>NC_134265.1:134798095-135108452 GCF_031893055.1 Leptodactylus fuscus
TCTTTCCACAAAATTTTGATTGGATTAAATTTAGGCCTTTGACTTGACCATTCCAAAATTTCAACTTTATTCTTCTTTACCCAAAACCTTGGGCAGAACAACTTGTATGCTTAGGTTTGTTGTAGGGCTGGGCGATTTTGAGTACTCAATCAAAATAGCAATTTTATCTTGATTAATGGCAATTATTTAAGCCATGCCCTCTTTTAAAGTATGACTAAGTGTTGGGTGAACCTTGCAGACCAAAGTGAAAGTGCCATTATACTCTAGGGTCCCTTAAGAAATTTCCTTTGTTGTAGTCACAATACACTTGAACAAATGTGTTGTGAAGATCAGACTTTGATAGATTCTTGTAAACATGTTGCCCACTCACCCAACTGAAAACACTCTAATTTCAACTTCAAATTATCTTTTAATCCTAGAAGATCTCGTAATTTTGCCACTCACATGTGATATTGGATCATTTTCTAACATTGTAATTTGACTCACTGATGTGCTGTTTCAGCTCAGTACTGTCAAGTGGGTGGAGTCAGGCAATGACTGCATTGCAGCTTACCACTTTAAGCAACAGCAATACCCTCACCGCTCCAAACAGCTTATTTGGATATTCACAAAAAAGGTTATATCTCAACAATGAACGCACAGACTAAAAAGGGACAAAACACTGTAATTTGGGTGAAACTAACCTATTTATCAGAGGAGTTGGATTGACATGCTTAGTTCTGGTGACAGACTCCCTTTAATTTGACTCTAGTAGACATATGTAATACAGAACGCACCACAACATTTGGCACTTTAGATCTACTAGATGTATTTTAAATCTTGATTTGCCAGTTCATTTTGACATGCTAGTGGCGAAATAGCTGCCATGAACAATCTATTAACAGCAGAGCTGTCACATGGTAGCAGATCTATAGGAAATGTGTATTCACACATTCCATATCCCCATCATAATGGATCGTAAGTCATCTGCTCTACAGTTTTTCAATTCATAACAAAAACCTTAGTTTATGGTTTTGCCTTGTCTACACAGTGTATCACTTCATGTACAATCTCTGGTTGTAATATCTTTAAAATGTTCCGATTTTCTCTCATTATTTGTAACCCGAGCTGATGAATTGGCCTCTGAAAGCTTTCGGATCTAATAAAGGTGTCAATATTTTTGTCTTTTGTACCCTAATGTGTTTAACCCCTTCCCGCCGATGGCACTTTTTGATTTCCTGACCAAGCTCGATTTTTCAAAACTGACGTGTCACTTTATGTGGCAATAACTTTGGAATACTTTAACTTACCAAAGTGATTTTGAGATTGTTTTCTCGTAACACATTGTACTTCATGTTAGTGGTAAATTTTGGTTGATATGTTTTGTGTTTAATTATGAAAAAATAGGAAATTTGGTGGAAATTTTGAAAAATATGCATTTTATAAAGTTTGATATGATACAGATAGTCATACCGCCAAAATTATATCATAAATCTCATGTCCCAGATCTCTGCTTTATGTCAGCATCAAACGTTAGTCACCCTTTTATTTTTTATGGACATTATAAGATTTACAAGTGAAACAACAATATTCAACATTTTCAAGAAATTTCCAAAACCAATTTTTTAAGGGACTAATCCAGTTATGAAGGGGTTTTGAAAGACCCTTGTATTAAAGCCCCCCATAAATCACCCAATTTTCAAAACTGCACCCCTTAAATAAGCCAAAACAACATATACCTAGTAATTTAACCCTATAAGTGCTTAACAGGAATTAATATAAAATAGAGGTGAAATTTACACATTTGATTTTATTTACTAATATTTTCGTTTAGCCCTAGAATTTGCACATTCACAAGGGGTTAAAGGAGAAAACGCATCCCACAATTTGTTATGCAAGTTCTCCCGACTACCATAGTACCGCACTTGTGGGTGTAAACTAATATATGGACGCACAGCGAGACGCAGAATGGAAGGCACGCAAAGGAGCTTATAGAGGGCAGATCTGGCTGTGATCAGTTTCAGGAGCTATGTCACATTTACAAAGCCCTTGAGATGTCAAAACAGTGGAAACCGCTAGAAAGTGACCCCATTTTGAAAACCGCACCCCTCAAAGAATTTATCAAGTGATGCAGTGAGCATTAGTAACCCAGTAAGCTGTGTGGAGTAAATTGGGTACACCAAATCCCATTCTATTTTCCCACTAGCTCCTATTACACGGACGGGGAAGAGGGGCATTCTGGGGGATCAGCGCTGGTGTATTCTCTCTCATAAGCTGTAAATATGGGGGGGTCCCCTGAAAACGCTCGCACAGCTTATACATTTCCTTCTAGTCGCAGCCACTTATGTCCTAATGATTTGGCAACTTTTGGGGGTTTTGTCTTCACATTGTACAAGCTAGATTTTTATTTTCTGGCAATGTTACAACATGAGGGCTTGCTGTTTGCAGTATTAGATGTACTTTTCAATGCCACCATTTTGGGGTGCCTGTAACTTATTGACTACATTTTATTAACTCTTTCTGGGTGGGATGTAAAAGGGAATATCAATTCTTGCTTTTTAGCATTTTTTTTTCCCTGTGCAGCATGTTACCTTTATTCTGCGGGTCGGTACGGTTACGGCAATGCCTCATTTATATCATTTTTTAATGCGCTGCTATTTGTGCAAAATAAAATCCAATTTAGGGGAAAAAAAATCTATTTTTGCATCGCCATCTTCTGAAAGGCATAACATTTTTATTTTTGGGTAGACAGAGCTGGTTGAGGGCTTATTTTTTGCGGGATGACTCTGCTTTTTATTGGTTTATTTTAGTTTTCATCTGACCATTTGATTACTTTTTATTGAACATTTTGTAATGAATCATTATTTTGTGTGGTTTTCTACTTTTTTTTTTTTTTTTTATGATGTTCGCCGTTCAGGTTAAATAATGTTTTAATTTTATTGTTCATGTTATTACGGATGTGGTGATACCAAATATGTAATGTTTTTTTTCTATTTTTCTTTATTTTACATAATAAAACATTTTATATTGGAAAATGGGATTTTTTGGGCTTTATTTATTTCTAATTTATTTATTTTAAACTTAAACTTTTTTTTTTACTTTTTTTTTTCTGTCCCCATGGGGGAGTGAAGCAGTGGTCTGCTGATCTCTGCTTAACCAGATATACGCTGCAATACACGTGTATTGCAGTGTACAGGAAGCTGTCAGCTTGTGTAGACGCACAGGGTTGACAGCTTCTTTTTTGGAAGGATCAACCAGGTACGTGGAGGGGGAAGTGATGGGGCAGACCCGGGGTCACTGATGAGACCCCGGGCTGCCCATTACCAACACTGGCACCCCCCAAAACCGTTGCCGGGGGAGGGGGGGTGGGTGGTGCTGATAGGGCCATTATATACTGAAACCCCTCAGACCGCTGGCATCTCAGGGGTTAACACCCACGATTGGACCCGGTTCTGACCGCGGGTGTTACAGGGCATTGTCAGCCATAACATACGGCTGACACTCGCAGGGTGTGGTGCACAGACAGGCTCTGTGTGCACACCATGCAGCCGCCGTACGGCGGTTTGCAGAAAGTCCTTCCCAGCAGCGCCGTACTATTACAGCAGATGTCGGGAAGGTGTTAATATCAGATACTTCATGCCCAGTATAAGATGTCCATAGTCTTCAACTCACCTCTGTTCTTGCTTCTCCTCCTGTTAGGGCACTTATATCTGTGAAGTGTGTAAGTGAATTCAGCTGAGAAGTCATGGCAAGTGTTCTCTTCCTACGAGCCTTTTCCTTTCGAGTCATATTTAATCGCACCATCATAGATTCTTCATAGTTTGTACTTTAAGACATAACAAACATAAATCAGTATTTCATAAGCTACAGAAAATAAAGGTCACAGCTGCCATAAGAGCTACTCACCGATGCTGCTCTTCTTTCTCGTGCTGCATCATGTGATAGGCTCTGCCTTCCCTAATTTCTTCAGGAGCGTCTGTATACTGTTCTTTTAACTCTCGGATGACTGAACTGCTCAAAGCTCGTTTCTTAGCCCGTTCTAAGATTCTACGCTCTCTCTCTGCCTCTGTGTCATCTATAACAACATTTACAATCAGAGCATCAGAAACTTGGGCATCACCATGGATACATGTAAGCTACACATTATATAATACTTACCATAATGTACCGGTGCAAGTTTAGGAGGTACATATTTCCTGCTCTTGCTGTGGGATTTCTTTTCTACACCACTCTCTTCTTCATCACTGTCTGCTCCTTCCTTGTCAGACTCCTCCAACTGTAAAATTGAAAAATACATAAGATGCAAGATGACTGAATAAAATGAGAAAAACCACAATCAAGCTGATAGTTTAATAGACTGTGAAGTGACTTATTTCCACAACTTGCTCACCGAAACAAACTTTCCAATCTTACCTTACTCATCAAGTTTTGAGGATTGGGTTTGAAGCGCAGCGGATCATTCTCAGCAAGACTCCCGGTCACTGCGGCTCTTACCAGCTTATCTATTTGATATTTAAGCTTTTGCTCAATTGGACGCATTTTTTCCAAAACCTAAATACAAACAAGTATCTTTGAACATACCACAAACCAAAACACACTTCAACACAACTATACAAAAAAAAAAAAAACAACAAAAAAAAAACCCAGCAGCTTTATTCCATTTACTAGGCTATGAAGAGACATGCTACTTGACACGTGTTTGTCAATAGTGGCTACTCTAGAAAATTTGCTGATTATATGCAAGTAAGTTTTGCTTTACAAATATAACAGTAAACATTGGACATGCTAAAAGCACAGAAGCAAACGGAGTACATACAAAAACAACAAACCCACCCCTCTTTCCCCGACTTACATAATATAATTTAGTGAGTACTTACTGTCCGAATCTCCACTAGTCTCATGATACCTGGGTTTTCCTTCAAGGACTTTCCAGAAGCTTTTTCCATGATGATATGACTAAGATCCTGCATATACATCAAGAGCAGCTGATCCTTTACCTCTAGGAAACTAAGACCCTATAAGAAAGAAATCGAGATAAAGTCATAATGTAATGGGCAAGTTATGCCTAGTGTGTCCATTCCTTATTTAACCCAATACAAGGAATTGTTTCTATAATCTAGATAAAGGACACCTCCTAAACTTGCACCATGCTCGTGTCCATCAAGAAAACTGACAAACTTTTTTTTTTTTTTTTTTTTTAAACATTAAATTTTGTTGTGCTGAATTTATTTTTCACTTTGATTATTTTATTACACAGTTGCCATAATTAACAGAATTATTTGGGGTGCAGGGCTTCTAGGGAAAGAGTCTTCAAACCCCAGAGTATAAAAAGCAGAGGCTCAGGATAGGTGGTGAGAAAAAAAAAAAAAAAGTGTTATTCACCTCTACAGGCCTCTGGCACCATCCTTATGGCCTTCTAATCTTAGACATTTCATGTCAGGCATGTGCCTGGGCCTCAGTGGTCATGTTGGAGTCGACACAAAATGACGCCGACATAACATCACATGCATAATGCCAACGCCGATTTGCGTCATGAAACAGATGTAAGGCCTGTGATTGGGCCTCAGCAACCTCTGACATGATTCACAATTTCTCAAAGACCAGCAGAAGCCCCAAGACCAGCCCTTTTTTTTTTTTTTTTTTTTTTTATAGGTATATTGCAATCTGCTACTGATGGATATAAAATAACCAGTCTTGGAAACATAGTACTGTGTCTCCAGATCTGTGTATTGCTTTTACTACAAATATTTATATGATTATTGCACAAAATCAATGTGTTTCAAGATACACATTTTATTCCACTCTGCTCTAATGGGATCTGAGTGAGTTCTTCCCTGTTCTACTGTTCTTCATCTTCCCTGTTCTACTTTTCTATAGTACTTTAATAAATATTAAGTTTTATTTTGTGTATATATATATATATATATTTTTTTACTTATTTTAATTATTTATGCCTCCTTTCATACTCTTTTCCCTTCCTATAGACACATGGCATGTATACTATATCTGAATATGTCAGATTGTCCTGGCATTTATTTCTTCAATGGCAAGTAATAAATGCAGCTCACCACTCGCTCCTTAAACATCACTGATCGTGGTGGCCATTATGTTACTTGAGGGGGGGTATCACTATGTGCATCACTAAAAGAGCCATTCTACTGAGCATGAGGGTCATCATATGGGCAGCGTGGAGCCCATTACATAATTGTTATCAGAGGCTCTATTTACTACTCAGATTGAAAAGGCTGACAACCAGTGTTCTAGACCATGCATGCCTCAGTCAAAATCAGCACATCCAGTTGAATAAGAAGAATATAAAGAAACCAATGTCTGAAACCGATTAATGGGGTCACAGAGCTAAAAGCAACAAAAAAAATAAAAAAAGTTTTTTAAAAGTACAAACATATTTAAATACGTTTTCTGAGAATTGAAGGGTATTTTCGGATTTCGACGAAATTTGCCCCGAATCTGCCTATCATTAAATTCAATGGGAGGTAGATATTTTTTGAGCTTTCTGATTCAATTAGTCACAGAACCCACATTTATCTGAGCCTATTTGGCAAGTAAAAACTGTAGGAAAAGGCAAAGATAAATTTGAAGCAGAAATCTGGAGCATTTGCAGACAGCCCGTCTAAATTTACATAGCCTATTAGTAAATTTTGGACTAGCGCAAAGCGCTTCTATACTAGCCATAAGGCATGAACTATCAGAATACTAGACTTATTTGGGGCACCTGATGGTTACACAATGGAAACTAGCACTTCTGACATTGTAGAACAACTATACACCAGCACTTCTCGCAACCAATATTAACTTATTGAAGGCTTCCTTCTTACCTTCTCTGTTGGGTAGACCCCATTGCGGACTTTCTCAGTTAGGTTTTTTATATGTGCTGTGACTGCTGTAACCTGTTGATATAAGGTATATAAGGTATAATAAAAATAAGAATAACTTAGTTCAGTAGAAAAAAAACAAAAACTTAATGTATAAATTAATGTGCAAAATTAGTCTGTCGTCATCTACCTGTTC
Organism: Leptodactylus fuscus; assembly: GCF_031893055.1. Lineage (NCBI taxonomy): Eukaryota > Metazoa > Chordata > Amphibia > Anura > Leptodactylidae > Leptodactylus > Leptodactylus fuscus. Next base: position 134,805,104 of record NC_134265.1, read on the forward strand.
TTGTATTGTACTAAGCAAAGTTTTTGCTGCTGACAGATCGTCAGATGTTAAATCCTGCAAAAACAAAAAAACACAACATCAACAAATACATTTAATATGACCATATCCTGTGTTCTTATAGCCGGATGGCCACAGTATTTTACCCACTGCATGGCATAGGGCCGTGTTGGCGAACCCGTGGCACTCAAAGCCCTCTCTGTGGGTACCCATCTATGGAACAGATTATACTGTGTGGGGGCCACTATAGAGAAAATTGTCTGTGTATCAGCCATTGTGGAGCAGATTGTACTGTGTGGAGGCACTTCACTATTTTTATCACACAGTATCTGTTTTATAGCAAACAAGTGATATTATTACAGACCGTCCGTAATTTCCACAATTGTGGAACCGCACAGTATTTAGGTTAAATTACCGTGTTGGCACTTTGTGATCAGTCAGGCCGGGGCCCCACGGGACGTAAACGCCGCGATTTACTTGCGGCGGAGACGCTGCGGGAAAAATCGCAGCGTTTTACAGTGCAAGCAAAGGGTATGGGATTCATGAGAATCCCATGCCCACTTTGTGGAAGAAATCGCAGCGCGGACATGCTGCACTTTGCAAAGCAGTTGCGGCTTTGCAAATCGCAGCATGTCAATTATATCTATGGAAACGCCGGCGGCTTTGCCATAGATATAATGTTAAGAGAAAGTCTGCAGAGGAAAACTCTGTGAACTTTCTTTTCAAAGCGCTGCGGAAAGAACCGCAATGCAATCACACAGCGGTTCTTTCTGCAGCGCTTTATCACTGCGTTTATGGCGTGTGGGGCCTTAGTGGGTTTTGGGTTGCAGTTTGGGCACTCAGTCTCTAAAAGGTTTGCCATCACTGGCATAGAGGGAAATTTGTGCCAATTTGTAACAACCCCCCCCCCCACACACACATATAACACATGCAGATTTTAATGGAGTAAAATCAAAATCTCAATGGAAAAAATACAACAATGGGAATTAAAGGGGTTTTCCAGCACCAAATCATTTTTTCCTACTACCTATCCAATGTATAGGTCATCAGTATGTGGTCTGTGGGTGTCCAACACCCAGACCCTGCAAGATCAGCTGAGTAACACTCCCATCCACTGGGTAACTGCAGCACCATCCTATTAGTTGAATAGGAGCAGCGTTTTATGCGTTTCTCATCCACTAACAGTTTTCAGAATAAGGAGGCTGCTGCAACAGCTGATCTGTTAGGGCCCCGACACCAGCCGCCCTCCTGCCCCCCTCAGATCACATACTGATGACCTAGTCACAAAACGAAAAACAATACAGAGCCAGAAAACCCCTTTTAAAGGCCTGAACACACAGCATGTAGCTTGTACCATAATCCTCACTGACATGAACAAAAAAGGCTACGTGCTATCTCTGGGAAGACGGCAATGGCGGAGAAACCCCAACTTTACAGGGTATCCGGGGGTCCTACCTGCACACAATGAAAATCAGCATCAGATCTGTACCAGGCACCCCCATGCATGATTCATGTGCTGTACAGTGAGGCCACTTACCGGCATATGGCCACACAGGCCCTCATGTTGTGTCCATCACTAGCTTTAGCCCTGAACAGCCCAATTACTCCAAGCTCTGCACTTTTACCAATACCATATATAAGTATAGCTAAGAGTTCACGAAGGGGAAGCCAAAGGGTACAGCCATGTACACACTGCTCACCTGTACGTCAGCCATATCCCAACGCGGCTCCTGCATCTACCACGTGTGGGGCGGAGCCTCCAGCATAGCCCCTCCCCTACCCGGGAAAGGAAGCGGAAATCAGCGCAGCCTCCACTCAGCGCAGACCTAGCAGTCTCTACCTATGACTAACCGCCGCTGCACCCAGCCAACCAATCACAGGGGCGGCAGCGGAAGTCAGTCAGTTTTCTGTAGAAATGCCGGTAGCCGCTGTGATAGACAGTGTCCGAGGAAGAGGATAACGCGGAGCTTTGTAGTCGGATGGTTGTAGTCAGGACACTTCTGTCTCATGTCGGTGTGTGACGTAAACGGAAGGACAGAGTACATGGCAGCAGGCTGGCGGGTCTGCTCCTAGTCACACATGTGTAACGTGGGGGCCCTCTGCCGGCCGCTGCCATGTATTACACGTTATCCTTAGCACCCATTGGATTCTATGTACAGTACAGTATATAACTCCACTGTAGGCTGTTCGGTCAGTCCTCAGAAGACAAATCCTCACAAGTTTTTATTTTTTTTTGTCTCTGTTCATATATGGTGGATAGAATCCAAGTGAGAAATCCCAGGTTAAAACCTGCCATTATGTCAGATCTGCATTCTGATTTGTCTCATTATCGTTTGGTATTGTGCAATGGCATTAAATAACTCCTTATTAACTATCACTGAAGTTGGATATGCTCTTTTCAATTCAATACCATCCCCCCCCCAACACAGGGTTGGAATCCACAAGACTAGCACAAAACTATTACTGAAACCAAACCAAAAATATAACTTTTATTAATACCATCTACAACTCCTCCAGCTGTTACTTACAGAAGTACTCCGATGACTCTGCTATAGTAGGCCTTATCACTGATGGTGACGATAGGGAATACAAAGACTTAAACTGGGATTTTGTTGAATGGTGCCAGCAGAACCACCTCAGGATTAATGCTGGGAAGACCAAGGAGATGGTGGTGGACTTTAGTAAACGGAGAGGTGCTCCGACCCCGGTGGAGATCCAGGGGACATGTATTGAGATAGTCAGGACTTATAAGTATCTGGGCGTACTCCTCAATAGTAAACTACACTGGGCTGATCACCTGGAGGCGCTGCACAGAAAAGGCCACAGCAGACTCTACCTGCTCAGGAGGCTGAGGGCCTTCAGAGTCCGGGGGACACTTCTTAGGGCCTTCTTCACCTCTGTGGTTTCTTCAGCCATCTTCTTCGGTGTGGCCTGCTGGGGGAGCAGTATATCAACCAGGGACAGAAATAGACTTGACAGGCTGATCAGGAGGGCCATCTCTGTCCTGGGGAGCCCCTTGGACCCAGTACAGGTGGTGGGTGACAGAAGGATACTGTCCGCGGTGACCTCCATGCGGGAGAACAACTCCCATTCCATTTAAGAGACTGTGACAGCACTAGGCAGTACTGTCAGTGACCGACTGCTTCACCCCAAGTGTGAGAAGGAGCGCTATCCGAGATCCTTCCTCCCAACCGTGGTCAGGCTGTATAATCTGTATAATCTACATCAGGCTAAGCGGAGATCACTCCACACAGAGAACTAAATGACCCTGAGTCTTTCTTTTCTTCCTAGTTGCTATGACTCCTAGTATCTTTTCTATCTGCTATGAGCTTGTATGTGTTCTTTCTAGAATATATTACTGTATTATCTATGCTGCTGTAACACATTGAATTTCCCCATGGTGGGACTATTAAAGAATTATTTTATCTTTTGGAGGTGGAGTTGACATGGGGGGGTGAAGGAAAGATCTAAGTCAAACATAACCCCAAGGTAGAGGGCATACTGGAAGATATGGTAACACTGGAGACTGAAACGGAGATATCAGGGTTAGGTCTGTCTTTGGAGAGAGTCAGTTTCAGATAAAGCAAAGACATGATATATAAGACAGCAGAGAGACAGTCACTGGTATTCTGTATCAGTGCAGGGGTGATGTCACAGGATGAGGTATATAGATAGTCATCAGCATAAAGATAGTACCTTAAGCCAAATCTGGAGATGGTTTGTCCAATAGGGGTTGCCCTAAACCCCCAGATGAAGCCTAGTGGCGAAACGTGGTAACAAGGTATTTGTGACTTGTAGGTAGGTTAATATTAGGGTTGGTTATTGTTGTATATTTCTCTGTATGTCATTTGCAGGATTATCTATTTTTGTACTTTTCTGCCCTGCCTATGCATGACTTGGTAGCAGTTGGCCTTTGATGAAATTTGCACATATTGACCGGCTATACTAGATTTTTATTACCCCCTATGTCCATTATGTATTAATCAGCTTTTTACAACTTTATCCCTATATTTCCCTCCTGGTTTAGTATTATTTGTGGTCTTTCCTGTATTTGTATGTCTCCCGTTGTGATTGTGTTGTATGCTTATTTGTTATTTATTCAATAAACATGTATTTAATTTATTTTATTTAGTTTTTGGTTTATTATTGTGTTGTATGCACCGCATACTTTGGTGATTTGGGTATTAGCCCTTTATTATTTTTATCCAATAGGGGTTGTGTTGAGAGACAAGAGCAGGGGACCTAGGACTGTGTCCTGAATCTCCCCAATCACAAGGGCAAGAGACAGAGCCCACAAATGATACACTGAAAGTGCGGTCTGAGAGATATGAGGAGAACCAGAAGAGCACAATGTCCGTGAGGCCGAGAGAATGGAGCATAGTGAGGAGGAGTTGGTGGTCATCAGTGTCCAATGCCGCTAAGAGATCCAGAAGAATAATAATAGAATAGTCTCCATTATATTTAGCTGTTGAAAGATCATTGGAGACTTTTGTAAAGGCCATTTCAGTAGAGTGCAAATTGTGGTAGCCAGATTGTAAGGGGTCAAGAAGAGAGTTAGCGGAAAGATAGCGGATTAAACGAGAATAGACCAGGCGTTCCAAGATGGAAATGAAGGGGATGTTAGAAACGGGTTGATAGCGGCATAGAACGGGTCAAGGGAGGATTTTTTAAATAGCGGGGTTATGACAGCATGTTTGAAAGAGGGGGAGGGGAAGATTCTAGATGAGAGAGAGAGGTTTAATATTTTAGTAAGGTAAATAGTGACGACAGGCAACAGAGATTGGAGAAGGTGTGACGGAAAGGGGTCACTACTGCAGGTTCAAGAAGAAGAGAGGAGCCAGAAGAGGACTTCCTCTTCTGTAACTGGTACAAAAGATGAGACTTAAAGAGGACCTTTCATCAGATTGGGCACAGGCAGTTCTATATACTGCTGGAAGGCCGACAGTGCGCTGAATTCAGCGCACTGTTGCCTTTCCCGATCTGTGCTCAGGGTAAAACGCTATCGGTCCCGGTACCGTAGCGCTTTACAGTCAGAAGGGCGTTTCTGACAGTCAGTCAGGTACGTCCTTCTCCACAGCAGCGCCTATCGCACTGTACTGTGTGAGCCAGGAGGAACGCCCCCTTCCCCTCCTGATAATACTCGTCTATGGACGAGCACTGTGAGCAGAGGGAGTGGGCGTGAATTGTGAATTATGCCTACATTTTGGGAATAAGTAAGATCTGAAAAGCTTTAAAGAGTCTTTTAGGGTTACATGAGAGAGAAGAGATGAGAGCGGTAAAATAGGCTTGCTTGGAAAGGTCAATGGCAGTGTTATAGGTTTTGAGCATAAACTTGTAGTGCAGGAAGTCTGTATGTGTACGCGATTTTCTCCACAGACATTCTTCAACCCTAGAGCACCGCTGAAGAAAACACGTCTGTGGGTTGCTGCCTCCTCTGTCAAAATTTTCAAATGAAGGGGGGAGCTGCCTTATCTAGTGTACTTTTAAGGGTTTCATTGTAGTGATTGGTGGCCAGATTGGGACAGGGGGTGAAGAGATGGGGGATAGTGAGGACTGTAGAATGTCTAAGAGGATTGGGTGTTAATAGCATGTAAATTCCTATATGCATGATGAGTTGGTGTGTCCTGTGAAGGAGCTATAGTACTGATCATGAAAGACAGAAGGTTATGATCAGAAAGGAGCAGAAAAAAGTAAATTTAGAAAGTGCATGGAGTCAGAGTAATCATGTTGCTATCCTTGTGTATGGGAGAAGAGGAAAGTTATTTAAGCACCATGGAATTAATGGTGTTATATACATAAACAATAATATAGACAAAAAAAATGTAGTTTTTGAGAGAAATTGTGAGGCAGCTGGGGAGACGGGTGTTAATGGGGATGAATGTAGGCATTTCACAGGATAGAAAGGGGAAGCAGAGTGGTCCAGATATTGGTAGATCACAGCTTTGTGTAAAAAACTGGGCAGAAAGTCTGATGGTGTGGACCTCAAATGAGGGGAAGGTGAGAGAGGGTACTGGAGGAATAACCTGAAAATTGCACTGCCTACCCCTCCACCTTGCTTGCTGTCAGGCCTAGAAGAATGTGAGAAATGTAGGCCACCATGAAACAGAGCCGCAGGTTTCAGAGACGGCTAACAGGTTAAGAGATTTACTATCGAATAATTTATTAATATATTCTAGTTTGTTCCACACTGACCGGGCATTCCAAAGAGAAGCTATAATTGTGCGGTCAGAGGAAAAGTTAGTGAAAGAAGGAGGGCTAGGGTTTGGAGAGATGTCCGCAGCAGCTAGTAGGAAAAAATAGACAGACGGTGGTTCACTGATTTATCAGAGCATTTCTGTTTAGTTTCAGTGATATAAGAAGTATAGGGATTAGGGTGGTTAAAGAGAGTGTAAAGTGTGTAAGAGCTATACATGGGAAAAAGGAAGAAGAGAGGGATTGATATGGATAGTGTACAGTATGTAAACCCGGCAGACCCTTTATAGTCTATAGCGTCCGCAAGGTCCCCTGGGTAACCACTTTTTAAGCAGATTGAGTTTCCATTTGTCAGTCAATAAGCGGACCTGAACAACGGAAACCAGAGCACAGGTGTGAGCCTAGCGCAAGACAGTAAGTGATAATGCAGTCTGTGATACAATGTTTAGAAGCTTGTTGTTTTGCATCTAAATTTACCTGGAGTACTTTCAAAGCTTACCTGCCTCCGTAACCTTCATATACTACACTCATTTAATAAAAAGCATAAACATGTCTCTTCTCTTTTCCTTGTTATTCCCTATCTCTTTTGTAATTTATTTTCTGCAGTAGCAGGTCAGCATACCTATGTTTTCATGAAAGTAGGTTCTCACATGTGCTATCCTATCTATCAGACATTCCAGGCATATCCCATAATGGTCAGACCAACACCAGTCAAATATTGGTAACACATTTTAGCAGTATGCCATCAACGCTTAAGTGAAAACTTGGAATAGAAAAATGCACATAAATATAATATGTAAGAGATTAAAAATAAACCAAATGGCGTCAAATATCTGCACAGACAATGAGGCAAATTTATTGAGATCAGTGTATTTTATGCCAGTCTTTATAAATAACCAGACTGGCACATGGAACTGAAGCTTTTATTAAGAGGTTTCAGCCTCTTCATACATTTCTCGTACATCCTAGTGCCAGAGTGTAGATTTCTATTGTAACTCACACCAGAAAACTGCCTTGGCCCACCCTGATCCCCGATTTGCACAATGGAGCTTGTGTCGAATGTTTGGGCCTTTCGCCAAGTGTGCATGTCAATATTATCCCTCTTCGCCAGAAAATTGGTGTAGAAGGAATGATGCATTTCGCCCAATGCTACTTAATTTGATATAGTCACTAAAATAGATGCACAATGAGATATTGTAATTTATGTTGTCATCTGTGTTACATGTAATCCCTGCTGCACTGAATATGATGTAGCCTTGTTGTGCTGTTGTGCACCTGCCCATCACCCAGCAGCCAGGCTGCAGAATAGCAGAGATGCTTCTGCTAAATCTCAGTATCTCCAGAGCTCAGCCGGGGATTACACATAGTCCTGGAAAACAGCAGCTGCTAATGGCACAAATACTTTCTTTCTTTTTATATCTCGTTCTTCTGTCCTTTATTCTCTTTAGCGATCCATCTTATGTATTTGAGGAGACTTTTTCTTTGCCATTGTCCTTTATTTGTTAGGTTTATATACTTTTGCTGTGTTTTGAGGCAATGTGTGCCGGCTTGTCTCCAGTATCTGATCACAGATGTTATTTCTAGCTAGGTTTACTTCCACAAAAGGTATAAGATGTCTGTGACAACCAAAAGAAGAGCCGGGGTCCACTTATAGAAACTCATTCCTTTAGTCTTCATCATTTGTCCTTTGTTACTAATCTAGGGATGTGTCCGCTACATAAACATTCTTGTGCCATGTGACAACCATTAGGTTCCATCAGGAGAGTATACACGTCTATAGCCGTACTGCCTAATGATATTCATTTACTGGTTCTTCCACCTCTAACAATTCCTTACTTTGCTCCAATAAGATGAGGTAACCATTGTTCATCCTTTCTCTCCAGAGAGCAGCAATTTGCTTTTTATTACAGTACATGGATAGAAGAGGCCATAATCTCAGCGATTATAGTAAAGCAAGCTCTTAGACCCAAAGTCTGATGGGCATACCATGCCAGTACTGGTGCCAGCTGCTGACAGCTTTGTTGTGTTTGTGTTCCTCCATGAACTCCATAAAGTAGAAAAGATACATGGTGGCTGATGACCGCATATCGCGCATGCTGCTCAAGGAGGCTTCACACTACGGGGCAGCTTGGGCAAAATAAGTGGTAACATATGGTACTTTTAATAGCTTAGTATTTGTCTGACATCTGCATATTTCTCCTGACCTCCACACTCATCTCAACCAGGCATGCAAGTACACACCGGATCAGTGGCGTAACTAGGAATGGCGGGGCCCCGTGGCGAACTTTTGACATGGGCCCCCCCCCCATCCCAACTGACGCCGAAGACCTCGACCGACCCCCTCCTCCGCACTCTATTATGTCCCTTACTTGCCCCTGCACACAGTATTAACCCCAATAGTGTCCCCTGCACACACAGTATTAACCCCAATAGTGTCCCCTGCACACACAGTATTAACCCCAATAGTGTCCCCTGCACACAGTATTAACCCCAATAGTGTCCCCTGTACACAGTATTATGTTCCTCTGTGGACACCCATAAACAATTATTATACTCTGGGGTCTTTTCAGACCCCAGAGTATAATAATCGGAGACCCGGGAAATAAAAACATAAAAAAAAACCAAAACACTGTTGCTTCTTACCTGTTCCCCGGCTCCTGTGCTGTGCTGTCCTCCTCTCGCGTCCTTCGTTAATGACGTCGGACGTCACATGACCCGGGAAGCATGCCGGGTTCATATGACGTCAGAGACGTCAGACAGCAGTAGGACGGAGGCCTGGCAGGATCGCGGAGAGGTAAGTAACACTGTTTGTTATGTTCCCTTACCTCTCCGGTCCGCCGATCATTATACTCGGGGGTCTGCAAAGACCCCCGAGTATAATGATAGCCCTTGTGGGGCCCGCGGTGTCACTTGCCGATCCCGGCCCAGCCAGGATCGGCAAGTGAATAGGGCCCGTAACTGCCTATTGAAAAAAAACCGCAGCGGTAGCGGCTGTCACCGGGCCCCCTAATGGCCCAGGCCCTGTGGCAGCTGCTACTGCTGCTACCACGGTAGTTACGCCACTGCACCGGATAGTTATCCAACCATGTTGAAATTGGTTAGGTCAGCTGAAATTAACCCAATGTATATATCAGTGGTGTAACTAAAGTCTTGTAGGCCCCACTGCAATCTTTTGTCCAGGGCCCCCTACCTCATCCTTACAGCGAATTCTTGATGGACGGTTATGTTTGCTAAGGAGTTTGATCAACCTTAGTGTGGTTAGGGTAATCTGTAGGTCTACTTGGCTTATGGGCCAGATGAAAGCTGCAATCTCAATAATGATGCCAGTGCTTACGGGCCTTCTAAGGATTCTGGGCCCTGATGCGACTGCACCCTCTGCACCCCCTCAAGTTACATCTTTGTACATATTCACATCTACCTGTCTGAAACATATACACATTATGAAAGTTGGCCCTTTATGATGATATGTGTCAAGATACTGCATTCATTCTTCTATGTTGTGATGGTTTTCATGCTTTAGTAAGGAGTGGTCCACTTTGTCTGGTTAAAGGAAAGTGATGACTGTTTCTTTTATCCAACACAGGTCCCTATGAGGTGTCTATATTTTTTGGTTGCTTCTGATACAGGTATAGGTTTTCCATGCTACAGAAGAAAAGAAGCACCTTTAAAGAAACCCTAGGGGCCCTTCTCAGGTTTTTGCTCAAGTGGGCCTTGTGTAAACAATCCTACTATAGGTCTGTATTATTTGGATTCCCAATAGAGTGGCCATATCCTTCTATAAGCTAACACTATTTTATACGGAGGGACACCATACATGGGCATTAGAGTGCCTTTGGGTTACTGTGACACTGTTCAAAGTCCATGCAAGTGTCTGTTCCATATTTATGACCACTATAATGGGATTTCCTTTAATGCCAGTGAAAAGACTGAATACGAGTCTTAATAAGTGGTGGGTTTACTACAATGTGTCTGATTTCCCTCGTCATGTGTCGTGCAACTGCATCAGAAGGACATGACCAGGATTTATCTAAACATAAACCATGTAAGTTGCCATTTATTGGCAACAAGAAAAGATCTAGGAAATGTTAAGGAATATGGATGATATAAATAAAGTGTAGACATTTTTCAGATTTTTTTAGCTACATAAATTTGGGTGTTCCATTTAACTGAAATGACTTTCGGACTTGTCCCAGAGGTTTAGATAGAGGGTGGAAACACAAAGCAGCTACATTGGTTTAACAATACCCTTTAATCTACAGAGTCTTTAGTGCATGTCAATAATAACTAATGGAGACATATCTCCTGCATATAAAATTGAGAGCTTGATATGGTGCCAGTAGTAATCCAAGATAATTTATGGTGCCAAATATACTTACTCACATTGCAGAACTCTATTTCCTCTGATTCATGGAGACCTTCATCAACCAGTAATGACTGATCTGGCATATGGCAGCTATCACCACTTATAATAGGACTGATTTCCCTTGAACTGAAAATTGGCTGCATTTATAATTAGATTTCCACTAGTTTTTCCTTGATGCAATCTCGTGTAATGTATGATGGTGGGACTTTTCTAAATTGTATCACCCATTTTGCATTATCCACATTGGTTCAGCCATATAATTTCCATTAATGTCATCAGGACTAGTTGACCATGTAATGTATGCAGCAGGAGGAGTCTGGTCTTCTTTCCTGGGTATCCCTGGTGTCTTACAGCCTAATGTGTGACATCACTGGCCCTGAGTCACTGCTGAAGTTTCTGATTGGTTCTCAGGAAGATTTCAAAGTCATGAGTTGTGTGCCATTATGCAAACACAGAATGGCATACAGAGATCTGTACATGTGTGACAGGTAGAGACAGACTGCAGCCATGATGTAAAATCATCCAGCACCTGTGGAGTTAAAGCTCTAACAAGAGACACAGGAAGTGGTCACTGACACATCAGGGTGTGCTGGGAGGGAGACAGTGATCCAGGGCAATAATAGGAAAAGGGAAGAGACACCATGTTGGTCCTGAAGCAAAGCTAGAAACCTGGGACTGTAGAACAGAACAGTGAGAACAGAAGTGAGTTTAGCTGAGCAGCTGAAGACCAGAACTGATTGAGACATCCATCTTTTCCCAGTGATAAGTACAACTGCCAGTATACAGTGATATCTGTTATGAAAGACTCATGTACTGTATGTGATAGCTGTGGAGACTGTGTGAAGAGAAGAGAAGTAAAACCTTAACAACAACTGCTGTCTGGGATTGTCCCTTCGTCTGAGCTCTCTAATATCCAAGAACTCATATACACTATGTCCTACCTCGCCCCGCTGTGAGACGGACATACGACATTGGTGGCCCGTACGGGGATATTTAGAGACTAGATCAGACTGCCAGCAGTGGGATTCTGGGTAAAGACTGCCACAGCAATTAAAGACACAGTATCAAACAGACAGCTATGGATGTTGAGACACGGCTTAACCGCATCAGTAAGTTGCTCCTTCAATTGACTTATGAGGAACTGGGTGCTGTAGCTGCACATGTGAAGGTGTCAGAAGAACAGGTCTCTAAGACATGCAACCACAGACAGCTCTTAACAGCCATCAACAAGCAGATGGATGAACTAGGGGATAGTGAGGAGGAGGATGTCTTGTGCACATTCCTTAATGATTTAATGAAGTTCATCACCAGTTTGAGACCGGGGAGTAAAGAGGCAGTGCGAGACACTGAGAGGGAGAAATCCCTCCCACAGACTGAGCTGCAGGAATTGAAAGAGCAATTGGTAGCATTGGAGAGAGCTGTGCAAGAATCTACCAAAACCCCTGAACAAGCAGCAGAACCCAGCAGAACTTGTAGCCCACCCAGGTTAGGGAAGTCAAGACAACAGACCTCTCTAGCATCACAAATCACCATCAGGAAAGATTTCAAGATCCTGGGACAGATTGGAGAACGTGAACAAAAAGAGAAACTGTCTTACACAAACCTGATGCACCAGATAGAGGCAGGGTTGCATAAAGGCTATCAGCCAGAAGAAATTATCGAGGCAGTGGTAAAAGCTATCAGCCCAGGACTGAATTTGCGGAACATGCTAGAAATGAAAAGTCACTTGACCTTACCACAACTAAAGATGATCTTAAAGGGGCACTACAAAGAAGAAAACACTTCAGAGCTGTTCCATAGACTCATCAACATCTCTCAGGATACCAAGGAATCTCCTCAAAGTTTCTTGTTCAGAGCCGTAGAACTCAAAGACAAGCTGTTATTTGCATCCAGCGAAGTAGATGCAGAGGAAAGGTTTGATGCAGGACTAGTACAGAAGAAGTTTTTGAGATCTTTAGGAACCGGGTTAATAAGTAAAGACATAAAGTTGCAAATGAAGCAGTACCTGGAAGATCCTAACATTCCAGATGAAACCTTAATTGAGAAGATGAACGAGGCAGCTAGCTTGGAGTCTGAGAGTGAACAAAAATCCCCAGGTGTGTGATCATCTTCAACAGTTACAGCAAGGCGGACAGGGGCATCAACCACTCGGCGATCAGTGTGATAGTCTGAGCAGGCATCCCAAGGACCAAGGACAGTTCTCAGGTAGTGAAGACAGACTCATTAGCCTAATTGGTGAGAAGTGCTTGATTCAATGTAAGCTAAATGGACTCCTAGTGAAAGCGTTGTGGGACACAGGAGCTCAAGCCAGCATTATAAATGAAGATTGGAGAAGAAGTCATTTGCCGCAAACTTGTCTTCATCCAGTTGCAGAACTCATGGGTCCGGTAGAACTCTGTGGTCAAGCGGTGAACCAAACTGAAATTCCTTTTCTAGGTTGGGTGGAAGTGATGTTTCAGCTGAAAGCTAAGAGGAACAATGCTATTGAGTTACTCGTACCCTTTCTAGTCACAAGTGATCCAAAGGTGGCTGAAGAACCGATCCTTGGGTATAATGTGATCAATGAGGTCATTCAGTGAACTAATTCCTTGACACCGTTAATAGATGCTATAGCCACCTCGTTTACCATATCTAGCAGGGAAGCGGAGAAGGTGGTCAGCAGGATAAAGGAAGAACAGAACACAGTGAGGTTGAAGGAAGTCAAACTCGGCTCGCGTCCAACCATCATTCCTGCAAATAGAACGGTGAGAGTGAAGTGTGGTGTACGAATGGAACCAGGAAGAAAACCACAAGAGAGACTGTTCGTACCGAAAGACTCTTCAGATCTTCCTGAGGGCATTATCCAAGGTGAGACCGTATTGACTATACCTACTGGTGGTTTTGCTCGGGTGGCTGTGTTAGTAAGAAATACGACAAAGCATGAAGTGAGGCTGAACCCCAAGACTGTGTTAGGCCATCTAGAAACCATTAAGACTGTGTATCCTGCCAATGTGAGACCAGCGCAATTCTCTTCCATGAATTCGGTGGTACAACCCAGTAACAATGATTGTATGGTCTCAGATGGTCAGTCACCAGTTACTGAAGAAACGGTTGAAGAGGTAAGAGCAGAGGAACCCCTAGAGGATGCAGAAATAGGTTGTCCAATGGAAGAGCAAGGACCTACAGATGCAGTTCCGAACACATCAGAGAATGAACTCACAAGCGACATGGAAGCAGAGACCATTGAAGCTGCTAGGACTGAATCATCAAGAGAACTACCCAGCAGGAAAGTATCAAGTAGAGAAGTAAGAAAACCGGTGATCCTGACGTATGACACTCTAGGAGAACCAAGAGAAGTACCAAGAACTGTCCAGTTCAGACAGGTGTGGACACCTAAGGATCAGGTAAACCAACCAGAGTGGTATCTACCCACAATCTACTTTACTGAGGACTTTAACTGTGATGAATAGACTGGTTTGGTTATTGTGATTAGAGTCAACCTACTTTGAGGATAGTTGTTCAGAGCTGGTTGAAGACGGAGGAAGTGCTCCAGCTGAAGAATGAAAAAAAGGTTATTGTTAATGTTATGTTTAGTCAGGTTATGGTTATCATTGATGTGTTAATGTTAAGGGAAGTACTATGGACACTGTCTCACACCTCTTCACTAAGGACAGTAGAAGGGACAATGGAGACATCCACCAGTTCGATACTGGGATCCTGGATGTGGGAGACGTCCTACAATCGGGAAAAATGGGTGTTGACCTTTGAGTAAGGACAGTTCCAATTGGGTCCAAATTAACCATACGTAGGCCATATTTTTGGGCCAATGTCAGGGACGACATGAAATTAGCGGGGGAGAGTGTGACAGGTAGAGACAGACTGCAGCCATGATGTAAAATCATCCAGCACCTGTGGAGTTAAAGCTCTAACAAGAGAGACAGGAAGTGGTCACTGACACAGCAGGGTGTGCTGGGAGGGAGACAGTGATCCAGGGGAGTGATAGGAAAAAGGGAAGAGACACCATGTTGGTCCTGAAGCAAATCTAGAAACTTGGGACTGTAGAACAGAACAGTGAGAACAGAAGTGAGTTTAGCTGAGCAGCTGAAGGCCAGAACTGATTGAGACATCCATCTTTTCCCAGTGATAAGTACAACTGCCAGTATACAGTGATATCTGTTATGAAAGACTCATGTACTGTATGTGATAGCTGTGGAGACTGTGTGAAGAGAAGAGAAGTAAAATCTTAACAACAACTGCTGTCTGGGATTGTCCCTTCATCTAAGCTCTCTAATATCCAAGAACTCATATACACTATGTCCTACCTCGCCCCGCTGTGAGACTGCCATACGACACATGGCCTTCGACCATAGGAAATACTGCAGGTACTTGTATCATTGGGCAAAAAAGATAAAAAAAAAACTATTTGACATGTATTCTAGGCATGAACAAAAACCAAGATACAGTCATTTTTTTTAAATAATATACTTTGTTCATTTTCCCATTTACTATATATTTAGATACAATCTTGTGCATTCACACTGAGTAAATGCTAGCTTATTTTGTAGAGTAAAATTACACTAGTAAATTTTGCTATCCCATTGACTTCAATGATATTTTTTACACTTGTAAAAATACGCTTGTAAAAAATGCGCCTGTAAAATGTCATTGAAGTCAATGGAGCGTATTTTTACAAGTGTAAAAAATATCATTGAAGTCAATGGGATAGCAAAATTTACTAGTGTAATTTTACTCTACAAAATAAGCTAGCGTTTACTCAGTGTGAATGCACAAGATTGTATCTAAATATATAGTAAATGGGAAAATGAACAAAGTAAATTTTTGATCAGTGTTGGTCATTTTCATTGTTATGAAATAACATATCTGTCAGATAAAAATAAAACTAATATACTCATTTGGGGAAAACTAATATGAAAATAATTGAAATGTCATATTTTATGTTGTGTGTGCCATTTCACCTTTAGAAATGCAGTATCTAAGTACCAAAGTGGTGTTGGATGTAATATGGCATTAGCTGGCCAATAGTTTTCTGGTTTAGCAAATGTTACACAAGTTGTATGCGTGAGCTGGACATCTGAATTATTCTCATAAAGTACGCACAAGCATTCTTGAGAAAAAAAATAAAATAACACCCATACAACATATCACACTCTTAACGCAAACTTTTGTCCATTTTTAGTAAATGACCCCAATATGTGAAACTGGAATCTACCACCATGAAACATATTAAACCAGCCACACAGTAAGGTCAGGATTCCATTTGAGGACTCCACTTGTGGACCCCCGAATGGAAACCTATACGCATAGAAAAGCTGTTACCTGGGAAAACAAGTGGACCCCATAGACTATAATGGGGTCTGTGTGGTTTCTGTTTGGTTTCTGCACAAAACACATGGAGAGAAAAGTGCTGTTTGCAGGACTTTTCTCTCTCTGCATGCTTTGTACTGTAAACCACATGGATTCCATTATAATCTATTGGCTGGACCGTGTGTTTTCCCAGGTAACCGCTTTTCTATGCATATAGGATTGGGGGGGGGGGTTCCCAAACGGACTCCGATCTCAGATGTGAATCAGGCCTTAGATAGGTCAGACCTGATTGTAAGACTTTTTAAAATCTGTTCCAAGATATTCATCTATTTCCCAATATGCAAACAGTCTGGAGCACCGAGGGTGACTGTGTTGCATCAAGCTACTATGCCCGTCAGTGCTCTAAAATATTGGCATGGACACAAGAACGCAGGGCCAGGTGAGATTTCGGCTTAGCTCCTTGGCCCTGTCAATCACAGTATTAGAGCAGTGTATCACTTTGGAGCAATTGAGCCGCACTCATTGCTCCAGATAGCTCATTTACTTATTGTGAAATAAATGAATAATACATAAAATAAAAGCATTCCGCTGAACCTGACCTATCTAACTGTGTTGGTGGCTTAATGTGCTTCAACCTGGTCACAGACGCCATATAAATATAAATATTAAAAAATACCATTATAGTATCAATAAGCAGAACATTTATATTTTTACAAGTGTTCTCTCTATAGCGCTCAGAACATATGCGGAGAAGGAAAGGGAGCTCTTCACCAGCAGAGATTAATGATGGATGAGCATAGCTGGCCAAAATCCAGACAACACCCCCTCCTTCTTCTACATCTCTTGTCTGAAGAAGCAGGGCAGCTGACAACAATTGTTGGATAATAAAGTAGAGGTGACCTCTGCAGACCCACACTGCCTTATAAAGATGTGATATGATGATAAAGGACACTGATACCTCGATATTTATAGAGACCCTCACCCTGTCTATTAACCTCTTCACCCACCCTGTCTGATGTGCTGCCGCAGTCTAGCACATGATGACATCTGTCACTCAGCGCTTCTGACATAATGTTGGTAATTATATGTCATAAACAATATTTTCATGGACTCCTACAGAATATGGTGATAGAGTATTGAACAGTTTAGGGGTTGATTGATGTTGATGAAGCTTCTCTGGAAAAAAACTATTACTATTATGGCTTGCGACAAGAAAGTCAGTATGAATTGCGTAAAAAAGGTTTCTACCATTTTACAAATTTTGGGCATATTAATGGGATGTGTCACAAATGTCTGATAAACAAAGTCATGGAGCTATTAAGAGTACAATGATCCAAAACTGTCAGCCACATTGAGGCAGATAATGAATGAAGAGGTGGCCATGAGAACATTCTTCTTTCTCCACTTACACCTATGGGGAAATACTGTAGTAATGGGATGTCCGTAAACATCCAAGTAAGCGTCACTTGATTTAATGGTAGACAATAGAATCCTGTACTAATATGTAATGGTGGGGTCATCAGTGTAATAAACTTGTAATTATGGGGACGGTGTTATCTATCTGTCTAGCCTTGAGAAATTTGGACTGAAATGTCACACTTTGGGCTTATAAAATCCATTCAATTTTTAGTTGGACTGCTGACTATTTTTTGGAGATCTATCTGACATATTAAAGATATATGACGGAGTGTGTGTTTATATATTTGCTGAGATTTAAAATAACTGGCTGTAACAAGAGAAAAGGTTTAAGCCGGCACATTTGAAGGGTCAGCCATATTTTAGAGAGGGTCTCATATCTGTTCGCTCTGTTTCATAAATAGGCACTTACAAAATACACAGAAGAAGACTTAAGTATGAAAGGAGCCATGATCTTTCCTGATTTTTAAGATTTATATAACACATATTGATTCTCAGTGAGTGGAACAAACAACATCCAAAGGTTTTACCACAATCTTATTTCACACACACAAGAAGCATTTCCAATCATCCTAAAGTGTTAGTTTACTGTAACTAGTTTAGTTATTTTCAACAAGATTTACTTACTATGTCCTTATTTTGGGACACGTTCTGGATCCCATAACCAACTCAAGTGCAAGCAGTAGGTAGGTATGAGCTCTAAGTCACGTGAGTGCTCTCTTACCATTGTATACTGCAGGTTCCATGTCTGTATGCTGCAAGTCCCATGGTTCTTTATTAGAAAAGACACCCACTGTGTGTGCCAGGCACTACACCTGCATAGAATGATGACTAGGGAACAGATCAGGGATAGACAACCTTCTGCACTCCAGCTGTTGTAAAACTACAACTCCCAGCATGCATATTTGCTCTGCTGTTCTTGGAACTCCCATGGAAGTGAATGGAGCATGATGGGAGTTGTAGTTTCACAGCAGCTTGAGTGCTGAAGGTTGCTGACCCTTAGAATAGAGGATTGACCACATAGACTTGACTATCCGATTGGAGTTGCATAAATGGAGATACAGGCAGCACTTGTAATGCAACTGGGACCAAAGGTGTTGTAACAAGGCATTAGTTTGACTACATGTTACTTGCCTGAAATATTGTTTTGCCCATAACACTATGGCTGTGATGGTGGTACATCCCTTTAAGTGGGGTATGCTGATCCATATTCATCAGAGAGACATGAATATTAATATGTGACTAGCAGATCATTTAGGCACAGCAGTATAAAATGGATAGGCTGCCCCTAATTTGTATTATTAAATGAAATCCCATGACCAGAACAGGGGACGTATGACTTGTAACTTCAATAGTTACTGCTAGATGGATAATGGATCCTATAGCATCATAGACAATAACCTATTATGTTTCATAAATTAGTTCATAATGGGTTTTCAATCAGAGAGAGGTCAATTGCTGCTTACTAAGAATGTGGTAGGGCATGGGTTAATCAGGTTTTCTTGTCCCCCTGGGTTCAGAAAGACGCTCACTGGTATGCCACACTTGCAGTATTCCGCTGTCTCACATGTCCACCACAGCTCCCCACTGTAATTCCAAACATATGACGCGAGACCCTCAATTGTTCTTTTGCTATGTGTAAAGGGGTGTGACTCTTAAACAATAGAGCCCAAATCTGGATTGGGGGCAGGAAAAGGGACAGGTGTGCATATATAAATATGACATGTGCATTTGTATAAACAGAGGTATTATCCAAGCGTAGCCCAGAATCTGCATCTACTATCTCCTCACTCCTAGGTAAGTATCATATTGACAATATTCATATTACCAGAGAATTGCTGCTTTACCAGGAATCCTTAGACTCTAGAAAGTGCTTTCCATGTATTTCCATCTTATATAGCACAGTCATGGGTGACGCTGAAATGGCAGAATTTGGGGCTGCTGCTTCATTTCTGAGAAAGTCTGACAAGGAGCGTCTGGAGGCCCAAACCCGACCCTTTGATATGAAGAAAGATATTTTTGTCCCTGATGATAAAGAAGAATATGTGAAAGCCAAAGTGACCAGCCGTGATGGAGAAAAGATAACAGCAGAAACTGAAAATGGGAAGGTAAGTTAAAGTTCCTTTAACTGCTGGCTTACTGCTATAACTGTAGGTAAATAGCAGTGTGTTTTGGTTTTGTATTGTTATGTTACTTGTATTTCAGACAGTTACGGTAAAAGACAGTCTGATTATGCAACAAAACCCTCCCAAGTTCGATAAAATTGAGGACATGGCGATGCTGACCTTCCTGAATGAACCTGCTGTGCTGTACAACCTCAAAGAGCGTTACGCAGCCTGGATGATCTATGTGAGTATCAGATCTATCACCTAAGGCCACTGTCTACATGACTTTCCAATGCCGTATGTAGTGCACTTATATCATGGAGGGAATTTTTAAAGTCCATTTTGCTGGAGTTTGCTCCAAATTTATCAAATCTTGCACAATGGTTTTTTTTTTTTTTTTTTAAATGTAGATTGTGAGCCCCACATAGAGCTCACAATGTACATTTTTCCCTATCAGTATGTCTTTTTTTGGAATATGGGATGGAAATCCATGCAAGCACGGGGAGAACATACAAACTCCTTGCAGATGGTTTTTTGCCCATGGCGGGATTTGAACACCAGGACTCCAGCGCTGCAAGGCTGCAGTGCTAACCACTGAGCCACCGTGTGGCCCCTAAATCTTGCACAATGTTTGATAGTTTTGACACCTCTTTAAGTTTAAGGATGAGGCCACACATGGCAGCTTAAAATTTTTTTTGTTGCATATTATGCTTCTTTTTTGAGTGGCCTCCTTCTTGCTAAATCCACTGCTGGATTTGGCTGTAACATCTTTGCCTGTTCAGGTCACTGCGCCACCCTCGGCTCGCATGCTGCGGTGCAGGAGGCGTGTGCAGTTTAGTTCCTTGCTTAGAGTTTTTGGTTGCAATGTGTGAACACGGCTCTAGTTCTGTAATTGAATTTGCACCACAACCGTCTTCTGCCTTTGTCTGCCTCAGTTTATGAAGTAGTTAAATTTGGTCTTGCCCTGTGATTAACAGCCTGCCTTCCTGTCAGGTCCAGGGCAGGTTCATCCTCCCCTATTTAGTCTTGGCTCACATTCACACTGGTGCCTGTTATTGCCTCATGCTTGCTGGCTTTCTCTTGCTGTTTATTAACTTGTATTCTAATCCTTGACCTCTGGCTTTCCCTATTGAATATTCTTTTGGACTTCGATTTGGCACTGCATTGCTTGACTGTTACCGAACCCTGGCTAGCTGACCTCCCTTTGTTGTTGTTCGTCTTGTCTGCGTTTTGTGTGTCACATATAAAGGAAGGGATCGTCTCCAAGTTGCCACCTATTACATAGGATAGGGCCTGGCAAGAGAAAGGGACAGTGGGGAGCTTCAGCTTAGGGCTCACTGTCTCTTGTTCCCCTTCCTCCAGGGTTCTTTAGCAGCTACTGGGGAATTGTTATCTAAGCAATTCCCTAACATTGTCTCTGCAAGAAATAAAACGCAGCTTTTCTGTAACATGAGGCCTCAGTCTAACAATTATTTCCTAGCAAACCACAGTGACTTTAGCATCTACTTTTCAAATTAAAGTATGTTTTATCCAAAAAAAAAAAAAAAGTTAAATGCCATAAAAGTTTTTCACAAAAAAGTGCAAAAAGTCAGAATTCCCACCTTTTTTTGGTGCCAGAATTCTGGCATCATATCTGCAAACATAAATGGACTATTATTAGCACAAGTGTTACAATTTATAAGGCATCACACTGTAAATGAATCAAGCTGAGTGATAAAAGGGTACACCGCATACACTAGATACACCTTTATCTTTACCTTGCATTACTTTTTATCTTTTGTATGATATTGTGATTTATGTAAGTTATTCTGCCTCCACCCAGACATACTCAGGGCTGTTCTGTGTGACTGTGAACCCCTACAAGTGGCTTCCAGTGTACAATGCAGAGGTCGTGGCTGCTTATCGTGGCAAGAAGAGGAGTGAAGCTCCACCTCACATCTTCTCCATCTCCGACAATGCCTATCAGTACATGCTGACAGGTCAGATTCTCCTGGTCTTTTGTTCTATATCCATTATCTTTTTCTGTATATAGTGTTTAGTTAGGAAACTCTCATTTAATATAGGATGGTTTGAGCAATTGTACAGTTCAATAGAACAGAAAAGTGTCCTAACCTGGACAATCTGGAAATAAAACAGCGTAAGCGTTAAGTCTGAAATGTGAATTTTACCAGAGGTCTGTCAATTTTTTTTTGCTATATATGTACTGAGAATTCCAGATACTTCAGCTTACGTAGAAAACTAACCACATTGGTTCAGATGGCATGTCACACAGCTTAACAAATAACACCCACAAATTCTGTTATTTAAATATGGTGTTAGTAACATACCGTAGAACAATAGATTGCTCATGCACCATTGGAAGAGAAACACAGATATTAACAGAAATAGACACTGACAGAGCCCCCTCCATCTGGTGGCTATTCCATTCATTCTAATATAAGAAACAAAAATAACATGACGGAAGTTTTCTTTTTTTAAGGGTAAGTTCCCATGGAGTTTTTGGTCCGGAACTGAGGCGGGGTGCATCATGTTCCGGACCAAAAAACGGGTAGCCGCGAATGAATGCCGGTCGCGCACTCCGCTCCGGATTAAGCCCAATGAATGGGCCTAGTCGGGAGGAGGGAGTGTCTTCAGGCCGAATCGCGAGGTGAATTGGCTTCTTTCGCTTCTTTCGCTTCTTTTCCGGGAGCCAGAACAAACCTGCTCCTGGAAAAAGAACTGATCAGTTCCCATTGATTCCAAAAAACTCTGTGTCAACTTACCCTAACAGAAGAATAAATCCTGCATACAGATGAAATCAATGGTTATTAATTATTAATGGTAGTGTTCTGATATGAACTTTAATAGCCTAGAATTCGGAGGAACATGTAATACTTATAACAAACAAAAGACAGCGCGGTTCACAAGGTACATATGGTATAACCTTGCAATATATAGGAAATGATACAAGAGGTCAAGTTAGGCAGACAATATGTAGACATTTCAGGTGGAGGTGATGTTGGAAATCCATTTGGTTGGAGACTGTCGTTTTCCTTTTTACATTATTGTTTTTTATATGTTGCATGTACAATTTGTTGTCTGCTGGAGAGATGAAGGCACAGCATTAACATCATCTGGTTAGACAGAAGTAGGTCAGTGGTGAAGATGGACAGTTACATGATCTTATAAGATTTTGTGGCAGAGAACAGCCATAACTAGAAATCTGTAACAAGGTCCCTGCTTTCCATGTGCTATGATAATACTGGTGTTTTATTATTCTGTAATAAGGACTTTTACCCCCTTAGTCTCCAGGGACCCATAGTGACTGCTACTTCTGCACCCCCTATAGCCACATCCCTGGCTGAGAATACCTAAACTGAAAATTCTCAACAAGTTAATGCAACTTCCTGAACGGAGGTAGAGATTACTGATGAGGCAATAGCTATAATTCAGAAACTGTCATAAGAAATCAATGTGAGCTTTGAAAAGCTGGGATATCCCTGTACAGGCCAGCCATACTTCTTAGTTTTTATAAATACTGTAATTTTTTCCTCCCACTTGCTGTAACCACTGAGTAAGGCTGTTTCAATTGTTTCCCCTTTTTTTCAGATCGGGAGAATCAGTCTATTCTTATCACGTAAGTCATTTTAACCAGTTAAGGTCTGCTTTTCTAAGATTATTGGCATTTCTGAATATGCATGCAATTCTCTAATTCTAGCGGAGAATCTGGTGCAGGGAAGACTGTAAACACCAAACGTGTCATCCAGTACTTTGCTGTTATTGCTGCTATTGGAGACCGCAAAAAGGACCATGGTCCCACAGGCAAGGTAAAATTAAAAATTTACTTTACAATATACTGTTATCTAGGTTTGTTACTAAATAGAAATTTGCAGTTTTATCTAATACATTGCTTTATCTACCTTCATCTGTTTGTCAGATACAGCTGAATGTGTCCTCAGTATTTACAGCTGGTTGCCTAGATTTCAGAACACCTCCTTTACTTAGCTCTAGTGGTTGGGTTGATGACGTCTCAGCTACTGAACCATGATAACTGCTAGAACTGTGCTTGATCTGTGTCTCTGTTATATCTGAAAACTGCAATTTACAAGCATACTGTTCATCTTGGGAGTATGTTGCTGGCCAAAACTGAAAACCAGGAAGTGGAAGGGAGAGGAGACAGGAGAGCAAGAGAAACCCTGATATGTGAAAACTCCTTCTAATATAACATATCTGCCTTTTCTGCTGCTACCTCAACTGATTATTTAGGAGGATGCCAGGTTTGATTTTTTGGTCAGTTTGTCTCCCCCCCCCAAATTTTATAAAAAGTGAACAAACAGTCATATGTACCTGAAATTTTATGAATTAAAATTGTAGCACGTTCTGCCAAAAAAAGACCACTTATGCAGCCCCATAGACAAAAATCTCTAAAAGTATTAGGTAACACAATGCAAATAATATAGTTTTTCAGGTTTTATATTTTACGCACTGTTTTGATTGTTCTGACCTGCAGAATAAAGGTAAAGCGTGTTTTTAGTAAACAGTTATTACCCATACAAGTATATTCAATTCGACCCCATGAATAATTTTCTACCCATTTCCCTATACATTGTATGGAATATAGTGGCTTTAAAAGGCAGTGAGTGAAAACCAAAAATGTAAAAACCAAAAATGTCAGGAAGGTGTTAGGCTAGGTTCACATGGCGAATTTGTGACAGGACCCACCATGTAAAATTTACCACAGACGTCTTTCTGCTTGTGAGAGATTTCCTCCTCCCATTAACTTCAGTGGAAGTTTGGGGCGGAATGGCCCAAAGTTCGAAGCAAGATGCTTATTTTTATCACAGATATTTTCACCTTATGGAAAATGAATTGTCTGCCTCCTATTGAAATGAATTGAGGCAGAATTTTTGTGCCAGATTGTACCTCAAACACTCCACCGTGTAAACCTGGACCAAAGCTAAGTTGTAGTTATATGTATTAAAGAAGCTGCAAGCAATACAAATGTAATATAATATAATGGAATTAACTGCTGGAACGGACTCATTCACACGTGAGAGAAACGCCATATATTTTGGATATTTCACATTTTACTATTATTTCTTCTTTTTATGATCCTTAGGGAACTCTGGAGGATCAAATCATCCAGGCTAACCCTGCCTTGGAAGCCTTTGGCAATGCCAAAACTCTTCGAAATGACAACTCTTCAAGATTTGTAAGTTATTTTTTCTTCATAGTCATTAATATTGTATGACTGGCCTACAGAATGCTATTTGCTGCCCTTACTTCCATGTACTGTAAAGCCCTTCATTAAGGGACTAGACAGGTTTAGAAAAACATGGCTGTTTGCTTTCAGTAACAGTACACACCTGTCTCTGGTATTCACTACAAGCTATAGTACTGAGTCTGAAAGGAAGCTGCCATATTTTTCTAATCTTTTACAATCCCTTTAAACTGGCATCACCTTTATATTGCAGGCTGTGGGTCTCGTTCTTTCAAAGCGGGAGATTTGTAATATGTAAATTTTGTTATTTATTGCCGTATTTTGGGAAGATAATGGGAATACGATAATGATGGATTCAACACTTCCTATAAACTGTAACACTATGAACAATAAGAACAAGACCCTTCATTTAATACAACTTCTCTCCTTCCATCTCTTTTTATTCTGCCTTAGGGTAAATTCATTCGGATCCATTTTGGAGCAACTGGAAAATTGGCATCTGCTGACATAGAAACTTGTGAGAATGACAATATTTCTATATCCTGTATATCCTGTCACACTTGTGTGATTTATTGAAGGTTTTCCTTAATATCTGCTACCAAGTTGATCCAAGGTTTTTATACTGACTGCCAGATTGGAGTCGGGAAGGAAATTTTTCCCCTGAAATAGAGCAATTGGCATGAGCTTCATGGGTTTTTTTGCCTTCCCCTCGATCAACACTGTAGGGGACTGTAGGGTTATAGGTTGGACTTGATGGACTGATGTCTTCATCCAACCTCATCTACTATGTAACTAAGAAAGGTTAATTATACAGATGGGGGGCAACACAGTGGCTCAGTGGTTAGCACTGTAGCTTTGCAGCGCTGGAGTCCTGTGTTTGACTCCTTCAAGGAACAATATCTGCAAGGAGTTTGTATGTTCTCCCTGTGTTTGTGTGGACTTCCTTCCATTCTACAAAGACATACTGATAGTAAAATAAAATAAAAAAAATTGTACATTGCGATCCCTATATGGGGCTCACAATCTACATAAAAAAAAAAAAAAAAGAAAGAAAGAAAAAATTATACAGATGTGAACAATTGCTGACCAGGCAACATACCAAGGCAATGAACAGCTAGACTAAATTCACATTTTGTTATATCTTTATGCAGCACTAAGACCCCATCATCACATTTTATTACAGTATGCTTTTTGGAAATGTCTTTCTTCAGAAACATATATTGTGACCATTTTATTTGTTCCCACTCAGCACTGTAATAGTGAATTACTAGTGGTGGGAAGGGGGAGGAGTTGTTCATCCATAACATAAAAAAGGGTCAAACGTTTCTTAAAAAAGACATAGTCACTTTATCCATTCTCTGTTCCTCTTGTTTCAATGCTCAACAGCACAGTCATTTTAACACATTGGAGGCCCAAGTGCAAAGGTTTCATAAGTGTCCCCAGCCCCATCACCAAGACTTAGAAATACCTGACCTTCACAAATTATAATGCCTCCCTAGGGACCCCATACAATATAATGTCCCCCTCCAGCTAACCCCCTATTTTACAGTCCCCCTCCAGCTGCCCCCTTACAGTTTAATGTCCCCCTGCAGTTGCCCCTGTTTAATTATCCCCTCCAGCTGTTGTCCTAGTTTAATGTCCACCTCCAACTTCCCCCATAGTTTAAAGTCCCTCTGTAGTTGTCCCCTGATTAATGGCCTCTCTAGCTGCCCCCTCAGTTTAATGTCCACCTCCAGGTAACCCCACAGTTTAAATTCCCCCTGAAGTTGCCCCCTGTAATTGACATCATCACATTGCACCTGCAGCTCCTGGTAAAGAGAGGGGATGAATAGCGAAGCAGGGAGCAGACAGCTCCCTGCTTCATCATTGTATGCAACTCATCGGTGTTCTTAACTGAACTGAAGATGGGGAAGCCCAGAATGGTAGGTCAAGAAATGTAGGACTGTCCTGCTGTCCCAATGAGGCTCCTTCTACCATAGCTTTTATGATTAATGCGGCTCTACTCACCAGGCACACCTGCTTCCAGGTCCCTCTGAATTCAAAGGAGGCCACTCAGCCATTCAGTGGCCAATGTGGTCACCTTAGTCAGAACTCACCTTCACACAGTATAATGTCCCATAACAGCCCCTGCATACATTATAACGGTGGCTCCTCCACACAGTATTATGTCCCATCATAGCCCTTACGGTTTTCATTGCAAGTAATGCAAAAATGTTGAGTTCACCCACGAACTGAAAAAACCCCAAAGTATAATGATTGGAGGCCCAGGGAACATGAAAAACATTAAAAAAAAACTGTGTTACTCACCTCTCCGAAGTGACTCCCTGCTGTTTTCAGCACTCTTTATTGAAATCACAGATGTGGGTTAAGCTGGCATCATTATGTGCCGTGAAGCCAGCCTGATGTGATGTCTGTGATGCCACTACTGAGGCAGAAGACAGCAGCAGTCGCGCCATTTAGGTGAGTAAAGCTGTTTTTTATGTTCGATCACGTTCTCTGAGCCTCTGATCATTATACTCTGGGGTAATTCGCCCAAGAAATACTCTTGCTGCGGGCCTGCAGCTTTACTTACTGATCCCCGCTCCTGTTTAGAGCCACCAGTGCTTCCACATTTTCCATCCAGGGCACCCCAGCAATGAGATATGGGAAGCATGGGGCACCTTGGAGGGGATGTGGGGAAGAGGGAGCAGGGATGGCCGAGCGCAGGAAAGGGAATCAGTAATTAAATAGAGCCCATTACCTGCTGGGATTACTCCAGCCAGTAAAACAGTCTATGTAAAAAAACAAAGAGCAGCAGAGGTTCACCGGGACCCCTAAGGCCACAGTCCCCCCCACTAGCAGCCACTACTGTATTGCACAGTGGAGACCCGGAACTAATGCCCGCGGGCTTTGCTTTATGTACTCCCCGCCAGAAGTGCCTGGGAGCCCCCCTGGAACCGGTCCAGGTCGTTTTTTCTATGTTTTGCCTCTCATAAAAATTTTCAAAAACGCAAAACATCAGACATTTCCCAAAATGATATAAATACAAAGTATGCAGTATGCAGCATTAAAAGTTATATATTTTTGCAAAGTTTTGAATATTTTTAAGGGGTTAAAACGTAAAGAAAATTTCCTTGGAATGGTTCTGATTCATAGAATACAGATGACGTCATTTTGGCTGCACAGTGAACACTGTAAAATTGAAGCCCGTAAAAAAGACACACAAACACATT
Source organism: Leptodactylus fuscus (assembly GCF_031893055.1). Classification (NCBI taxonomy): domain Eukaryota; kingdom Metazoa; phylum Chordata; class Amphibia; order Anura; family Leptodactylidae; genus Leptodactylus; species Leptodactylus fuscus. The sequence goes on from NC_134265.1 coordinate 134,832,893, forward strand.
TTTTCTCTAATTCCACCCCATTCTGAATTTTTTCCCAGCTTTCCAGTGCATTGCACAGAATATTAAATGGTACCATTAGGAAGAGCAATTTCTCTCGAAAAAATTAAGTGCCCATAAAGCTCTGTGAACAGAAAAATAAAAAAAAAGTTATGGCTCACAAAAAGCGGGAAATAAAAAACGGCTACAGTAGGAAGGGGTTAAAAATGTGATATCCTTTGTTCGTTGTTAGGTTAACTTTGTATCTTTGACTGGTTTCCTCTTTGGTTACCTGTTTTGTGCATCAAACTCTCTCTAGATCTCCTGGAGAAATCCCGTGTCATCTTCCAGCTGAAGTCTGAGAGGGATTACCACATCTTTTACCAGATCCTGTCCAACAAAAAGCCCGAGCTGTTGGGTGAGGGTTATTCCTTTTATTTATTCCTTTTATTTTATATTCAATGCAGTTGTCCTGCAATATAAGAATAAATTACTTTTTCACAAGTTAATCTATGGACTCATAGACTTCGCACAAGATGGCCACAGACTAGAGATGAGCGAACACTGTTCGGATCAGCCGACCCAAACAGCACGCTCCCATAGAAATTAATGGAAGCTGCCGGCACGCGGGGGGTTAAGCGGCCGGCCGCCAGCAAAGTCTGCATGCCGGCCGCTTCCATTCATTTCTATGGGAGTGTGCTGTGAGCGTGCTGTTTGGAACGGCTGTTCCGAACAGTGTTCGCTCATCTCTACCATAGACATGACCAATGCCTTTTATGATCCAACCAGTTTTCGCATTATTAACATGTTTATAATGAATCACCAGAAAACTAGAATTAGCATTGTTTCATACAATAATGCATAATATTTGTTCTTTTCTTTGTTTGCAGATATGTTACTAGTGACCAATAACCCATATGACTATGCGTATATCTCTCAAGGAGAAACTACTGTTGCTTCTATTGATGATACAGAAGAGCTATTAGCTACCGATGTAAGTAATATTAATAGTAATCCCCCGGTCCCATAGCATGTGACATGTGCAAACTGCAGCGACATGAAAAATGTATACATTTGTAATCTTGTAAGATAACTTGCTCAAAGATGAACAGGGTGTGATCATGGTCTTAAAAACACTCTTAAAAAACGCCAAAAGAGCAAACATATTCTAAGTTCTCACTCTACATTGGTGTCCTGTGAAAGCAAGTCTGTCTCATCCTCTGGGGTTGGGTGAAACAAGTTGACCGCAAACAGCTAGACTGACCCCACATGTGTGACAAAGTTCCTCTGGGCAACAAGTTTTCTAATATTAGTTGTTGCCTCAGGTTTCAGGGCCAGAGCTTCTAATCCTTTTTTCAGTCACTGGACAGTGGGTTAACAAGGGGGAAGTCCCATGGATATGACTTGTTCCTGTTATATAATGTATCCCCTTGCTTTTTTTGGAGGCTGATTTTGAAGCGGGTTCAACGTCAAAATCCTCGCCAAAAAACTCAGTGTGAACTGACCGTAAGGCCTTATGCCCCACTAGTGAAGTGGTAGAAACACATTGTGTTTTTTTACGCATCGTTTTTCATTACGATTTTGCAGAGTTTTCCTGTGCAGACTTTTTGCTCCTATAATACCTATAGGGAAAAATGCCAATGTTTCCACAGGTATAATTGATATATAGCAAATTGCGTTTCCGCAGGTATAATTGACATTTTGCGATTTGCGTTTCTGCATGTATAATTGATGTGTTGCCTTTCTGATGCAGATTTTTTTTTTCTGCAAAGCATGAATGGGATTAGCCAGAATCCCATCCACTTTGCAGGTAATGTCAAACACAGCGCTTCCGCAATGTGGGGCTTTAACCTAAAAGACATAATCAGCTAACTAACAAGCGTTTGCTGGTATTTCTAAGCTGTCAGCCCATAAATGGTCTCTGTGCTGTATGCTAATGATCACTCAGAATTCCAGTACGTGATACTCAGGGCATACAGAATACATTTCCCTATATAGTCTTTGATGTGCTAGCGTTCTTTTTTTTTTTTTCGATTCTCATTACGACTTTAATTACCCAGTATAAAATAATGTGGGATTCCCCGCGCTCATGTGTGCGGTATACTGTGAGCATCAGCATAGTCTTGTCTCATCGTGCAGAGACCTGTTCTGTCTTGTGGTGTGCAGCATCAGAAGCTACATGGAAGCTAGATGTGCGGTAACACCCTGGCCAACCTCTGCTCACTGCTACACTTGTAAAAAAGGAACATTTTATTGAAATACTATGTGTCTTTTATTATGTTGAGAATTGCACACACTTAATTTTCAGCCATAAATCGAGTGTTTACGCATAATATAAGGCTGCATGCACACGGAGTTACGCCAGGCTTGTTATCTTTATAAAGTGAAATCTATTTTAATCTGGTATCTGATAACCAAGAAAGATTTATTTATTTATATTAAAAAAAAATCCAAAGACAAATGAAAACGCTAAAATAGAGGATTATTATAACATGTCTTGCTCCTTCTTAATGTAGAAAGCTTTTGATGTGCTGGGATTCTCTCAAGATGAGAAAAACTCAATTTATAAGCTCACTGGAGCCATCATGCATTTTGGTAATATGAAATTCAAGCAGAAGCAGAGAGAAGAGCAGGCAGAGCCTGAAGGCACAGAAGGTAAGTTTACTGACACCGGTGTAAAAAGATGGCGGCCATTTTCTTTTCTTTTTAAATAATTTTATTTTTATACTTTTATCCTTAGGCCTGGTTCACATCTGTGTTCGGTATTCCATTCAAGGAGTCCGCTTGGGGACCCCCCGAACAGATTACCGAATGCATTAAAAAGCGGTTAGCAAAGAAATAGACTATAATGGGGTCCGTGTGTTTTCCTTAGGCGTTCGCATGAATCAAAGTACCACTTGCAGCACCTTTCTCTCCGCATGATTCATGACACAGCGCAGAAAACACATGGACCCCATTATAGTCTATGGGGGTCCATGTGGTTTCTTAGCTAACTGCTTTTTAATGCTTTCGGTATTCCATTCGGGGAGGGGCGGGGGGGGGGCTCCTCAAGCAGACTCCCCAAACAGAATAACGAACACAGATATGAATCGGGCCTTACAGGGTCTATTGAAAGGTCAGACTTTGACTTATAGGGTAGCTTCTCCACTAGATGGCACTAGACAGCCGTTATTCTTTACTACAATATATCATGTGGTATTTGTGATAACATCCTTTTATTATCACAATATCACATAGAAGACTGCTTCTCAACAAAACTTGCTACTGTAATTATTTACTTTTCTCCATGCAGTTCTTAGTGTCGCATACTATAACAAACGGCATAATATATAAATAGTAGGATCGATTCTAACTTTACTGCTGCCTTTGCCATGAGGCAAGATGAGTATTTCGCCTCAGGTGGCAGATTGCCCAGTCACTATGGAAAACCAAATAAGAGAAGGATATGGGTATGTTGGTTACAAATATACTATGCATTACGTGGTGTTCTGCAGCAGCTACAAAAGCAAACAAAGTTTTAGAATGTATAAAAAGAGAGATAAAATCTTGTTGTCTCAATGTAATATTACCCCTCTATATATCCTTCAGTGTAAAAAAAAAATAAAATAAAGGACAGAGCTTCAAGGGTTTCAAAGGTGGGCAACTAGATTATTAAATAGGATGGAAGGTCTCTCTCACAATGGCAGGCTAGAAAAAAAGACGGCTTTTGTTGCAGATTTTGCTGCAGGTTTTTTGAGATGAAGCCAATAGTGGCTTCAAAAGGAATATGAAATATAAAGATATCACTTATACCTCTCCATTCTGCTAAATCCACTCCTGGCCTTGACTCAACAAAAACTCAGCTTTTACTCAACATGTGGCCTCAGTCTGATGCCGGGGCCCCACGGGAAAGGAACGCTGTGGGAAAAATCACAGCATCTTACAGTAAGTGCAAAGTGAATGGGATTCTAGTGAATTCCATGCCTACATTGCGGTAAAAACCGCGGTGCGGAAATGCTGCGGTTTCCAAAACTGGCGCATTTTTGGAAATCGCAGCATGTCAATTATATACACGGAAACGCCGGTGGTTTCCTCATAGATATAATTGTAACAGAAAGTCCATGGAGGAAAACTCCGCAAACTTTGTGTTTAGGCCTTAGCTTAAAGGTGATCTGATTTAATAAATATATGCAAGGTCAGTACAGTACAAAAAACTATTACAAAATGTATTCCTTCCAAGAATGTACAAAGGATCAGGCGACAGATATTACATTTAGATGAAGGTGATTTAGACATTTATATAGAAGAGTTTACTTTACAGTTAGAATGTCCTACCCCAAGAAGGAACAATGGCGTGTCAGCATTTAAAAAATGACTAGTTGCATATCAAATGGGATTGATGGTTATAAATAAACAATGTATTATATATCTTTAGCTCTAAAATCTCCTACCTCTTATGATGTCTCAATTTTCTCCATTTTCCTAAAAAAATACTCATTAATTGGCTTTAAAATAAAAATCACTATTGTGCATTGAATTGGGATTGTAATACATAAAACTGAATCCCATAAATGTATCTAAAGCAGATTGTGAGTGATAGAACCATAAAGTTTTTTTTTACGTCATGGGGCTTTCAAAAATGGCCCTTTGAGGCAGCACTTCAGAATGGGCCTGCATAATATAATTATTATTAGTGTTTATTTTAGATCACCATTTAGTCCAGTGTTTTCCTAACAATGTAAGTGATAGAGGTCTCCACAGTGTCGGCCATAATGTCCTACATTAGAGACGTCAGCAGTGCTCCCAGAAAATGTAACAATTGCCCTTTAGTCCCTATATAACAGCTCATTCCATTTACCTCTTCCATGCGTTGCACTAGATATCAGAGTAGCAGCTGAGACAGATGACACTTCACATTGGTCTATACAGTCATAAAGACTTCCTATAATATAAATTGTATATTTCCAGAGGCTGACAAAGCTGCTTATCTAATGGGCCTGAACTCTGCTGACCTCTTGAAGGGTTTGTGTCACCCTAGGGTCAAAGTGGGGAATGAATATGTCACCAAAGGACAAAATGTCCAACAGGTCAGTTATGCATACTTCCTAATCGTATATTAATATAATTTATATTAATATGCGTAATGTATTGCTGTAAACGTACCTGGAATTTCACCTAGGTGTATTACTCCACGGGTGCTCTGGCTAAGTCAGTGTACGAGAAGATGTTCTTGTGGATGGTGGTGAGAATCAACACCACTCTGGAGACCAAACAGCCCAGACAATACTTCATTGGTGTGCTGGACATTGCTGGATTTGAGATCTTTGATGTAAGTAACTGAGGAACACATGACATTTTAGTGATAAGAAAAATTCTATAAACTACAACATATATTAACTTTCAGAGATGCTTTGCACTGGTATTGTGCTTTCTATTGACCCTGATGTGCAGAATAATATAGCCTTCTGCACTCTTCTCCACCTGACAGATATATCATTTTGTGGGGTCCATTAGTATCTGTTACACAAGAAATCAAAATTTATTTGCTACTGCTTTCCTAAATCTTGTAAAAATGGAACTCATGATCATTAGCTGCATGTAAATAACAGTATACAAGGAGTGTGGATATATTTGCAGATAATTTTTGGAATCTGGATAATCCCTTTAAGCATGTATCATGCATCCAGTGTACTGTATTTATATGGAACAATATTAAGATGGTTTCCCAGAGCAAAAATATTGAAAACATATGCTTAGATTAGAACAGTTCATCAATATGAGATCTGCAGTGGTCTGACAAGCATCTCTCTTTCCGATCAACTGTTTGGAGTGGCCGTGATGCTTGGAGGAGCCGTTCTTTTCCTTCACAGGCCTCTGCTGCCATGTTCATAGATCACATGGCCTGTTTGCAACTCAGTCCCATTGAAATAAATGGGACAGAGCTGCAGCACCAAGCATGGCCACAATATAATGTGCAATACAATGAAGAGGCCACAGCACTTTCCATCTTATTTTTAATGTGTTTCTATCTCTAGTTTAACAGCTTTGAGCAGCTTTGTATTAACTTCACCAATGAGAAGTTGCAGCAATTCTTCAACCACCACATGTTCGTGCTGGAGCAGGAAGAATACAAAAAGGAGGGCATTGAATGGGAGTTTATAGACTTTGGCATGGACTTGCAGGCCTGTATTGATCTCATAGAGAAGGTAAGAGCACTGAAAATATGGAGTCAGGAAGGTTAATGCTATATTCATTCTTTATATATGACAAGGTCTATGAGCCACTTGTAAGGTTGTCAGCTTTGACTTAAGGTCGTATGTTTTATCTCTGCCTCCTAATTATTGCATTACAACTGCTTATATATCAGGAGGTTTGCTGGCGCTGCCCATGATATTCTACACAGTTCTCTATGTACCTAACAGGACACATAGAAGTAAAATGACTGACAGCTTCATAAATATGCATGTCGTCTATGAATTTTACATTTTTATGTTAATAAATTAACTTCCTTTAATACTTCTTCACAGCCTATGGGCATCATGTCTATCCTTGAAGAGGAGTGCATGTTCCCCAAAGCCTCTGACATGACCTTTAAAGCAAAACTGTATGATAACCACCTGGGCAAATCCAACAACTTCCAGAAGCCACGGAACATCAAAGGAAGGCCTGAGGCTCACTTTGCTCTGGTCCACTATGCTGGTACTGTGGACTATAATATTAACGGCTGGCTGGAGAAGAACAAAGACCCATTGAATGAGACTGTGGTGGGGCTGTACCAGAAGTCATCTCTCAAGCTGCTGGCACTTCTCTTTGCTAACTATGCTAGTGCTGAGTCAGGTACAAACAAGGCAATCTTATGATGTCACAGTAATCTGCTGTCTCACACTTGCCTTAGACTAAGAGCCCCTTAGTTCAGTTATCAAGATGGTGATGGGGACCCTGCGGTGACTTCTATGAGGCAGGGCCCAGGAGATAGTGGTTGACCTGCCTCTGTGTCTAGATGTCTTCTCAGCCACCCAATGCATCTATATATATTAAACTGGGCAGTTTGTTACTTATTCTACCTAGTTTTTTATATTGGAGCAGAGCTTGAGTGAAATGTATGCTGCTATCTGTATGTAGTGCGGTGAGTGTATTATGTCATGCAGCACTCTTGCAGCGGTTGGTGATCTAGAGGCCTCCAGGGGGATTCACCTGCTCTTATGTGGCCCACACCGAGACTGCAGCCACTATATATCCAAGTGATATTCTTGGTGGATATTTACATTGATACTAGTTCCATCAACAATATAAAGAGAATCTACCAATTATATGATGCTGTAGCGGCTGTTAGTGACATAGTGGACATATCTATTTTGTCTCAAAACACAATCATGCACCCGAGGTGTGGTCAGATCTGCCGAAACAGCATTTTCACCTGTGGTAAAAAATGACCTATCACCAAAAGGGACCTATTCAATTTAATTAACCATTCTTCAGCCATCCCCAATTCCCCACCCAAAAATGTTATATTTTTCTAAATATAGTAAAGAACCTTGTATGTCAGCGCTTTATCCAGTATACAAATCACTCACCTTCTCTAAGGAGTGGCATCAGAATCCTAAGGGCCCCTTCACACTACGGATACGCTGCCTGATTCTGAACGTTAAAACACGGTCAGAATCAGTGCGTATAAAGCAGATCCCATTCATTTTAATGGGAGCCGGCATACGAGCGCTCCCCATTGAATCAAATGGGTTGCTTTTTACTCTACGATCGCTCCCATTGAAGTGAATGGTAAGCGCTCACGTGTACGGCTCGCCGTGTGAAGGGGCCCGGCGCTCGGCTCAGTCCGAGCCATACACGCGAGCGCTTCCCATTCACTTCAATGGGAGCGCTCGTAGAGTAAAAAGCAGCCCATTCATTTCAATGGGTAGCGCTCGTATGCCGGCTCCCATTGAAATGAATGGGATCTGCTTTATACGCGCTGATTCTGACCGTGCTTTAACGTTCAGAATCAGGCAGCGTATCCGTAGTGTGAAGGGGCCCTTACATGCTCAGCAGCTGCATACAAACTCAAAGTGAGATCTTACAGGTTACCACCAGGGGTCTCAAACACGCAGGTCAAAAAATCAAAAGCCGCTTGAGGAATTCCATTCTCAGGCTAAGGATTAAACAGGCAGGAATTGCAGCAGGATAGCCAATGTGAACTTCCTGGCCACTAACCTGGTGTAATCCAGAATAGAAGCAATATGGATGACATAAAATAAATGATATCCACAGGCTGTGACTAAAAGCCACAGTACACAGTGACCGCCATGGTAAAGAGGTTATGCCACAAAATGTATTCATTCTCAGATATCCTCCTGGGCTGCAATGCAAAATCTATAATGGGGCCCCTGCGTGCCTTGTGGCATCTAGAGTAATGGTATATCTTATGCAGCAAAGGGACCTTTGGACTCAGTAGCAACTGCTACTTGTGCACCCCCTATAGCAACGTCCCTGATCAGTAGGGGTCTGAACGATGAGACCCCACAATCCAAAAGAATGAGAGATCCTTTTTCCCTGCTGTCTTACCACAGCCAGGCTGAATGTGGGCATAACTAGTGGTCATTGAAGTGAATGGGGCCATCAGTGATAGCTGAAGTACAGTACTGTAACATGAAGATGATAATGGTGGTGTTAGATACTGTAAACAGTGCCACTTCAGTTGACAGGCTATGTCTGGTGTTGTTGCCTCTATCCATCCATGTGATAACCTAGCCTTGATGCTAGTTTAGTGATTCCATAAAGATCTAGTATGTGATGTCAAATGTAACTGTTGAGCTGGTTGTAATTCTTGTAACTGCTTTGTGTAAATGCATTTATTAGATCAAGCTTCAAAGGGTAAAGGCAGTAAGAAGAAAGGCTCGTCATTCCAGACAGTGTCCGCTCTGCATCGGGTAGGTCACTTGTTTATAGTTTCCTCATATATCATCTGCCCTTCAGCTCACACGTGATACATGATATTGCATGGAGTACATCCACAATATTTAAAACGATAATAAAATCTAGGACACCTGTACTAACAAATTTATGTAAGTAACACATGGATAATATTCAAGGTAGCTCTTTACACTTTATAGTCATTTATTGTAATTTTCCTTTAGTAGTGTTTATACATTTAGGGGACTGTGGTGGAAAATGAAAATTAATTCCTCTTCATGTTCCATTGCCGTTTTCCGGCTGCCGGCTACCCGTGACATGGTGTCAATGCGGGGAATCAGCATTCAGTTGTGGCTTTCCACTGCTGATTAGGCCTAGATGAATGGGGTGTCTCAAATCCACGGCAAGATCGAGTAGGGCGCTTATGTTTTTTCAGCATCCTGCTGCGATCTCTACTTTTAGAATGGAGCTGTACAGCCTCTGTGCACTGCAGTACAACTTTTGGTGGACTCTGTGGGGCATATATATTATCTGGCGTAAAAAACCATATCAGGAGTAAAAGCAAACAATTGTTGCAAATTATATTTTTGGGAGTTGTAACCTCATTTACACAAGTGTACTGGCACAAATGATCACTGATCATAGGCACAAAACTTGGCAAAGGAGCTGCTTTATTTCTGAAAAGAGATGTGATTCCTCATAAATAAGGCAACTCTTCCACCAGCTTCGGGGCAGTGGTGAACCTAGCCTCTCTGCTGCCTGAAGCAGATGATCAAAAGATGCCCCCCCCCCCCCACACACACACACAACTTGAGACTTGAAGGGGGGGGGTGTTGTACGTTTTTTGACTGTCCGCTTCAGGCAGCGGGGGGGGGTTGGAGGTGCTAGTGGTATCATTACAATAAATACAATGCAGTAATATTTTGTGCAGTAATACTTACAGGAGTCATCTTCCCACATTTCCCCTCTCTCTTTGGACCGCCATGACCACTTCTTCCAGCTGTGACTTGACTCTGTAAAGTTTGAAACACAGACATCTTTGACTCCTCACTTATATATATACCACAGCATCCCCTGCAGCCTATATTATGCCCCACAGTGGCACAATAGACTGTGGGGCATAATAGAGGTTGAAGGGGCCACAGTGGACCCTTCAAGCTCTATTATGCCCCACAGTTACCCACCTGTGAACCATTATTATACTCAGGGGTCTTTTCAGACCCCCACGTATAATAATCGGAGCCCCAGGGGAGGTGAGGGAACATAATAGATAGTGTTACTCACCTCTCCGGGATCTGATGTTACTCCTAGGAGGCTTCGGGCCTATATGGTAATGCCGAGATATCACGTGGTCTGGGATATTACCATATAGGCCCAAAGCCTGTAGTAGTAGTACCATGCAGGCCCAAAACCTGTCCTAGCAGTAACAGACTAGCCTATTACTACTAGCACAGGCTTCGGGCCTATATGTTACTGCTAGTACAGGCTTTGGGCCTATATGGTAATATCCCAGACCACGTGATATCTTGGCATTACCATATAGGCCCGAAGCCACCTAGGAATAACATCGGATCCCAGAGAGGTGACTAACACTGTTTATTATGTTCCCTCACCTCCGCTACGGAAAAAAACACAGTGTGTTGCCGCCAGGGTTTTTAACCCAGTGCTCCTTGGGGCAGCCTGCTATGTGGGGCCTTGGCCATAATGTCCCTCTATCCAGCTGTGGGCTGCAAAAGTGACAACCACAGTTCTAATACGCTAATGCGCATAGCATGGTTGTCACTTCCATTTTCCTGAACAGGGAAGGAGAACCTGAGTAAAATACCTTGCAGCAGGAAAGTGCCCTTACTCTTCTTTCTAACTTCCCCAGGAAAATCTGAACAAGCTGATGACCAATCTTCGCTCCACTCATCCTCATTTTGTCCGATGTATCATTCCCAATGAAACCAAAGCTCCAGGTAAATGTTTTATAATTTTACGTTCTTGCTTTTTCACATGATCATTTCATTTACAATCACAGGCAATATGAAAATAAACATATCACGTAGAACAATAACTAATATAATAATCTAATATTTGTAACTAGCTCACAAAAACAAAGAGATGTAAACATAAATTCTATTCCATACTGTATGTTAATTGTTCTGATGGTATAATAAGAAAATCTATACACATACTCTAGGTGTAATGGACAACCGTTTAGTGATGCACCAGCTCCGCTGTAATGGCGTACTGGAAGGTATCCGTATTTGTAGAAAAGGGTTCCCTAACCGTATTCTGTATGGAGACTTTAGGCAAAGGTAAGATTATAGCCATACTACTTACATAAAGCAATAACTAAGTATAATTTATGATGACATTGGTCTTGCATAATTTTCAGATACCGAATCCTGAACCCTGCAGCTATCCCAGAAGGACAGTTTATAGATAGTAGAAAAGGTGCAGAGAAACTTCTTGCATCTCTAGAAATTGATCATACTCAGTACAAGTTTGGGCATACCAAGGTAAATCTGTTACCTTTAATAAGCCAGACTTCAAGTATTGTCAACAATTACCTTATAAAATGATTATTTTTGCAGGTCTTCTTCAAGGCAGGTTTGCTAGGACAACTGGAAGAGATGCGAGATGAGAGACTTTCCAGAATCATCACCCGAATACAAGCTCAGTCCAGAGGTGTCCTCTCCAGAATAGAGTTCAAGAAGATTGTAGAGCGCAGGTAATACATCTAGGCAGCCAATTTATAGACAAAATGTTTACACTTAGTGACATTATTTGATATAATAGATTTTTAGAATATGTAAAATCAAAGATAATCTATTTATAAAATCAATAGACTCATTAACACAGTGTAAGGCATTGTACAACTGATGCATAAAAAAATTACATGAACTCCGTATAAGTCCACTGGGCTAAAACGATACATACTGATATGGCTTAAAGGGGTTGATAAGGCTTAAAGGGGTTGTACAGGATAACCCGTTTTTGGAAGGTAGGCAAGGGAAGGGAAAAAAAAAAAAACATACCTGTCCGTTGTGCTCTTGTGTCTTCCACCACGGTCCAGTTCTGCTGCCTCCAGGTCTTATTTTAGTGGAAGTCCTCGATGCACGAGTGACGTCTGTTACTTTACTTAGGCCTATAGACAAACTCTATATGACTATATTAGAGATTCTGATCTTGTCTCACCAAAGTGCCGATCAACGAGAAAATATGAATAGGCACTTGTTTGCACTGGTCTACTTACACAGGCCGATGCAACCTGAATGGGGAATTAATCTCTAATGTGACCATTTCTGCCCCATTCTGCTGTATGGCTTATTGGCAGCATTTCCCAGATTACATAGAGTAATGTACTGACAATAATCTGCATCTTTTATCATGCATAATAGATTAAATCAACTGAATGGCAAATATTGACTTGCTAGTCAGCTGCTTTCTAGCACTAGGAGCATTCATATACATTGTTCTGTATGATAATTGAGTTTGTCTACACATACCTGGAACCTGTTCATGCTACCATGTTTTTTTTATTTTTTAAAAGGGTTTTCCCACAAAATAAGTTATATAATTTGCTGATCAGTGAAGATCCGACTACTCAGACCACCACTGATCAAGAGAACGAGGGTCTTTCAACTCCCATTCTGAATGGAGCTGTGGTTGTGGAGCTGTGGTTGGGCAGCGTGTGCGCCACTACATTCATTTCAATGGAAGTGTTGGAGCCAAGCACTGTGCTTCAGTCCTGTTTTCTAGATCCATGTGGACCTGAGCGGCCCCCACTTGATAGCTGGATAGGGGATAACTTGTTTTTTGAGAAAACCTTTAGATTTACCTTTATCTATTTATGTATAGCATGTTGTAAAATCATTATTTTCCAGAGATGCCCTTTTAGTGATCCAGTGGAACATTAGAGCTTTTATGGGTGTCAAAAATTGGCCATGGATGAAGCTATATTTCAAGATAAAGCCTCTCCTCAAGAGTGCAGAGACAGAGAAAGAAATGCAGACCATGAAGGAAGAGTTTCAGAAGCTAAAAGAAGCCCTGGAAAAGTCTGAGGCTAGACGCAAGGAGCTAGAGGAGAAGATGGTCTCTTTATTACAAGAGAAGAATGACCTGCAGCTTCACGTTCAAGCAGTGGGTATAAATTATGACCTATAAGCATCTTGAAATACAATGATTGGGTGATAACTAGCATGTAATCGATGTTTGCACAAAAATATTTTTATTCAGAGGACTTAAAGGAACATTTCAACTAAACAGTGTCGTAACTAAACTCTATTGGGCCTTGGTGAAATCTTTTACCAGGGGTCTCCTCCGTACAGCGTACTCTCGATAGCGATGGTTGTGGGTACTGCAGTGGTATCTCAGATACTTGAAAAAGATACAACTCAATAACTCATTACTCTGGTTATCAAGAATACAGTGAGTGAGAAGCGCAGAGCCCTGCATGGAGTGGCCCAAACACAGTATAATATGCTCCACAGTGGCCCCCACACTGTATAATATGCTCTACAGTGGCCTCACACAATATAATATGCTCCCAAGAATCCCCCTTGAGTCACTTCAGATGAACCCCACAAAATTTGACGAATATTCTTGAGGTTCGTCACTCTGGTTAGTTTTGGTGTTATTATTATACACTGGGGTCATCTCAGATCCCAGAGTATAATAATCGGAGGCTCAGGGGAGGTGATGGAAAATAAGAAACACCTTTCCTGGTTCTCTGCAGCATACTCCTCCATCCTCTTCTGCCTACGCCTGTGGTCACGTGCCCCAGAAGTCACCGCTGGGACCTATGATTGGGCCTCAGCGGTTACGTGGAGTGCAGTGATGACATTACACCAGCGTGCCCCAGGTCACTGCTGGAGCCCAATCGCAGGTCCCATAGTGACCCCTGGAGCACGGGACATTAGTCACAGGCCAGAAGAGCCCTGAAAAGAAAGCTGGGAACTGTCAGGAGCTAGCCAAGTGTCAAATCACAAGTCAGATCAGATAACTGGACCAGCTTACATCAGGGCAAACATGCTATGAACCTTATTGATGAGGCGCCAAACACAGGGCTGAGCACACTTACATAGAAAAGGGCTGGGTACACAATTACTGGCATTCTGGCCCTTTACACTGGTAGATATGCTTTCAGCAAAGACGTCTAGCAGCAACATAGTCTCCTGTCTGCAGTGAAATCACATACGCAACTGGCCAAGCCTAGGTGCCTATGGAGAAATGGCTACAGGCTGAATTCTCCAGTTGTTGAAGGACTATGAGCGCCTTCGGGTCTACGTTAAGCCTAATACAGTGTATACCTTTGGAAGAAATGCACAGGAGATAGATGTCAGTTGTGAGAATTGCAAAGAAGGATAGAAGGCATGCAAATCTTTAACCATCTGAATTGATGTTATATGTCAAATATATGTAACATTTTAAATACAGGAGCAAGATAACTTGGCAGATGCTGAGGAGAGATGTGAACAACTTATTAAAAACAAGATCCAGCTTGAAGCCAAACTAAAAGAGCAGACAGAAAGGCTGGAAGATGAGGAGGAGATGAATGCCGAACTGACTGCCAAAAAGAGGAAGCTAGAAGATGAATGTTCTGAGCTCAAGAAGGACATTGATGACTTAGAGCTCACCTTAGCCAAAGTGGAAAAGGAGAAGCATGCCACAGAAAATAAGGTAAGACCATAGTATTTACTAGCAGAACAGTTTAATATAACTTTTAGGATGTTCCTCTCTTAACTGTTTACTTCACAGGTTAAGAATCTAACTGAAGAGATGGCTGGATTGGATGAAATAATTGCCAAGCTAACCAAGGAAAAAAAGGCCCTCCAAGAGGCCCATCAACAAGTATTGGATGACCTTCAGGCTGAAGAAGATAAAGTCAATGTTCTGACTAAAGCTAAGGCAAAACTTGAACAACAAGTTGATGATGTAGGTATCATTTAGGAGGAAGACCTTTTGCTTTTCATTTATGACTTCCTTATTATTGTAATTCATTTCTAATCCTTCTCTAAACCCCCACAGCTTGAAGGGTCTTTAGAGCAGGAAAAGAAACTTCGAATGGACCTAGAAAGAGTAAAGAGAAAACTTGAAGGAGATTTCAAACTGTCACAAGAAAGCTTGATGGATCTTGAGAATGACAAACAACAGTTGGAAGAAAAGTTGAAGAAGTGAGTTTTTAAAGATTGTCTAAAATATCGATGGTATGAGATCTGATACATTGTGCATATAAATCATTATAACATATGACAGTGCACATAATCAGGTTATAATAAAATATTTGGACATCTGCCCAATAAATCCTTAGAAAGTTGGATACTCTGTATCGATACCTGTTAAGGAAATGCAAGTATTAAACTGGATAGCACTAAGTAGAAGTCCTTTTGTAATTTCAAAGGCAAAAAAGACTGTTATAACGCTGAAAAAGTGTCATCAACACCATAAAACAGTATGAAATGTGTAAAACATTACTATGACAATTAAATATAACATTTTACCACTAGGAGTATCTTGTGGGACACTTCAGTATTATGGATTGAAATGTTCTTCTGTTTGTACCAGGAAAGATTTTGAAATGAGTCAACTCAATGCAAGAATTGAAGATGAACAAAACTTAGGTGCTCAACTTCAGAAAAAGATGAAGGAACTTCAGGTATCTATAAAATTGGCTAAAGTTGTGCATATATCAAGACACATCAAAATGAATAGTAAATAATAAAACTCAACTGAAATCACTTTACCAGGCACGTATTGAAGAACTGGAGGAAGAACTAGAAGCAGAAAGAACGGCAAGAGCTAAGGTAGAAAAACTTCGGTCTGACCTATCCAGAGAGTTGGAGGAAATCAGTGAACGTTTGGAAGAAGCTGGAGGAGCCACCTCAGTGCAACTTGAGCTCAACAAGAAGCGGGAGGCAGAGTTCCTGAAACTCAGGAGAGATCTTGAAGAGTCCACTCTGCAGTCAGAGGCCACCACTGCCGCCCTTAGAAAGAAGCATGCAGACTCTGTGGCTGAACTCAGCGAGCAAATTGACAATCTCCAGAGGGTCAAACAAAAACTGGAAAAGGAGAAGAGTGAATTCAAACTGGAGCTAGATGATGTAGCTTCCAATATGGAACAGATGATAAAATCCAAGGTGAGAGAAGAAGCGAAGAACATTATTAATGTTCTTCCCAATCATGTTTGTCCAGAGTAATATTTGCTGATGTACAAAGTATAAAGAATTTTCTTTATTCATGAATTTTTATAACCCTTCCTTTTATCTGCAGGCTAACCTAGAGAAATTATGCCGGACTTTAGAAGATCAAGTAAATGAGTATCGTACAAAGTCTGAGGAGTCACAGAGAACTGTCAATGAACTTTCCAGCCAGCGTGCCAAGTTGCAGACTGAGACTGGTACGTACCACATTCATCTTGTGGCAGCGCTTATTAAACATCCGCCTCGTTAGTGAATTCATTTATTTTATATGGATTAATCAATATGAACCAAAGAGTTACTGCAAATGTATAACTTCTACTTACTATTACCACAATGGTGGATTTATAATAGCGGTATAAATTACGGTAAGTTTGCCCCATCTACCTGAACAAGCAAAGTGACAAAGAAAGCATTTCTCTCTAACATCAATGATAGGTGAGGACATCTGGTGTTATATTGTTTTAGTTTTTATAAATTTTCATTTCGAAATTGAACATGTTATCTACAAAAGAAAAGAAAAAAAAATGCCCACATTTTTATACTTACTATTTTTATATATTGAAGCATTTCAAAGGCATGGGCGCTGTTATTGGAAGACAGACAGTGATATTCATCATCAATCTCATGTATGATAGAAAACTTTAGTGCAGTATCGTCTATGGGTTTGACATTCTGCATCCATAGATAGAAACAAATCCAGTTAATCCTATGGGATAATAAATAATATTAGATTATAATACATTAAAATTTTTTACCTCCATAGGGGAGTTATCTCGTCGACTGGATGAAAAGGAATCTCTGGTTGGACAGTTAACACGTGGGAAACAGACTTACACTCAGCAGTTGGAAGATCTAAAGAGACAACTAGAGGAAGAAGTCAAGGTGTATATACAAAAACATTCATATGGTTGTACTTGGATTATATTACATTCCAAAAATAGTCACAGAAAGCCCCGCAATTGAGATAGCCATGCCATTTTTGCTTTAACTTTCGCTTATATTTTACTCCCCCACACATCATTAGGCCAAAAATGCTCTAGCCCATGCTCTGCAGTCGGCTCGCCATGACAGTGACCTCTTGCGAGAACAGTATGAAGAGGAGCAGGAGGCCAAGGCAGAACTGCAAAGAAATCTTTCAAAAGCCAATTCAGAGGTGGCACAGTGGCGAACTAAATATGAGACAGATGCTATCCAAAGGACAGAAGAATTAGAAGAGGCCAAGTATGCTATGATTCTAAAATGCCATTTTGAGTCAATCTATCCTACCATGCTTCTTTACAATGCTTTATGTCACTTGATTTCCTATAGGAAGAAACTTGCACAAAGGCTGCAGGAGTCAGAGGAGGCCGTAGAAGCTGTGAATGCCAAATGTTCATCCTTGGAAAAGACCAAGCATCGTCTTCAAAATGAAATTGAGGATCTTATGGTTGACCTTGAGAGGTCAAATGCTGCAGCTGCTGCGCTGGACAAAAAGCAGAGAAACTTTGATAAAGTAAATTGGCTAGGAAGTAGGGGCTATCCCTAGTATAGAATCTAGCTAGAAGAATGCGGTCTTATGCACAAATACATAATTACCATTTATTTATGTATACAGATCCTTGCTGAATGGAAACAGAAATTTGAAGAATCTCAGACAGAACTAGAGTCCTCACAAAAAGAATCTCGTTCCCTTAGCACAGAATTATTCAAATTAAAGAACGCCTATGAAGAGTCTTTAGAACATCTGGAGACATTTAAAAGGGAGAACAAGAATCTACAAGGTAAAAATATGAGTCTACATCATATACATGTGATACAAGATATAGAAACTTTTATATATGATATATAGGATGGGATATAGGAGCAATAAAAATTGTTTCCATTTTTCAACCATAGAGGAAATTTCCGACCTCACAGAACAGCTAGGTGAAAGTGGTAAGAGCATCCATGAGTTGGAGAAGATACGAAAACAACTGGAACAAGAAAAGATAGAAATCCAATCTGCATTGGAAGAAGCAGAGGTAAGGAAATATGTAATAGATAATTTGTCACTAAAAAGTCAGGGAAGGGTCTCAATACCAATTATCTTAATAATTATCATTGAAAGCAGGATACTATTTGGGATATACACACTGTTTATGAAATATTCCTCAAGTTATTAGTAATAGTAATTTCTCAAATTATAAAGTTACATGGTTAATGAGGTTGACTAAAGATGAAGGTCCATCAAGTTCAGCTTATTAGCCTACAGTGTTAAAGGCAGAAAAAGGCAGAAACATCTATGATACGGATGCCAATTACGCCATGTTAGAGGAAAAATTCCTTCCTGACTCCGACTCCAAATTTTGCAACCAGAATAAATTTCTGAATAAATCTCTCATCTCTGAAAGTCTACTTCCTACAATGTATAGTTATTAATTATATCTCTCAATTTTTTTTTATTAGATAACCATCTAGGAGAAAAGACTTTGACGTATTTTAGGTCTGATATGTTGTTTTCTCTAAATCCTTCTTAGGCTTCCCTAGAACATGAGGAGGGTAAGATTTTACGTATCCAGTTGGAACTGCATCAAGTAAAAGCTGACTCTGAGCGCAAGCTGGCTGAAAAGGATGAGGAGATGGAGCAGGCTAAGAGGAATCACCAAAGAGTAGTGGATTCCCTGCAGACATCATTGGAAGCTGAAACCAGAAGCCGTAATGAGGCACTGAGAATAAAGAAGAAAATGGAAGGGGATCTGAACGAGATGGAGATTCATCTTAGCCAAGCTAACCGGGTAGCAGTTGAAGCACAGAAACAAGTCAAGAATTTGCAAGGCTATCTAAAGGTGTTGTCAACATTAGAATATCTGATTTGCTGCTTGATCTCATATTTTATACTGTTTTACACAATTCCGTTTTTGATACATATTTGGGCAGATTGAAGAAGACTGACATTATTAATGCTAGTCTTCAGCCACATCGCCGGGTGCGCCTCATATATGATGTAGCACAAACATCCTTGTAAATGAGGCACCCCCTCTGGCAGGACATGCGCTTGAAGGGAAATGTCCATCGGCTCATAGCAGGACTACTTTTCCCTGGTATACAAAACATAATGAATTTGCCCCAATGTATTTTATAAAATTCTCACCATTTTCTTACATCAGAAACATTATATAATTTAGACAAATAACCCAATAACCGTTCAAAATACTAAACCTTTTTCAATTTCACAGGATACTCAAATCCAACTAGATGATGCCCTGAGAGCAAGCGAAGACTTAAAAGAAAACATAGCACTTGTGGAGAGGAGAAACACACTGCTCCAGGCTGAACTGGAAGAACTGCGATCCCTGCTGGAGCAGACCGAGCGAGGACGCAAGCTTGCAGAGCAAGAGTTGATAGAAACCAGTGAGAGAGTCCAACTTCTCCACTCACAGGTCAGGAGATAAGTGTTAGAAACTCCATGTACTCAATCAGATTCATTTTCTCTTGAAGGATCTCCTACCACACTTTTTCAGTTCCTAATATAGTTGCCTAGTTAGTTCTATAAATAGATTGTTCCATTACCTTTTGTCTTCCTAACAATAGTCTCACCCTTTGTTCTACCAACATTTAGAAAGTGAATGGTTGGTGAGTTCTCATTTCATTCCTCCAATGTGACCTTCAAGTCTCTAATGATGAAGTTCATTTCTTGAACAGAACACTAGCCTTATTAACCAGAAGAAGAAGATGGAGTCTGATCTTTCCCAGTTGCAGACAGAGGTAGAGGAAGCAGTCCAGGAATGTCGCAACGCAGAGGAGAAAGCCAAGAAAGCAATCACAGATGTATGTTATAATAAAGGTTTTTTCTGTTTAGTTTTTTATGTCATTGGTTGATAAGTACTTGAAAAAGCTCTATAAAAGTAATTTTATCATACATAAGACAAAGATAGATATGTGAGAATGACTATATGCATGTGGTTGTCTTCACTATACATATTTTTATTTATAGAATAGTCTCTTTCATTCTGAAGTCTAAAGGCATTTGTTAGACTGAGATGTACACCATGCACCATCAATAGCTGTTGGCCATATGCTCATACAACCAACAGCTATTTATCTAGGTTTGCCTAAGCATTCATGTGTTTTCAAAGAATAGACAAGAATAAGATACTGACAAACATATCTGGTGGTGGCTTATTTCCCTGAAGAACAAAGGATCAGGCAACTTAAAGTTCATCAGGCTCTATTCCATTTGTCCCCGACATCTGTGAAATGAATGCAATGAATGTATGTCAAACAACTAATACATATGTAATTGTTGACCAGTCCTACAGAAAACATCAGGTTTGGAGTCTACCTTAATACTCAATATTACTAGAGATGAACGAACCTCTCAGGATTCATTTCATTATGGGTTCAAGTGGCTAAGGCTCCAAGATTTGTTTCTGGTCAAAAAAAGTTTAGTATGAACCACACCTTCAATTGGCTTGAAACTTAATGTAGAACATCTTAGGGCTCCTAGGAACCTATCCATGCAATTTCTAGCTCTCTAAGGAAAAAACAGCTGAAGTTATTGCAAAATGAAAGTGACATTATTATACTCTGGGGACTCTTCAGAGAGACCCAAGGAAGGTGTAAAAGAAGTAAAAAAAAACATTCATGCTTACCTTCCTTCACCTCTTTTGGGCCTCCTTGTGGCATCTGGCATTCTCTCTCCACCTCCTTTGGTGACGTCTTGCACCTATGGTCACCACTGAGGTCTCAGTAGTGACAGGTGCCTATGTGACCGCTTGTGGCCCAATAACAGGCCTCAGTGGTGACCCCATGTCACATGATGTCATCAGGAGAGCAATGGATGCCACAGGAAGCTCCAAAAGAGGTAAGGGAAGTTGAGTATGAAACTGTTTTTTTTCATCTCCCCTGGAGCTCCACCTATTATACTCTGGGCTCTGACAAGAGTATAATATCATTGGATATTATTACATTTATATATTTGTCTGGCAACAGGCTGCCATGATGGCAGAGGAATTAAAGAAGGAGCAGGACACCAGTGCTCACCTAGAAAGAATGAAGAAGAACATGGAGCAAACTATCAAGGATCTTCAGCAGCGTCTGGATGAGGCTGAGCAGATTGCCATGAAGGGTGGTAAGAAGCAGCTGCAGAAGCTGGAGGCTCGAGTCCGGGAACTGGACAATGAGCTGGAGACTGAGCAGAAACGCAATGCAGAGTCTGTAAAGGGCATGAGGAAGTATGAGAGACGCATTAAAGAACTCACTTACCAGGTATACAGTACATTTAAAGTAACTATAATTCAAGCATAAATGATAGTTAAATTGGGTATAAAACAGAGAATAGTTATATGTAGTTGACAAGAGTATGTAACAAACCCATAAAGTACAAATTTTGGATTTGCTCAGGATTAATAATCTGCTGTCTAGGATTTTTGTTCAATTCATGCACCATTAATATTCTACTGATCTTCATCTAATTCTACTGTCACATCTATGGTGATTCACATACATCTTTATCTGTAGACTGAAGAGGACAGAAAGAACTTGGCTCGCCTGCAGGACCTTGTAGATAAGCTGCAGCTAAAAGTAAAGGCTTATAAGAGACAAGCAGAAGAATCTGTAAGTACCTACTTGCTCCTTATTTAACCCCCTTCACCCCATTTATCTTTGCAGCATAAATACATAGAGGCAAACCTGAAAATGTATGAAATAATTAAGTACAACAACCTTGACTAAGTAGTCCGATGCTGTCTTAGCACCTTACAATGCACAGGAATTACATATATGCATGCACTTTCTACTGATCTTTTCTTACCTACACTTTTATTTTTCATGATCTTCAGGAAGAGCAAGCAAACACAAACTTGTCCAAGTTCCGCAAGGTCCAGCATGAATTGGATGAAGCTGAGGAAAGAGCAGACATTGCAGAGTCTCAAGTTAATAAACTGAGAGCAAAGAGCCGAGATGTTACTACTAAGGTTAGTGTGGGAGCTTATATACAGTACTGTAGAGGAAGGACTGCAGAGAAATATCAGAGATAACCAAAGGCTATGGACAGTAAAATGTTATAACTCTGTGTATGAAGTATTTGACTATGGTTTAATATAATCTTCTACTTTCTTTCCAGAAGCCACTAAATGAAGAGTGACCCCAGCAAAATGGTTTCCATTTGCAGAATACAGCGTCCAAGACCCTGTGTTTTCTAATATATTCTGTAGAATAAACACTTCAAAATGCATGTTATCTGTCTTTGTATGAACAAAAATATCCAAACATCTATAAAAACTTCAAGCTAGAGGAAGAGTATGATCCTCATCCCCTATGTGTAATGTCATATATACACAAGGCAAAGAGGAAAATAATAAAGTGTCTGAATAGATGGTCATGTACAAAGATGTCCTCTTGCAAAACTGCCATTGCAAAACTACAACTCCCTGACTGGATGTTTGAGGCCCCATCATACCTTAGGGAGCGGGTTATAAATATTTTCACACTGGACCTACAATCAAGAAAAGCAGTTCCTTGCAGTTGAAAATGAAGACAAAATATATCTATTGTACTTAGCACTATGACCTACATTGAGTCCATAACAGAGTAATATCATTTGTAAGGCAGAAAAAAAAGACGTATTTCCATCCGATTCAGCCTACTATCCTGCAATGTTAATCCAAGAGAAGTCAAAAACCCTTAAAGAGGTTGTCTGAGATAAAATACAAATAAACCCCTAAATTAAACCCCCTTCCATCAACTAACTTCTAATTTACTGGTATTAAAAAAAAAGTATAATCCCAGGATAAAGCCATGAGCATAAGTCCTGAGGCAGAAGCATGAAACAGAAAAAAAATGTGACCGCCCCAGGGACACTTTCTGATAATACAGTGATGTTCCGTTTCACCGCTTCTGAAACAGAACATCACCAGTACTCTCCCCCCTAACCCAATCAATACTTATCAGCCTTCCTGTCCAAGAATGGCTCCTCCTCCCAAGCGCTTGCTGGAGGCTGGAGATGCTGTGTCTTCGATACATGTGCAGTAGAGATGCCACTCCATCTCTACTATGCAGGCCTCACAGGTAGAGTGACTCCAGCCCGCGCACAGTGAAGCTGAAAGGAAGAGCTGTCTCCCAGAGTGGAACATGGGTAAGTATGATGCTGTTGAGGGGGGGAGGTCTCAGTAGTGGGCAGGATAGCTTAGCTAGGGAGATGGGGGGGGGGGTTGGGGGCAGACCCTAGTAGTGGTTGGGATAGCTAGTGAGACAGGGAAGGGAAGTGCAATGGAGTGAGAGAGGAGGGAGGAGCAGTGACAAGGAGGTAATGTGGAAAGTACACAGGTAGTTAAATAGCAGGAAGCTAACACCAAGTAAACAAATGCAGAAAATGCCAGAAGCTCCCGCAGAAACCCAGAAATCACTCAAAACACTGCTAAAAGTATATGGGTGTACTTATTAACCCATTAATAGCGCTAACAGACCTTTTTTAAAAAAAAAAAAATTGCCTGGAAAACTCCTTTAAGGGAAAAATTCCTTCCTGACTTCAAGTGTGGCAATCAGAATAAATCTCTAGGTAAAAGTTCCAACACCAAAAATGTAATAACTATAACCTATAATAGTTTCTCACTTTACTATGGCCTTTCTCATGACACCTTCCTCTGGCAGAAGATCTAATTTACCTTGGCGCATGTCTGGCACTGGTCACTACAATTAAATGGATTTTCCAAGAATTTGTCATTTATGGTTGTTCTTAGGATATGTCGTGAATATCTGATTGGTGGGGAGCTAATAGGCAACCCCTCGAACAGGATCAGCTGTATGGAGCCTCTTTTGATGCCCGAACTGTACACAACACAGAGCTGGAATCAGTTGTCTCTGTGCTCTGAATAGTGTCCTGACTTCAGTACTATAACTCAGCTACCATGGGAGTCAATGGATTGGAGGATTCTGCCATAGACATAACCCTTCACAATATAATGGCTGAAAAGGAGTCACTTGTGTTTCTTATAGACTTTAAGACTAGTTTACCGTAATATCAAATACAAACTTCCAGTAAAAAAAATTTAACTGCGATAAATCTTAAAAAATAGGTGCGTGCAGCAAAGTACCCAAGACATATAATACTGGACTTGATCCAAATTTAGCATCCAAACCTAGAAAAAGGGCCTTTCACCACCTCCACCACTCCAACTCTTGGTATCCTTTAATCAGTTCCACTACACCCATTTTGGCTCTGTTGGAATTGTTTCTCTACTCCCCATCATTCCCAAGGAAACATTTCTGTCACTTTCAGCATCCAATATGCTAATGAGGCTCTCTGCTGTCGGGTGATTAGTCCCCAGGCTGTCTGTTCCTGTTAAGACCGCCCACCTGACAGTTGAGTGCCTAATTATCCCATTATCCCTAACAAATGATTGCTCATTAACACAGGAAGGTAAATGAAAAATTCTAACTGCACCAGAATAACTGGAATGGAGCCTATTGAAGGATATAAAGAGTTGATGTTAGTGAAAGTGGTGAAAGGACCTCTTTAACTACCAGGCTTATTGAATTGGTGACAACATTATTTAATTTGGCATAGGAAGGATTATGTAGTTTGGGCAGTCTCATTCATGAGTTCAGGTGCTCTCCAGCTGCTGAAAATGAGGGGTGTCCAAGGTTGACAGCTTGAAATCCACAATTATCTGCAAGGAAACATCAGAGAAGATGCACTTAGCTTCTCTATTAACCCAACATGAACTTGTAGGGCATATGATAAGTGTATGATATGATAAGTGTAACAGTCTGTGCCCAGTGTTGTGCTTTCTCAGCATATTTTGATTTGACTTTGTTTCACACTGTGTGGTTTTTGATTCTCCAGGCTGCTGTGTGTTTCTGGTTTAGCCCATTGGCCTAACAAGTTCACTTGTGAAGCAATCCCTGACTATTTCCATTTTAATGTGCTCCATAGTCCTCAGTGTTATGGATGTGGCAGCCTGGCTGAGCAATGTGTGTATTGTTCAATTCCTTGTCCTGTTCTGTTTGCATTCTGTTTTGGTTAGTTTTTCTGCAATATATATGCAATATACTGTACATACAGCCTTTGGACTTTCTTATATATCCTGGTTCCTGTATATTTCACGTATTTTACACGTCTTCTGTTTTAACCTGTTCCTGTCTGTGCGTCTTTGTACATACTCGGCAGTTTTTGCACTTTAACCTGTTTCTCTTGTGCTCTCCTCCACAGTTCCTGCTGCCTGCTCAGCTGCTACCCAACCAGGACCAATTTAAGAGGAAGCAACCTGGCCAGATTTCCTTATAGGGGTTAAAGTGTGAAATCTGGCCATGCTGCTGGGATATCCCCTTAGAGGTGGCCCCAAGCAGGTCCATAATCCACTGCCCGGAACAATAAGGAGCAGTTTAAAGCATCACCTTGAGATGATAACTCATATTTCCAAATTGGTCTACATTCTCAGTTTCCTGAGATTAAGCTATTTGTTATCTTATATAGAACATATCTCACAGGGTGATAGTACTTGTCTCTACAGTGGTAGGGGTACCCAACATTCTTCCTGCTTTCAATGGCAATTATACAGTTCTAGGGAGTCTTAACCTACTTTTCAGTGCAGTACAGCTATCGATAAAAAGCTATATACCACATTCATCTTGTCGATAATCCGTTTCAAGGACCAGTGAACGCGAATTCCCACTTCCAGCCGTTGGCTTCCTTCATATTAACCTACTTTTCATGGATAGACAACAAAGCTGTACATGACAAGAAAAGTACACGTTATCAATATCCAATATATCTGTGTCAACACAAATTTTCCTATTTCCAAATGATGTAAAATAACGTGAACGTAATCATCATGGATGCTGACAACAGCAAACCTATGGATAGGTGGCTAAAAAACACAAGATCCACCGAGACCAACCTATAATCTTACCTACATTGATTCAGAGAATGTCAGATGCCAATAAACCCAGTTAAGGAGGATAGGGGAAAACCTTCCTTACTGACTCTAAATATGTAAAGAGTTCAACAACATCGACGCTCTTACATTAAGGAATCCCCATGTATAACAATGGTGTAATTTTCTTTACTGTAGGTGTATCATGATCACAGGCCTAGGTGTGAAGAGATTGTTAGAAAGATCGTCGTATTGTCCATTCATATATTTGGTGGTCCCTAAGCCATCTTTTCTGCTGACTGTTTAATGCAAAGTTTGGTTACCTTTCTTTATACACTAATCCACCCATCCTCCTATTGAGGACCTTTCATGTCCTCTACCATGTACCATGTTAAATACTGCTACAAAGCTAACAATGTGCTGAATCAGAGGGGCCAGCCATACAGCAATGTATCATCGCTGGACTGTGATGCCAGACATTCTGACGGTGCAGGGATATTGGTACCAAAACAGCAAATTCAATGCACTGTCCATTTTGTAGCAGTATGTAATATGTCATATAGAGATGAGCGAACAGTGTTCTATCGAACTCATGTTCGATCGGATATTAGGCTGTTCGGCATGTTCGAATCGAATCGAACACCGCGTGGTAAAGTGCGCCATTACTCGATTCCCCTCCCACCTTCCCTGGCGCCTTTTTTGCTCCAATAACAGCGCAGGGTAGGTGGGACAGGAACTACGACACCGGTGACGTTGAAAAAAGTAGGCAAAACCCATTGGCTGCCGAAAACATGTGACCTCTAATTTAAAAGAACAGCGACGCCCAGCTTCGCGTCATTCTGAGCTTGCAATTCACCGAGGACGGAGGTTTCCGTCCAGCTAGCTAGGGCTTAGATTCTGGGTAGGCAGGGACAGGCTAGGATAGGAAGGAGAAGACAACCAACAGCTCTTATAAGAGCTAAATTCCAGGGAGAAGCTTGTCAGTGTAACGTGGCACTGACGGGCTCAATCGCCGCAACCCAGCTTTCCCAGGATCCTGAATGGAATACACTGTCAGTGTATTCCCGTATACCCGATATATACCCCGATACCCGTTCCAACGGTGTGCCCCCCCACCTTCACCCCAGAAATACCCTGCAAGTCCCCTAGCAATAGAATTGGGGCTATATACACCCACAATTTTTACTACTGGTATACAGTGCCATTGTCTGACTGGGAATTCAAAGAATATATTGGGAATACAAATACCCTCATTTCTTGCTACTGCCATATAGTGCCAGTGTCTGACTGGTAATTCAAAGAATATATTGTGGTTACGTGCACCCACAATTTTTACTACTGGTATACAGTGCCATTGTCTGACTGGGAATTCAAAGAATATATTGGGGTTACAAATACCCTCATTTCTTGCTACTGCCATATAGTGCCAGTTTCTGACTGGGAATTCAAAGAATATATTGGGGTTACGTGCACCCACAATTTTTACTACTGGTATACAGTGCCATTGTCTGACTGGGAATTCAAAGAATATATTGGGAATACAAATACCCTCATTTCTTGCTACTGCCATATAGTGCCAGTGTCTGACTGGGAATTCAAAGAATATATTGGGGTTACGTGCACCCACAATTTTTACTACTGGTATACAGTGCCATTGTCTGACTGGGAATTCAAAGAATATATTGGGGTTATAAATACCCTCATTTCTTGCTACTGCCATATAGTGCCAGTGTCTGACTGGGAATTCAAAGAATATATTGGGGTTACGTGCACCCACAATTTTTACTACTGGTATACAGTGCCATTGTCTGACTGGGAATTCAAAGAATATATTGGGGTTATAAATACCCTCATTTCTTGCTACTGCCATATAGTGCCAGTTTCTGACTGGTAATTCAAAGAATATATTGGGGTTACGTGCACCCACAATTTTTACTACTGGTATACAGTGCCATTGTCTGACTGGGAATTCAAAGAATATATTGGGGTTATAAATACCCTCATTTCTTGCTACTGCCATATAGTGCCATTGTCTGACTGGGAATTCAAAGAATATATTGGGGTTACGTGCACCCACAATTTTTACTACTGGTATACAGTGCCATTGTCTGACTGGGAATTCAAAGAGTATATTGGGAATACAAATACCCTCATTTCTTGCTACTGCCATATAGTGCCAGTTTCTGACTGGTAATTCAAAGAATATATTGGGGTTACGTGCACCCACAATTTTTACTACTGGTATACAGTGCCATTGTCTGACTGGGAATTCAAAGAATATATTGGGGTTATAAATACCCTCATTTCTTGCTACTGCCATATAGTGCCAGTTTCTGACTGGTAATTCAAAGAATATATTGGGGTTACGTGCACCCACAATTTTTACTACTGGTATACAGTGCCATTGTCTGACTGGGAATTCAAAGAATATATTGGGAATACAAATACCCTCATTTCTTGCTACTGCCATATAGTGCCAGTGTCTGACTGGTAATTCAAAGAATATATTGGGGTTACGTGCACCCACAATTTTTACTACTGGTATACAGTGCCATTGTCTGACTGGGAATTCAAAGAGTATATTGGGAATACAAATACCCTCATTTCTTGCTACTGCCATATAGTGCCAGTGTCTGACTGGTAATTCAAAGAATATATTGGGGTTACGTGCACCCACAATTTTTACTACTGGTATACAGTGCCATTGTCTGACTGGGAATTCAAAGAGTATATTGGGAATACAAATACCCTCATTTCTTGCTACTGCCATATAGTGCCAGTTTCTGACTGGTAATTCAAAGAATATATTGGGGTTACGTGCACCCACAATTTTTACTACTGGTATACAGTGCCATTGTCTGACTGGGAATTCAAAGAATATATTGGGGTTATAAATACCCTCATTTCTTGCTACTGCCATATAGTGCCAGTTTCTGACTGGTAATTCAAAGAATATATTGGGGTTACGTGCACCCACAATTTTTACTACTGGTATACAGTGCCATTGTCTGACTGGGAATTCAAAGAGTATATTGGGAATACAAATACCCTCATTTCTTGCTACTGCCATATAGTGCCAGTTTCTGACTGGGAATTCAAAGAATATATTGGGGTTACGTGCACCCACAATTTTTACTACTGGTATACAGTGCCATTGTCTGACTGGGAATTTAAAGAATATATTGGGGTTACGTGCACCCACAATTTTTACTACTGGTATACAGTGCCATTGTCTGACTGGGAATTCAAAGAGTATATTGGGAATACAAATACCCTCATTTCTTGCTACTGCCATATAGTGCCAGTGTCTGACTGGTAATTCAAAGAATATATTGGGGTTACGTGCACCCACAATTTTTACTACTGGTATACAGTGCCATTGTCTGACTGGGAATTCAAAGAATATATTGGGGTTACGTGCACCCACAATTTTTACTACTGGTATACAGTGCCATTGTCTGACTGGGAATTCAAAGAGTATATTGGGAATACAAATACCCTCATTTCTTGCTACTGCCATATAGTGCCAGTGTCTGACTGGTAATTCAAAGAATATATTGGGGTTACGTGCACCCACAATTTTTACTACTGGTATACAGTGCCATTGTCTGACTGGGAATTCAAAGAGTATATTGGGAATACAAATACCCTCATTTCTTGCTACTGCCATATAGTGCCAGTTTCTGACTGGTAATTCAAAGAATATATTGGGGTTACGTGCACCCACAATTTTTACTACTGGTATACAGTGCCATTGTCTGACTGGGAATTCAAAGAATATATTGGGGTTACGTGCACCCACAATTTTTACTACTGGTATACAGTGCCATTGTCTGACTGGGAATTCAAAGAGTATATTGGGAATACAAATACCCTCATTTCTTGCTACTGCCATATAGTGCCAGTGTCTGACTGGTAATTCAAAGAATATATTGGGGTTACGTGCACCCACAATTTTTACTACTGGTATACAGTGCCATTGTCTGACTGGGAATTCAAAGAGTATATTGGGAATACAAATACCCTCATTTCTTGCTACTGCCATATAGTGCCAGTTTCTGACTGGTAATTCAAAGAATATATTGGGGTTACGTGCACCCACAATTTTTACTACTGGTATACAGTGCCATTGTCTGACTGGGAATTCAAAGAGTATATTGGGAATACAAATACCCTCATTTCTTGCTACTGCCATATAGTGCCAGTGTCTGACTGGTAATTCAAAGAATATATTGGGTTACGTGCACCCACAATTTTTACTACTGGTATACAGTGCCATTGTCTGACTGGGAATTCAAAGAATATATTGGGGTTATAAATACCCTCATTTCTTGCTACTGCCATATAGTGCCAGTTTCTGACTGGTAATTCAAAGAATATATTGGGGTTACGTGCACCCACAATTTTTACTACTGGTATACAGTGCCATTGTCTGACTGGGAATTCAAAGAATATATTGGGGTTATAAATACCCTCATTTCTTGCTACTGCCATATAGTGCCAGTTTCTGACTGGTAATTCAAAGAATATATTGGGGTTACGTGCACCCACAATTTTTACTACTGGTATACAGTGCCATTGTCTGACTGGGAATTCAAAGAGTATATTGGGAATACAAATACCCTCATTTCTTGCTACTGCCATATAGTGCCAGTTTCTGACTGGGAATTCAAAGAATATATTGGGGTTACGTGCACCCACAATTTTTACTACTGGTATACAGTGCCATTGTCTGACTGGGAATTCAAAGAGTATATTGGGAATACAAATACCCTCATTTCTTGCTACTGCCATATAGTGCCAGTTTCTGACTGGGAATTCAAAGAATATATTGGGGTTACGTGCACCCACAATTTTTACTACTGGTATACAGTGCCATTGTCTGACTGGGAATTCAAAGAATATATTGGGGTTACGTGCACCCACAATTTTTACTACTGGTATACAGTGCCATTGTCTGACTGGGAATTCAAAGAGTATATTGGGAATACAAATACCCTCATTTCTTGCTACTGCCATATAGTGCCAGTTTCTGACTGGGAATTCAAAGAATATATTGGGGTTACGTGCACCCACAATTTTTACTACTGGTATACAGTGCCATTGTCTGACTGGGAATTCAAAGAGTATATTGGGAATACAAATACCCTCATTTCTTGCTACTGCCATATAGTGCCAGTTTCTGACTGGGAATTCAAAGAATATATTGGGGTTACGTGCACCCACAATTTTTACTACTGGTATACAGTGCCATTGTCTGACTGGGAATTCAAAGAATATATTGGGGTTACGTGCACCCACAATTTTTACTACTGGTATACAGTGCCATTGTCTGACTGGGAATTCAAAGAGTATATTGGGAATACAAATACCCTCATTTCTTGCTACTGCCATATAGTGCCAGTGTCTGACTGGTAATTCAAAGAATATATTGGGGTTACGTGCACCCACAATTTTTACTACTGGTATACAGTGCCATTGTCTGACTGGGAATTCAAAGAGTATATTGGGAATACAAATACCCTCATTTCTTGCTACTGCCATATAGTGCCAGTTTCTGACTGGTAATTCAAAGAATATATTGGGGTTACGTGCACCCACAATTTTTACTACTGGTATACAGTGCCATTGTCTGACTGGGAATTCAAAGAATATATTGGGGTTATAAATACCCTCATTTCTTGCTACTGCCATATAGTGCCAGTTTCTGACTGGTAATTCAAAGAATATATTGGGGTTACGTGCACCCACAATTTTTACTACTGGTATACAGTGCCATTGTCTGACTGGGAATTCAAAGAATATATTGGGGTTACGTGCACCCACAATTTTTACTACTGGTATACAGTGCCATTGTCTGACTGGGAATTCAAAGAATATATTGGGGTTATAAATACCCTCATTTCTTGCTACTGCCATATAGTGCCAGTTTCTGACTGGTAATTCAAAGAATATATTGGGGTTACGTGCACCCACAATTTTTACTACTGGTATACAGTGCCATTGTCTGACTGGGAATTCAAAGAGTATATTGGGAATACAAATACCCTCATTTCTTGCTACTGCCATATAGTGCCAGTTTCTGACTGGGAATTCAAAGAATATATTGGGGTTACGTGCACCCACAATTTTTACTACTGGTATACAGTGCCATTGTCTGACTGGGAATTCAAAGAGTATATTGGGAATACAAATACCCTCATTTCTTGCTACTGCCATATAGTGCCAGTTTCTGACTGGGAATTCAAAGAATATATTGGGGTTACGTGCACCCACAATTTTTACTACTGGTATACAGTGCCATTGTCTGACTGGAAATTCAAAGAATATATTGGGGTTACGTGCACCCACAATTTTTACTACTGGTATACAGTGCCATTGTCTGACTGGGAATTCAAAGAGTATATTGGGAATACAAATACCCTCATTTCTTGCTACTGCCATATAGTGCCAGTGTCTGACTGGTAATTCAAAGAATATATTGGGGTTACGTGCACCCACAATTTTTACTACTGGTATACAGTGCCATTGTCTAACTGGGAATTCAAAGAGTATATTGGGAATACAAATACCCTCATTTCTTGCTACTGCCATATAGTGCCAGTTTCTGACTGGTAATTCAAAGAATATATTGGGGTTACGTGCACCCACAATTTTTACTACTGGTATACAGTGCCATTGTCTGACTGGGAATTCAAAGAATATATTGGGGTTATAAATACCCTCATTTCTTGCTACTGCCATATAGTGCCAGTTTCTGACTGGTAATTCAAAGAATATATTGGGGTTACGTGCACCCACAATTTTTACTACTGGTATACAGTGCCATTGTCTGACTGGGAATTCAAAGAGTATATTGGGAATACAAATACCCTCATTTCTTGCTACTGCCATATAGTGCCAGTTTCTGACTGGGAATTCAAAGAATATATTGGGGTTACGTGCACCCACAATTTTTACTACTGGTATACAGTGCCATTGTCTGACTGGGAATTCAAAGAATATATTGGGGTTACGTGCACCCACAATTTTTACTACTGGTATACAGTGCCATTGTCTGACTGGGAATTCAAAGAGTATATTGGGAATACAAATACCCTCATTTCTTGCTACTGCCATATAGTGCCAGTTTCTGACTGGGAATTCAAAGAATATATTGGGGTTACGTGCACCCACAATTTTTACTACTGGTATACAGTGCCATTGTCTGACTGGGAATTCAAAGAGTATATTGGGAATACAAATACCCTCATTTCTTGCTACTGCCATATAGTGCCAGTTTCTGACTGGGAATTCAAAGAATATATTGGGGTTACGTGCACCCACAATTTTTACTACTGGTATACAGTGCCATTGTCTGACTGGGAATTCAAAGAGTATATTGGGAATACAAATACCCTCATTTCTTGCTACTGCCATATAGTGCCAGTGTCTGACTGGGAATTCAAAGAATATATTGGGGTTACGTGCACCCACAATTTTTACTACTGGTATACAGTGCCAATTTCTAACTAGGAATTCAAAATGCGCAAGGCTCCCGGAAAGGGACGTGGACGAGGCCGTGGGCGAGGTCGGGGGAATGGTTCTGGGGAGCAAGGTAGCAGTGAAGCCACAGGGCGTCCCGTGCCTACTCCTGTGGGGCAGCAAGCATTGCGCCACTCCACAGTGCCAGGGTTGCTTGCCACATTAACTAAACTGCAGGGTACAAACCTTAGTAGGCCCGAGAACCAGGAACAGGTCTTGCAATGGCTGTCAGAGAACGCTTACAGCACATTGTCCAGCAGCCAGTCAGACTCTGCCTCCTCTCCTCCTATTACCCAACAGTCTTGTCTTCCTTCCTCCCAAAATTCCGAAGCTTTACAGAACAATAACCCAAACTGTCCCTGCTCCCCAGAGCTGTTCTCCGCTCCTTTCATTGTCCCTCAACCTGCCTCTCCACGTCACGATTCCACGAACCTAACAGAGGAGCATCTGTGTCCAGATGCTCAAACACTAGAGTCTCCTCCATCTCCGTTCGATTTGGTGGTGGATGACCAGCAACCCACCCTCATCGACGATGATGTGACGCAGTTGCCGTCAGGGCATCCAGTTGACCGGCGCATTGTGCGGGAGGAGGAGATGAGACAGGAGTTGGAAGAGGAAGTGGTGGATGATGAGGACACTGACCCGACCTGGACAGGGGGGATGTCAAGCGGGGAAAGTAGTGTGGATGTTGAGGCAGGTGCAGCACCAAAAAGGGTAGCTAGAGGCAGAGGCAGAGGTCAGCAGCTTAGGCGAAGCCAGGCCACACCCGGAATCTCCCAAGATGTTCCAGTTCGTACCCAGCCCCGAAAAACTCCCACCTCGAGGGCACGTTTCTCGAAGGTGTGGAGTTTTTTCAAGGAATGCGCCGAGGACAGATATAGTGTTGTCTGCACAATTTGCCTCTCGAAATTGATTAGGGGCTCTGAGAAGAGCAACCTGTCCACCACTTCAATGCGCCGTCATTTGGAATCCAAGCACTGGAATCAGTGGCAGGCAGCAACGGCAGGACAAAGGCCGCCTGCCGTTCACGCCACTGCCACTGCCTCTGCCACTGCCTCTGCCACTGCCACTGCTGACTGTGCTGGCGATGCACTCCAGAGGACGAGCCAGGACACCACTTCATCTGCCTCCGCCACTTTGTTGACTTCTACCTCATCCTCCCCTGGTCCTGTCTTATCTCCTTCTCCTGCACCATCAAAGGCACCATCAGGCGTTTCTTTACAACAACCCACCATCTCTCAGACATTGGAGCGGCGGCAGAAATACACTGCTAACCACCCACACGCGCAAGCCTTGAACGCCAACATCGCTAAACTGCTGGCCCAGGAGATGTTGGCGTTCCGGCTTGTT
Source organism: Leptodactylus fuscus (assembly GCF_031893055.1). Lineage (NCBI taxonomy): Eukaryota > Metazoa > Chordata > Amphibia > Anura > Leptodactylidae > Leptodactylus > Leptodactylus fuscus. The sequence continues at coordinate 134,867,646 of NC_134265.1, forward strand.
GAAACTCCCGCCTTCCTGGACCTGATGGCAACTGCGGCACCTCGCTATGCCGTCCCTAGCCGTCACTACTTCTCCCGGTGTGCCGTCCCCGCCTTGCACCAGCACGTGTCACTCAACATCAGGCGGGCCCTTAGTTCCACGCTTTGCACAAAGGTCCACTTGACCACCGACGCGTGGACAAGTGCATGCGGACAGGGACGCTACATTTCACTGACGGCACACTGGGTGAATGTAGTTGAGGCTGGGACTGCTTCCCAAACTGGCCCGGTGTACCTCGTCTCCCCGCCTAACATTCCTGGCAGGGACACGAGAAGAACACCCCCCTCCTCCTCCTCCTCTACCGCCTCCTCCTCCGCCACCGCCTCCTCCTCCGCCACCGCCTCCTCCTCCGCTGTTAGATTGACCCCAGCTACGAGTTGGAAACGTTGCAGCACTGGCGTTGGTAGACGTCAGCAGGCTGTGCTGAAGCTGATCAGCTTGGGGGACAGACAGCACACTGCCTCCGAGGTGAGGGATGCCCTCCTCGATGAGACGGCAATATGGTTTGAGCCGCTGCACCTGGGCCCAGGCATGGTCGTTTGTGATAACGGCCGGAACCTGGTAGCAGCTCTGGAGCTTGCCGGACTCCAACATGTTCCATGCCTGGCCCACGTCTTCAACCTAGTGGTGCAACGTTTCCTAAAGAGCTACCCCAATGTTCCAGAGCTACTGGTGAAAGTGCGGCGCATGTGCGCCCACTTTCGCAAGTCGACAGTAGCCGCTGCTAGCTTAAAATCTCTCCAGCAACGCCTGCATGTGCCACAACACCGGCTTTTGTGCGACGTCCCCACACGCTGGAACTCAACGTTTCAGATGTTGAATAGAGTGGTTGAGCAGCAGAGACCTTTGATGGAATACCAGCTACAAAACCCTAGGGTGCCACAAAGTCAGCTGCCTCAGTTTCACATCCATGAGTGGCCATGGATGAGAGACCTTTGTGACATCCTACGGGTCTTTGAGGAGTCCACAAGGAGGGTGAGCTCTGAGGATGCGATGGTGAGCCTTACAATCCCGCTCTTGTGTGTTCTGAGAGAATCCCTGATTGACATCAGGGATAACTCAGATCACACAGAGGAGTTAGGGATAGCATCCGATCCATCACAGCTGGAGAGTAGGTCCACACATCTGTCCGCTTCACTGCGTTTAATGGAGGAGGAGGAGGAGGAGGAGGAGGAAGAAGAGTTGTCCGATGATGTGATGGTGATACAGGAGGCTTCCGGGCAACTTCGAATCGTCCCATTGTTGCAGCGCGGATGGGTAGACATGGAGGATGAGGAGGAAATGGAGATTGAACTTTCCGGTGGGGCCAGAGGAGTCATGCCAACTAACACTGTGGCAGACATGGCTGAGTTCATGTTGGGGTGCTTTACAACCGACAAGCGTATTGTCAAAATCATGGAGGACAACCAGTACTGGATCTTTGCTATCCTTGACCCCCGGTATAAAAACAACATCTCGTCTTTTATTCCGGTAGAGGGGAGGGCCAATCGCATCAATGCTTGCCACAGGCAATTGGTGCAGAATATGATGGAGATGTTTCCAGCATGTGACGTTGGCGGCAGGGAGGGCAGTTCCTCCAGTAGGCAACCAAGTTCTCACCGGTCCACACAAACGAGGGGCACACTGTCTAAGGTCTGGGACACCTTGATGGCACCCCCTCGCCAAAGTGCCGCCACGGAGGGTCCTAGTGTCACCAGGCGTGAGAAGTATAGGCGCATGTTGCGGGAATACCTTTCCGACCACAGCCCTGTCCTCTCCGACCCCTCTGCGCCCTACACGTATTGGGTGTCGAAGTTGGACCTGTGGCTTGAACTTGCCCTATATGCCTTGGAGGTGCTGTCCTGTCCTGCCGCCAGCGTCCTATCTGAGAGGGTGTTCAGTGCAGCCGGTGGCATCATCACTGACAAGCGCACCCGTCTGTCAGCTGAGAGTGCCGACCGGCTCACTTTGATAAAAATGAACCACCACTGGGTAGAGCCGTCATTTTTGTGCCCACCTGTGTAAAGCACCCCAACATGAAACTCCATGTCTGTACTCAACCTCTCCAATTCCTCCGCATCCTCATACTCATCCACCATAAGCGTTGCACAATTCTGCTAATACTAGGCTCCCTCCACCCTGATTTCCCCCAACTCTGCTGGTTAGAGGCTCCCTCCACCCTGATTTCCACCAACTCTGCTGGTTAGAGGCTCCCTCCACCATGAATTTGCCCAAACTGGGCTGTTTAGAGGCTCCCTCCACCATGAATTTGCCCAAACTGGGCTGTTTAGAGGCTCCCTCCACCATGAATTGGTCCAAACTGGGTTTTTTAGAGGCTCCCTCCACCATGAATTGGTCCAAACTGGGCTGGTTAGAGGCTCCCTCCACCATGAATTTGCCCAAACTGGGCTGTTTAGAGGCTCCCTCCACCATGAATTGGTCCAAACTGGGCTGGTTAGAGGCTCCCTCCACCATTAATTGGTCCAAACTGGGCTGGTTAGAGGCTCCCTCCACCATTAATTGGTCCAAACTGGGCTGGTTAGAGGCTCCCTCCACCATGAATTGGTCCAAACTGGGTTTTTTAGAGGCTCCCTCCACCATGAATTGGTCCAAACTTGGCTGTTTAGAGGCTCCCTCCACCATGAATTGGTCCAAACTGGGCTGGTTAGAGGCTCCCTCCACCATTAATTGGTCCAAACTGGGCTGGTTAGAGGCTCCCTCCACCATGAATTTGCCCAAACTGGGCTGTTTAGAGGCTCCCTCCACCATGAATTTGCCCAAACTGGGCTGTTTAGAGGCTCCCTCCACCATGAATTGGTCCAAACTGGGTTTTTTAGAGGCTCCCTCCACCATGAATTGGTCCAAACTGGGCTGGTTAGAGGCTCCCTCCACCATTAATTGGTCCAAACTGGGGTGGTTAGAGGCTCCCTCCACCATTAATTGGTCCAAACTGGGCTGGTTAGAGGCTCCCTCCACCATTAATTGGTCCAAACTGGGCTGGTTAGAGGCTCCCTCCACCATTAATTGGTCCAAACTGGGCTGTTTAGAGGCTCCCTCCACCATTAATTGGTCCAAACTGGGCTGGTTAGAGGCTCCCTCCACCATGAATTTGCCCAAACTGGGCTGTTTAGAGGCTCCCTCCACCATGAATTGGTCCAAACTGGGTTTTTTAGAGGCTCCCTCCACCATGAATTTGCCCAAACTGGGCTGGTTAGAGGCTCCCTCCACCATGAATTGGTCCAAGCTGGGTTTTTTAGAGGCTCCCTCCACCATGAATTTGCCCAAACTGGGCTGGTTAGAGGCTCCCTCCACCATGAATTGGTCCAAGCTGGGTTTTTTAGAGGCTCCCTCCACCATGAATTTGCCCAAACTGGGCTGGTTAGAGGCTCCCTCCACCATGAATTGGTCCAAACTGGGCTGGTTAGAGACTCCCTCCACCATGAATTTGCCCAAACTGGGCTGTTTAGAGGCTCCCTCCACCATTAATTGGTCCAAACTGGGCTGGTTAGAGGCTTCCTCCACCATGAATTTGCCCAAACTGGGCTGTTTAGAGGCTCCCTCCACCATGAATTGGTCCAAACTGGGTTTTTTAGAGGCTCCCTCCACCATGAATTGGTCCAAACTGGGTTTTTTAGAGGCTCCCTCCACCATGAATTGGTCCAAACTGGGCTGGTTAGAGGCTCCCTCCACCATGAATTTCCCAAAACTTGGCTGTTTAGAGGCTCCCTCCACCATGAATTGGTCCAAACTGGGCTGGTTAGAGGCTCCCTCCACCATGAATTTCCCAAAACTTGGCTGTTTAGAGGCTCCCTCCACCATGAATTGGTCCAAACTGGGCTGGTTAGAGGCTCCCTCCACCATGAATTTCCCAAAACTTGGCTGTTTAGAGGCTCCCTCCACCATGAATTGGTCCAAACTGGGTTTTTTAGAGGCTCCCTCCACCATGAATTTGCCCAAACTGGGCTGTTTAGAGGCTCCCTCCACCATGAATTGGTCCAAACTGGGCTGGTTAGAGGCTCCCTCCACCATGAATTGGTCCAAACTGGGCTGGTTAGAGGCTCCCTCCACCATTAATTGGTCCAAACTGGGCTGGTTAGAGGCTCCCTCCACCATGAATTGGTCCAAACTGGGTTTTTTAGAGGCTCCCTCCACCATGAATTTGCCCAAACTGGGCTGGTTAGAGGCTCCCTCCACCATGAATTGGTCCAAACTGGGTTTTTTAGAGGCTCCCTCCACCATGAATTTGCCCAAACTGGGCTGGTTAGAGGCTCCCTCCACCATGAATTGGTCCAAACTGGGTTTTTTAGAGGCTCCCTCCACCATGAATTTGCCCACACTGGGCTGGTTAGAGGCTCCCTCCACCATGAATTGGTCCAAACTGGGGTTTTTAGAGGCTCCCTCCACCATGAATTTGCCCAAACTGGGGTGTTTAGAGGCTCCCTCCACCATGAATTTGCCCAAACTCTGCTGGTTAGAGGCTCAATCCACCCTGATTTTCAAAACAAATGTTGGTGCCAACCTCAACTTACTACAAGGGCCAAATTCACTGCTGGTGACAAGCTCTCCTCACTGCAAGTGCCAAATACACATGTTTCAAGGTGTTTTCCTACTGTCAGAGAGGTGGTATTGAGTGTGTAAAGTGTGTAGTTGTTAGGCTGTGATGTTGGGGTAATAGAGGGTCTTTGGTGTGTTAGATGCCCCCAGACATGCTTCCCCTGCTGTCCCAGTGTCATTCCAGAGGTGTTGGCATCATTTCCTGGGGTGTCATAGTGGACTTGGTGACCCTCCAGACACGGATTTGGGTTTCCCCCTTAACGAGTATCTGTTCCCCATAGACTATAATGGGGTTCGAAACCCGTTCGAACACACGAACATTGAGCGGCTGTTCGAATCGAATTTCGAACCTCGAACATTTTAGTGTTCGCTCATCTCTAATGTCATAGTATAGAGAACATGAAAGGTCCTGTTTAATTTACTTGGTCGCCCTCTACTGTACCTGCTGCAGTTTAGCTATGTGTTCCCTATATGCAGTTGCCCAAAACCGTACACAGTATTCTATATGTGGCCTGATTACTGATATGAATAAATTATCTGACTTGGCAGCAGCTGCCCTCTTTGGTCTCTAAAATTAAATGTATTGTCTAATATATCCCCAAATCTTTTTCTATGGCCATACTATCCTTATGGGGCTGCATGACCCAACAAATACTAAGTCTCATTTCCAGTCATACACATTATGTAAAATGAGCTGTGAACAACAGAATATCAGTGGGTAAATTATTGCTCTCCCCATAAAATGTAACTCAATTCTCTTTGGATTTTCTCCTTGACTACTACTTAATATGGGAAGAATATGCAAATCTGTCTCCCAAGATGTAAACAGGGAGACAGTGCCTCTGTTATGCTGCCCTCTATAGCAAGCACCCTGAACAACATGCCCGACTTCCCAGAAGTCTTTACTGCATAATGCGAGGTTATAACCAAATCAGTTTCTCAGCTACGGACGGCACCGTTTCTGTCTCTTTGGACTTCATCAGCGCAGCCTAGAGAGAACTGATTTGGTAGAAGTGAGAGGCTGAGAGACCAGATTATGGGGATAATGTTACTCCTTAGGGAGAGACCACCTTCTCAGGTGTGTGGAGACTTATACAGCCATAGTTGCTCCACTGCAAGGGAACATGGGAAGAATATGCAAATCGGTCTCCCAAGATGTAAACAGGGAGACAGTGCCTCTGTTATGCTGCCCTCTATGGGAAGCATCGTGAACATCATGCCCGACTTTCCCAGAAGTCTTAAGACTACTACTTAATAGTAATATAATAGTATATAGTATACTATCTCTCCTATATGAGGTGTAGAGTGGTCTATTGTGGTGTAACTTAATGTTCTATGTATCTGCTATGGCTGCAAGTATGATTTACTACAATTGCAGTAGTGATAAAATTCATTAGAACTTCCTATATCTCATCTGCCTGTGTCACCAGCAGATGGTGACACTGCATTGTCCTTACTCCTCTAGCTTACATGGCAGACTACTGCGGTGTAATATGTAATTGTACTGTACATGAGTGACTTGTATCTGCAGGCTATGACTGTATATAAGATACAAGTCTTCTTGGCAAGTATTGTTGATGCAGATTCATACAATAAAATTCAGAAGAATCACATTTATATAGTGACTATCAATACTGATATTCCAGTTAAACTAAAATGATAAATCTACCATAGCATGAAATTGTCTTAACAATTTGTTTCCACTTGAAGAAGGTGTAAGCAGAAGAGGGTTCTCCTTATTTTAAACCTAAAATGTTTTACACTGTAGTTAACACTGTTTGTGGACAGTTTTTAAAGCAATTTATAAATAAATTAGCTCCTAATGCATATTCCTACATAATAATGGGGATTATAATCTAGCCATCCACTAGTTCCACGCACATTTTTGTGGCATTTTTCAAAATGTCTTTTCTGTGTTTTGTTTTTTGTTTTGTTTTTTTTTGCAAAAATGTAGCATTCAGATGGCGCCTATATGGAAATATAAAATCCGTTTTGGTTTGTAGCCTTATAGTAGCTTTTGTTGGATCAGTAGCAATATTTGTAATATATGTGTTTTGGGTACAGTGCTTTGGCTGACATTTTACCATAATCTGCTCAATAGGACTTGAAACACTTGTTACAAATGTAAGAAAATAAAAAATGCCAAACTGCTTGTAAAAATGATATGAAAATTCTTTGAAATTTAGTGGTTTTTGTTGCAAGTGTATAAAAAATAAGAGTATGTGAAGGAGGTGTAGCAATTTTTCTTATCAGATTAGCCTACAATAAACTCCATTAATTGATATAATGAAATTGATGCAATGTATCATTAAAAGCGATATAGACTATGTCCAAAAAGACAAGTCTGGTTAGTGTCCTATAGGTAAATCAGGCATAAATGTCTGGAGCTCTCACCAATATACATAGTGACTATTGGCCACAATTGTGAAGTGAACCTAGTCTAACATTGCTCACTATCTGGCTCACAATTCATGTGTACACTGGTTTGCACACAGGCAAGACATTTGCTGGGATTTGACTTGTATGATATTAGATATGTTTAGCATTTTAAGCTTTCATTTAAGTTACAAGACAGAGAATATTGTCACTAAACCATATATTATCTCCATATATCACTATATGACATTACTAAAGCAGCATACACAAGCATTATGGAAAACCCAGTCCAAATGATATACTTCTCTATGGCAAGTTCACACGTGACAGATTCATGGCAGAAAATTTCTACTGCAAAAACCTCAAGGAATCTGAATGGTGTGACTTCTGCAGCAAGTGTATTGAAAGATTCTATTCAGATGTATTTGACAAGTTTCTGTTTCAGAAAATTTTACAGCAAACCTGACATCAGAACATCCCCTATGTCTTTTCTGCCATTAGTAACAATTCACACTAGACAAAGGTTACATGTCTCCTGATGTACAAATCTAAATTAATACAGATTTGTGATTAATATTTTATGTAAGCTTGATCCTGGTTATAAAGAAAAGCTATGACTCAATCCAGCAAACAGAATAGCATGACTAATATAGAGAGTCTTATATTGAGAAATACCAATCTTGAGACATATAAAAACAGTGACAATTCTTAAAACCACCAATAAAGCTATTGTTTAATGCAATACACTTTCACACCAAGCCCATTCACCTACCTCCTCCAGGTCCTATTTGCCCCCTGGAGCAAGATCTAACTTGGCAATGCAGGAAGACTGAAGGAGACTGTTTTCCATCTGCAAGAAAAAAGATGAGATTAATCAATCACAACAATGTGAGGGGAGGAAGGGGTCATACATAAGATCTTATTACACGTCTGCTCCCAATGGGTAAGAAGCTGTCACATCTCATAGGCATCAAATGTCTCAAAGGCTTAAGTCTGTCCACCTGCTGGAGAAGTACAATACCACATATGTTGCCAGCATCAGACAACAGATCTAAAAAGACATACTGGTATTACACATACCGACCATGAATTCTGATACTCCAAATGGTCTCCCATTGGTTTTGGTAAACTATGACATGGTAGGCTGGGAATTGGAGTGGTTCACTAAATTCAGAAACCCATTAGGTTGCTTATTTTTGTTCTTACTATGATTTTCCTACAATAGTATCTCATATTCACTGAAATTTTTCTATTCTGTAAGATTTGGGTCCCTAATAATGTAATATATTTTCTTCTGAGCAAACAAAGGGTTACTTAATGTTTAGAATATTTGTAATTATGCATTTTGGTCTATAATATATGCACAATTATGAATGTCCATCCCTAATGTAAATTATAGTTAGTGATCTTTACCTATGTCCCTCCACTCTATGTGACTAAAGTCAAAGTCTTAAGCAGAAAATAACACTAGAAAATACTTCTCCAGGCCCAACTTCACATTTTCTGAAACAGTTTGCCTAAAATACTCACCTATGTAACATTGTTGCCCATCTTTACTCAGCATACTTTTAATGTCCTTTTGGAAGTGGAAAGTCATGGCTATAAGGGACGATATAAGTTCTTGTACAGCAGTTTATTCCTCCTTTGGGATAAAGATTACCAGCCGCTGTAAGATAGTGAGGGGAAACTTAGGCCCCCTGGCATGCTAGAGATCTCAAGTATTTCGTGCCAAGGGAGTGCTAATCCAGCATGTGTGAAATGTCTGTATGTGACATGTGTCTCGCAACAAAAGGATGCATGTCCCTGCACCCTTATGCTACTATATAGCTACAACTATACAATTATACATTTTTGTAATGATAATTTATGTTAAAAAGTGGTATACTCTTCTCACAATCTGTATTTTATGCTTCTTTCAACATATAACCTAGAGAAATGGGTTGGTAAAGGTCCTTCCATTAGATGTTGCAGTTACATGTAGGACACCAGAGTGGGAAGAAATATTTTTAGTAAGTGGAACCTAGTACAAGCTGCTAGTGACTTATGCCAGGGCTTAGTTGTCTCATAGTGAGAATATTGAGAACATAACACTGAAAGTCAAAGATATGCTAGTGATGGTAAATAATTCACATTGCCTCTTCCAATCTCGGCCATTGTAGTCACATATATGGCTAGCAGGTCCAACCTTTGTATAAAAAGGTCCTTCAACTAATGTAATGTATTTCTGAGTACAAAATGGGGATTGGCATGATGTGTTCATTTCTAAACTGCCCAAAGATTATTCTTTTAAGATAATCCTTTAATAGTCCCAACATGGAGAATACAGTATAAATCAAGAAAGAACACATACAAGCTAGAGAAAGATACTAGTAGTCTTAGCAACTAGGAAGAAAAAAGAAAGACTCAGGATCATTTAGTTCTCTGTGCGGAGTGATCTTTGCTTGGTCTGATATAGATTATGTGGCCTGACCGCGGTTGGGAGGAAGGATGTCTGATAGCGCTTCTTCTCACACATGGGGTGAAGCAGTCGGTCACTGACAAGTGCTGCCAAGTGCCGTCACAGTTTCATACATGGGGTGGGATTTATTCTCCAGCATGGAGCTCACCATGGACAGTATCCTTCTGACACCCACCACCTGTAATGGGCCCAGGGGGCTCCCCAGGACAGAGCTCCCCAATGACCTACCTCTGATGTCACCATAATGTTAATGAGGCTTTCAGTAGGGAACAATCCTGAATGAGGCTTTCGGTATACAGCCATTAGGGATATGGAAGAGGTCTTGTCATATTTTAGCATACCACTACATATTTAGGGCAAAAGTGGATATTAAGCGTTACAAGGTTACTGAGGTTAGATGGCAGATGTCACAGGAAAGAAAAATTGGGCATGATGGATTTCAATATTCTTTATTCCCATGGGAGATCAGCCCCTGTCAGACAGGTATCAGTGACTTATTGCCCTTTCTCCATTGAACTAAACACAAGTTTACCCATGTGTGGATATTTATGAGGGAGCTAAAAAACAATATCGAATTAAAGCAAAGTATATGTCTGTGCTTTGTAACAAATGAGGTCATAAAGCAATGTGTAAATCTTTTAAGAAGATGCCCATTGATCAAGGTTGTAAACTCTCCAGACTGATGGAGCAGAGTGGTGTGAGTGATGGTGCAGCATAACCTTGCTATCAATGAGCAGGCTGCCTTCTTGGAAGCAAGAATAACGTAATACATGAGTACAAATAGTTCAGTTAGTCAGCCATGTCAAGGCACTAGTCCCCACAAGCCCAGGTTAGGCTGAGGCCACACATTGTGGATAGACTGTTTGGTTTTTTATTGTAGATTTTGCTAAATCCAAAGCCAAGAATGGTTTCAAAAGGAATGGGAAGCAGCTATACCTTACTTTCTGCTAAATAAACTCCTGGAATCGTCTCTCAAAAATGCAGCAAAATCTGCAGCAGATAATGCAGCTTTACAGGGTTTGTTCATTAACAATCAGTCAGTCCCACAGACATGACGGACACAGTGGTCACACCACACATTATATATCAATTCTCACAGGGGACACTGTTCTGGTGAATATACCCCAGCAGTCAGACACTGTCCTGTTGATAAAGGAAACATTATAAAAACCCCTTTAAGGCGGAGGTCCCACATTGTGGAAATGCAGCTTTTTTTATTGCAGATTTTGCTGCGGTTTTTTGAGCCAAAGTCAGAAGTGGATTGAGCAGAAGGTAGAAGTTTTAGAGTTTCCTATATATTCCCCATTCCTTTTGTTTCCATACTTGGCTTTGGTTCAAAAAATTGCAATCAAATCTGCAACAAAAAAGCTGCATTTCCGCAATGTGGGACTTTAGCCTAAGGATAAGACGTCACGTTGCGGAAATGCAGCTTTTCTGTTGCAGACTTTGCTGCAAATTTTTGAGCCAAAGCCAAGAATGGCTACAAAAGGAATGGAAAATAATACAATCCTGGTTATGGCTTTAAAAAAGCAACTAAATCTGCAACAAAAAAAGCTGCTTTTCTGCAACAAGTTTACATGAGTAAAACCATATTATGGCACATGGTAATTTGTACATTCACATGATGAGTTTAAAAATTAAAGAACCAAAAAAACCACCAAAGTTATAATTTATGGAAATATCGAAATACTCCTTCATTCACCTGGATACTTCACAACATTCATGATGGAAAAATAAAAGAGAAATACTCCCTATAACACCCCCTGATCATATTCTATCCTGCCTCACCCTATTATGCACCGTCGCATGTGGAAATAGTCTTTAGCTTTGGAGTTGTATCGGTCACTTTATTTGTGCTGACCGTGCTGTTAAAGTGATAAGTTTCAACAAAATCTGACACTTGTGGCTCAGGCCTCTAGCTATGTGTATCCCTTTTATCTCTAAACACCTATGGATTGGAAGTGAGATTAGTAGCAGTTGTATTCCGGGCTAACATATGTCAGGTGGGAGTTTTGTAGTCTAATGTAATGTCCTTGTTAGAATAGAATTTACTGTATTGTATGGAGAAAAGGAAATCCACTGGCTTAGAAGAGCAAACTTCATTTCCAGCAGACATGACTCAAGGTGATAATGTCCTTGTAGTCTTCCATGTTGGCAGAAAGCCATATCTGACGCTCCTGCTCTGAACAGCCTAGCCTAGCTGTAAACCAATGCTCACCAGGCAATCCCTCTTCTTGCTTGTGGTGGAGATCAGTTTTTTACACTTTCACATTACTTTAAAAGATCACATTAATTGAACAGGGGTCACTGATATGATGGTCATGAAAACAGAGACCCAACCAGTGTTTCCACTATGCACGACCTCTGGACCCCTCTCAAATTCACCACATGTATGAAGAGCAAACAAATCGCACAATGACAAAAGTGTTGGTGGACATTCACACACTTGTTCAATAAAGGAGAACTTAATAAGGCATAGTGACTGTCTCTCTGCTGTCTCTAACATCATGTCTTCTCTTTGGCTGCATGCACATGGAGTTACACCGGGCTTGAACAGCCGTTCACGCGAGCGCTGCGGACGGCTCCCGAACACTTCCCATTCACTTCAATGGGAGTGCTCGTAACGTTACGAGCGCTCCCATTGAAGTGAATGGGAAGTGTTCGGGAGCTGCCCACTGCGCTCACGTGAACGGCTGTGAATGAGTATTTTTACAAGCCCGGCGTAACTCCGTGTGCATGCAGCCTTTATCTGAAATTAAATCTTTCTAAAACTAAACTTCTTGTGTTTCCTCCATCCACTAAACGACCTAACCCCGATATCTCCATTTCTGTCTGTGGTCTTACTATTACACCAAGGCGGCATACCTGCTGTCTTGGGGTTATATTTGACTCAGATCTCACCATCACCCCACATATTCAGACACTTGCTTGCTCTTGCCACCTGCACCTCATAACCATCTCTAGAATTTGCCCTTTTCGAAAACATCAAAAAACCTAATTTTTGTTCTGATTCTCTTCACTATTACAATTCTATTCTAATTGATCTTCCTCTTACTAAACTCTCTCCGCTACAGTCTGTTCTGAATGCAGCCGCCACACTAATTTTTCTGTCAAAGCAGTACACAGATGCATCTACCTTGTGTCAGCTGATGTAATGAATACAATATAAAATTATCACACTCACCCACAAATCCATCCATAGTGCTGAGCCCCCCTATATCTACTCTCTCGTCACTGTCTACTACCCTAACTGTCCTCTCCGTTCTGACAATGACCTTAGACTTGTATCCTCTATTATCCAAACATCCCATTCCCATCTCCAAGACTTTTCTTGAGCTGCACCAGAGCCCTGGAACACTTTACCCCAGATAATTTGATTAATCCCCAGCTACAGCAGCTTCAAAACTGCCCTAAAATCACCTCTCTTTATACAGACTTATCACATGACCTGATCTCAGTGTAGAGTGCGGAGCTGTAGAACTATAACACCTTTTATTCTTCCTCCTATGTTCCTCAGGTTCTGTCCTCTCCATCTAGAGGTTACCCTGCACTCCTTGCATTTAGTATCTGTTTATTCACAGATACCGGCTGGTGATGGGTTCATGCAGCTTCAGTTACATAACCTTTTCTATTAAAAGATGACTGGACCATCGTAGCAAACAAGCCCTCTTACTTCTTGTGTCCCCTTACCTCCTCATAGAATGTAAGCTCTTGCGAGCAGGAACCTCACTCCTACTCTTTAATATGTTTATTTCTTTGTCACATTGTAATGTTTCATATTGTCTGTTCACGTGTCCTCTGAATTGTAGGAAGCAAAAGGATTTCTTATACTGTTTGGCAGGACCCTCATTTATGATGAAGGTACTATACTATGCTTAGTACCTCTTCAGTCACAAATACTGCCATTTTTCTCTAAAGGCATCCATATACAATAGATTTATTAAATGCTCTGTAGACGTTTGGTTGACATATGTCAGGGGGAATAAAGAATAGGTATTACAAATTTCAACATGCCATTGCTTTGGGCTCAGGATAGATAGGTAGCGGCCAGAACTACCCTTCTTTACCTATTGAAAACACCAGCATGTTCACCTAAACTGAACCTGCAATTTTGGGAACTAGTCTAATAGACGTGCTGCGCGGGTTGCAGAGCGCCTCTGGAAGAAAAGCCACTCCCAGGAGGACTTCCTCAGTTACAAAGAGGCAGTTCTCGCATTTAAGAACGCACTCACCTCCGCAAAGCAGATCTACTTCACCACACTCATATCTTCACTCTCTCGCAACCCCAAACAGCTATTCTCCACCTTCAACTCCCTCCTCCGTCCTCCTGTGCCCCCTCCAACATCACTTATCTCAGCTGATGACTTTGCCTCTTACTTCAAAACTAAAATTGACACCATCAGAGACAGTCTCACCCTACACCCCCGACATCCCCTCTACCCAACTACTTGCTGCTCCTCATCCCTGACCTGTTTCTTCACTATCACTGATGAAAAACTCTCTTCTCTAATCTCTAAATTCCACCTCATCTCCTGCGCATTTGACCCAATCCAGTCACATCTCATCTCCAAACTCACTGAAGTCATTACTCCAGCCCTAACCCATATCTTGTATCTATCCCTAGCCAATGGATCCTTCCCCTCCGCCTTCAAACATGCCACAGTCACACCTATACTTAAGAAACCGTCCCTCGAACCATCCTCTCCAGCCAACTATCGTCTCATCTCACTGCTCCTGTACACCACAAAACTGCTTGAACAACATGTCCACTCAGAACTCTCCTCCTATCTCTCGTCCAACCTGCTCTTTGACAGACTACAGTCTGGCTTCAGATCCTGTTACTCCACTGAAACTGCCCTAACAAAAGTCACTAATGACCTGCTAACCGCCAAGGCCTAGCGCCATTACTCTGTCCTCCTCCTCCTCCTTGACCTCTCCTCTGCCTTTGACACAGTCGACCACTCCCTTCTGTTAGAAATTTTCTCATCCCTTGTTATCTCAGACCTGGCCCATTCCTGTATCTCCTCATACCTCACCAACCGCACATTCAGCATCTCCCACTCACACACCACCTCCTCACCACGCCCTCTCTCTGTAGGTGTCCCACATGGCTCCGTCCTATGACCCCTCCTGTTCTCCATCTACACCCTTGGCCTGGGCCAACTCCTAGAATCTCATGGTTTCCAGTACCATTGCTATGCTGATGACACCCAAATCTACATCTCTGGACCAGACATTACCTCTCTGCTGGCCAGAATTCCAGATTGTTTAACGGCTGTAGCCTCCTTCCTTTCTTCCCGCTTTCTCAAACTCAATATGGAGAAAACGGAGTTCATCATCTTCACCCCACCCCATATGGCCCCTACACCTGACCCATCTATCAAAGTCAACAGAACCACACTTACCCCTGTCCCACATGCCCGATGCCTTGGGGTAACCCTGGACTCCGACCTATCCTTCAAGCCACACGTTCAAACCCTCAACACTTCCTGCCGCCTCCAACTCCAAACGAACATCCACCAAATCCGCTCCCTCCTCACCCCTGAAATGACTAAGATGCTCGTCCAGGCCCTCATAATCACCCGCCTAGATTACTGCAACACCCTTCTCCATGGACTCCCAGCTAACACCTTCGCCCCACTCCAGTCCAACTTAAAATGCGCTGCTCGCTTAATTCACCTCACCCCCCCCCCCTCCGATTTTCATCGGCTGCTCCCCTTTGCCAGTCCCTCCACTGGCTACCCATAGCCCAGCGAATTGAGTTCAAGCTACTAACATTAACATACAAAGCCATCCACAACCTGTCCCCTCCATATATCTCCAACCTAATCTCCCACTACCTGCCCACATGTAAACTCAGATCCTCCAATGACCTCCTACTCCGCTCTTCTCTCATCCGCTCCTCACACAACCATCTCCAAGATTTCTCCTGTGCATCCCCCATACTCTGGAACTCCTTACCAAGACACATAAGACTGACCCCCACACTCACAGGACTCAGGAAGGCCCTGAAGACTCACCTATTCAGGAAGGCCTACAACCTCCAATAACACTATCACCACATCACCATCTGAACTGTCTCCCCCTCTCCTTCTGTCTCCACCCCCCTTTCCTCATAGATTGTAAGCCCTTGCGGGCAGGGCCCTCTACCCCACTGTGCCAGTCGGTCACTGTTAGTTTTTATATCTGCCTGTATATTTTGTGTACTGTATGTAACCCCCAAATGTAAAGCACCATGGAATTAATGGTGCTATATAAATAAACAATAATAATAATAATAATAATAATAATAATAATAATAATAGATGTCCTCTGTATCTGGGAGTCAGTACTATGTGACTTGATCACATCTTTCATAGACATTTTCCTCTTTCAGCAACCATTGTGGCTCTACACCAGGTTTAAGAACTGGACAATGCTAGCCCTCTGTTCAAAGAATGATATATTAGGTATCATGGTTTACTACTTTACCAGCTCTTTTCTAAGAAATAAATGATTCATTCTCTGTAACGTCCACCTATCTTTTGTCTGTTAAGATTCCACTTCTGTAAATGTTTCATGTGTTTCTATATTACATCCTCTCATTAGCACTATTTCCATGATGTTCTTAGGAGGTGCTGGCTGGTACATTCGCACATGTTACTCATCCTAATGCATGAAGACTGGCTAGCAAACAACATGACTAAATTCATCTTATATTATGCAGATTGATTAACACATTGGTGACTGCATGTCATATCAGTGCACACACAGTTGTGGCACTATGGATATATGGCTAGATCTTTTATCTCATAACCCGTACAAAAAGTAGGTACATATTCTAAACAATAGGTACAAAACCTGGGCGCACAATAATATAGGCTGACACTGTTATGGGAGGGCACCGTGGCTGGCACTGTTATGGGTCATATAGACAATGGAACCGCACACTCTAAATAATTAATTGATGGTGGAGCAGGTATGAAGGCTTCTCCAACCCATGAATAGAAAATTATTTACTCGCACAGACGTTCTTGAGTGAAAAGTGAAAAAAATATTTAATTTGTAGCTTCAGCACAAGCATAATAAATAACATGCCATGTATGAAGAGATTATGGTACATATACCAAGCTGTAGACCAGTAGTAGAACGTTTCGGTCAGACGACCTTCATCAAGCTAGATCCACAAAGCTCACTAGGAAGGAGGACACGCTATGTAACTTTCTTATATTTCCACATACAAGAATGTATAAGACATAATTTTTTGTGGGGCCAGATATATTTTTCATGTATACTATTTTGGGGAATGTCTATTGCTTTATCGCTTTTTATTCAAGCAAAACAGCAAAAAATGTGGTTATACTTCTTTTAATTTATTTTTTCTTCCCACTATGCCATTTACTGTACTGGAGAAATATTTTTATAAGTTTGTAGTCTGAGCAGAAACTGATGTAAGGTATCTAAAACATATGTGTCATAGTTTAACTCAGTGTAGCAGTGACCTCCATTCTCCCAAAAGGTGGAAATGCCAGAAGTTGAACCCCCTATATATCAGCATTTATGGCAAAAACAGGTCATACTATAAATGTCCCATAGAAATTGCTAGTAACTGACCCATTGGGTGGACTGCAGCCATCATTACTTTATTTTGATTCTTTTTCATATAATAGGAATTTCAAGTAAGGGCTCATTCACATCTGCGCCTGTACTCCGTTCTGCAGGTTTTTGTTTCCTGCACAAGACAGGGGCAGGAGATGGAAACCTGCCAGCATGTTTCAAGCCCATTCATTTGAATGGGCTTGAAAAGTGTCCGACCGTGAGCGCCGATGAGCGTTTTATGCGCTCCGCGGCTAAACCGTTTTTTGTAAACTGGACACAGAGTTGGACATGAAGTACTCTGTGTCCGGTTTTTAAAAAAAATGGTTTTGCCATGGAGCGCATAAAACGCTGACTAGCGCTCACGGCCAGACTCGGCATGACAGGTTTCCGCCTTCTGCATGCAGAAGATGGAAACCTTAAAATGGAGATCGAACGCTGGTGTAACCCAGCGTTACTAATTCAATAAGACTAGTTATTATATTAGTCAATATACACAAAAAACTAGGGCAAAAAGGGCAGAACTATATGACTATTTCTACTGTGCCTGAATCAGGCGAACTGCCATAAACATCTCAAAAATTGTTAAAAAATGTTGTACTTTATTAAATTTAACACATTAAAAATACACAATAATAAATGTACAGGGGATAGTACAAACCATATAATACATGGAGGTTAAGTTGTAATACTGCATCAAAGGCTGTAGGTGTAACTCTTATTACATATATATATATATATATATATCAGATGTTATGGTATAACTGTGCGTCTGAACAGCACTTCATTAGTTTAAACGTGGTTTACATAGAGTATATACACATAAACAGAATTAAGGTCGTGCAGGGTTACATTTACCTATAAGTAGACCTCCATGTACATGAACGAGTGGCTGCCTCGATACAGAGTTCCAAGCTGGGAGTAACCTTTATCTTCCTTTTTCACTCTTTTTTTCTGTATCTTCAAGAATCCTCTAACCAAGCAAACTAGCACTATGAATTAGCAACTATAAATCGAATGGAAGACCCTGTGGAGTACTTTTTTCCTTTTGTTTCTATTGTTAAGCATGGACAAGACTCAAGACCTGAATCAGCTGGAGTTTCCTGTTTGCACATGTGCCTGTTACCATCCCCCCAGGAGCTAAGGACAGCATGGACACCATGCGGCATGGAGGAGAAACCTACATGTAAGCGTGGACTTCTTCTTTCAAGGAGATGATTTTTGGCGTCTATTGCTGATGTGTGAAGATGTCTACAACTGACTGGTACTTCTTTCTTTTACTGTGGACACGTGGGACTCTGTTACAACCTGGGAACCTACCATCACCCACCTACCCCATGAGTTATGGAAGCTTGGCAAGAGAGCAGCACCATGTATACCTGGATGGCTTCAGACTTCTTTGGGCAGTAGAACACAGTGGTAAGAAGAAAGAAGGAGGGCTTGTGATGAAGGACATTTGGGGCATTTTTTTTGTGGTTAATGGACAATAGTGCTGATGCAAGATACCGAACTATCAGCTGTGAGCAGGAAATCTCACTACCTACCAAAGGAACTACCACATGTTATCATGATAGCTGCCTATGTCCCCCACCTCTGCAAAAAAACATTTCTGCCTGTTATATCTACATGCTGTGACCCCCCCCCTCCTCGTGTCCTCCAACCACGGTCGGGCTGTATTATTAACATCACTCCGCACAGAGAACTAAATGATCCTGCAGTGTGTCTGTGTTTCTTTCTTTTTAGTTGCTATGATTCCTAGGATTTCTCTATCTGCCATGAGCTTGTATGTGTTTTCTCTCTTGTTATATACTACTGTACCATCTATGAAACTGTATCACTGAAATTTCCCCATTGTGGGACTATTAAAGGATTATTTTATTTTATCTTATCTTATCTAATATAGGTGCTAGTTAGGGGTTTAATATTGTCTTATGGCAAAGTGAGTTTACTTTTGTATAACTCTTAGACTAAGTTCACACAGTGGAAAATGAAGAGGAATTCCTCTTCACTTTCACCCACCGTTTCCCGGCCATGGTCTACCCGCAACAGAATACCGATGAAGGGTATTGGCATTCTGTCGCGCCTTTCTGCTGCTGATGAGACCCTATACAATGGGAGGCAGAATTAGTATGAATACAAAAGCATAGCAAAGTACAATTTTAAGGGTTATGCTGGTAATAAGATGTTACCCCTATTGACTGGATAGGGAATAATAGAGCTAGAAGTATATCCATATCATGAAAATGGTGGTCCTAAGTCCCCCCCCCCCATTTAAAAAAAAAAAAAAGTGGTGGCATGTGCACTGGAGCTTCATTCATCTCTTGGCATTGCCAAAGAGTAGCCGAATACAATGCTCAATAGTTTCACAGAATTTACTTTGCGTAAGTGACCATCACTCAATTCAAACTTGTGATGTGTGGGGTCTAAGTAGTCAGACTCTGACCGTGCTAGCAGTATCCCCTACCCAGTGCGTAGAGTATAACTTCTTATTAATGGAATACCCCTATACATCACTGGCATGGGGACACTGTGCCTCCATATGGGAGTACTCCAACATTTATTGGGATACTATAGTTAGAGTTTGTACATAGTTTGTGTAGAAAGGGGTAGATTTTTAAAAACTGACACTTCTGACCCTAATCTTGATCTCCCCTGCACATGTGAGATATCATTTACTGCAGTTTCTCAAGTAAATGATAGTAACTCTGCCAGGCTGCTACTAGGGACCACATCCCCTCCCTCTATGCTCCTCCCCATAACCCCCAACTAATTTTCCAGAAAACTGATGTTTGAATGTGCAAATTGGCAAAAAGTCATATATTTTGATGCAAAAGTGGTCACGTGCAATACATTGCAACTTTCATACTTAGTTTAATGCTCAGACTGGAACTCTTTGGTTGGGTCACTGTGGCTACCATAATGGGGACATACTAGACATGTGGGCAGTAACACTGTGGTTTCTCTGGGGCAAGGTCTCTGTGTGGTATATATTATTTAGCACTGCTTCCCACTTGACTAGTATACCCTAATATTTATCTACAATAAAAAGGGCTTATATCTGTGGAATGGCTGAATGGATTTGGACAAACAAAACACCATAATGCTCAGCATCTACAAGATGACACCTGGTGACAGGGTCTTTAAGGTGGACACACTGACTCTATATTATAATGGCCAATCAAATGAATTTAAAGTCAGCCATGAATAAGAAGGTATATTATGTACTGAGACCATTGTCTTACTAGATCTCCATTCTTTACCCTTTCTATGACATATGTAAGGATCATTCAATCATAGAGAGTCTGCAGCAATGCCATAACTTGCAATATCACATGGCCAACAAATATGTGCCTGTGTTTAGAAGGCACTAACAATAGCTGTGTGTATAGAGGAATGAATTTCTATACATTTTAATTAATACTTCTTTCACAAATACAATAAGCGCTCCTTATACATAGGGTCTATTATGTCTCTAAATGTTAATGACATAGTCACACAGATTTTTTTTTTTGTAATGGTAAAAATGAGTGTCTTTGTTTCCCATGGAGGGAAATGCAGATCTTTGTACAGCTAGCACGGCAAACAATGAATGCCTTTTTTCAGCCTCGAGAGAGCAAACACTCAGTTTACTGTATATTACGGAAAAACAAGATATTTCAATGTCTCTATAATCTGCAATGGGAGAATTAGAAGTAGATTTGTGCTTTCTTGTCACTCTATAACAAAGGCTTATACCTGCTTCCATTACTAGATGCAGTCCACTTAGGCTGAGCTTATTACATACCACATTTATGAAGCACAGAGTTGCTTATATTGTATCCTGTATAGACACTAGGAATTATTTTACTACTAATTTTACCAGTAAAAATAGGAACACAAGTGAAAAATGAGTGAAAAAAGAGAGATATGTAAATTACCATAACCCCGATACAATATTTGACATACACGTACATCATAATGCTGAGTGGCAAGTATGGCGTCCTCTCCATTCATAGGCTGGCTGTATAATAAATACCAGGCCACAAACCCTTCATGGTGGGGGCCTTAACACCCGGACAATGTCTTGCTTTATGACACATCAAAGTTGTCTGAAACGTCAAAGTATAAAACATGACATCAGCTGTAAATATAGTTGTAACTAGGCCATTCTATGCAATATCTTAGCGCCATATATGCATTAAATAATAAATATACTAAGGTTATGTTCACACTATCACTATTTTTTCTGTTGGAAATTGAATGCCGGATGCAGACAGAGCACTCTCTATTTGCATCCATCCATCATCATTCACTCTAATGTTAAAAACAAGATGGAAATTTCCTTCTGTCTTGCTTGTTTAATTTTGAAGCGGAGAGGAAACTTCTCCGCATAGGACTTTTTATTCTGATTGAAAACTAAACAAGACAGAAGAAAACTTCAATCCAGTTTTTAATATTACACCGAATGGTGACAATTCAAATGGAGAGAGTTTCACCTTAATCCATCATTGTATTATTTTTTTGGTCCGTTGTTCTGATCCTATGATGGATCAGAGCAATGGACAAAATAGCTCTAGTGCGAACTTAGCCCGACCAGGCAAAATTGTGTGTATGTTTACCTTTTCTGACTCTTTGTATTAAATGAATGATAGTAGATGTTTTAGTTATTGAGATGCCAAAAAATATATTTAATATAATTTTTTTTTAAAATGAAAATAAACAGACCTGTGCAGTAATCTTTGTGCATGAGACTAAGTACAATTTAGAGGACATTAGGAAGACTTTTTGATACAGGAACACAATAGTTAACACAAAGCGTATTGTGTTCAGCTGCATCTTTAAATAACTTTCTGAAACAAAAGGTTGCGAAGACAGAATATTGCAGTGAGGAGTGAGTTCTCTGTGTAGACAGCTCAAGGCCGGCTCATTTCCTGAAATAGCTCCTCACTCTCACTCTGTCCATTGTCCTGGCCTCAGGAATGCACACAAGTGGATCCTAAATGCAGCTCTTCCAAAGGGCAGAAGGGTCAAGGAGCGGAGGGGAGGGGGTAATGGTGTGAATTTTTAAGAGGTACGAGCCTGTCCTTACATGGCAAACCTTCTTTATTTGTGTCACTGTCAGCTCCACACAATCTGCTCCATGTCATTCAGGAGTTGTGTTACACAGACGCACACACTTACGCACACACCCCCACCCTAAATGCAGTAACAATGGTCCATAGGTGAATGGTACTGGGCTGGACAATAGATTCAGGGAAGGGGTGGGGGGAATCCCACAATAGAATTAGAAAGATGACATGTTCCTAATAAGGTAGGAAGATGAGGGTATAAGAGAACAAAAGGGGGCACATGTGCTATTGTCACCAAGGCAGAGTGAGCAGCCTGGTCTGGGGTAAGTCCATTGGGCATACACAAAGCTCTTCTAACCCAGTCAAGACTACAAAGCCATCTTGACTCTACAATAGCTTCTGAGCATCATTGAAATTAACATCACATTTATCTGCAACTACTAGGTCAGTCTGTAGCAGCATTTATGGAGGGTCCTAGAAAGTAATTGTCCTAAAATGTAGGAAATGATGAATCGCCAGAACTGATAGAATTATGTGAAGGTGAAAGGATTAAGAGCAGCCATTGACATAGGATAATGGTGACACACGTCTCTTAGAGCCAAATCACTACAACTCATTTGTGGCTTATGTTATGTATGCCTCCCACATGCCAGTGGCTTTAAAAACTGGGGCCATGTCCAAGATCCTACAAAATATGTGCCCGTACACAATGCACTCCATTATACCTATTTGGCAAGTAGCATTCTGTTCTGCATAGGATGTAAGGCAAAGTGAACAGGTCAAACAGCAATGCTATTAGCTGGATCGACATCTATTATATATTGTGGTTGTGGCCTAGAAGAGAATAATAGACAATATCATTTTCATACAATATTTTCACATATATTATTTTCATACAATATTTTCAGGCCCATACACTCTTTAGGGCATGTTGAGGTAACAGGGATCCATCTAAAATGTCCAGATTTCCATGTGCTCTTTGTAGCATGTCATACGTGGTCCAATCTGATCTACTTTTATGTAACAGAACCTATAGACATATGGCTGTTTTAGTACATACTTGCATTTCCCGTTAAATAACATACTTGAACATCTTTCTTCATAAAATTGTGTTGTGCTTTTCCTTTGTAATATTAATATTGCACATTTTTAGCTGGGTGTTAGCATTTTCTTTGCCAAAGGGGTGTGTCCATACACAGTCTGGAAGTGTCACCACTGACTGAACCTTGTGTATTTATGTGTTGTGTACTGTATGTTGGTGTATGTATGTATGTATGCATGTATGTATGTATATATGCATGTGTTGTAAGACTATTGTGAGTCTCTGGTTGTCTACAATGATTGGTTATGGATCCCGAGTGCCACAAATGTCCCATTGCTTTACATTAGCTGCAGATGTGACATATAAAACTGTTCCTCTTATTTGCCCTTAATATTTTTAGGAAACTTATTATGAGTGCTAGTGATATAGTATATGGGTTGTGTGCAATGAAATAAGTGTTATGTGATAAATGTGATATTATAATCATTTTGTTGATTTTACAGATGACATGATGTTATATAATAAGTCCCATGTATTAACTGACAGCATAATAATGTCAAGGTCATCTGATATACATGTCTTTATAGTTCAGAGTAGTAATAGGATAAGGCTCCAATAGATATGACAGCACTTTGGTCATCCCCCATCTCCTGCACCTCTGTTATCTGTCCGACACTCATCTCATTGACTTCTCCCATCTATAAATGGCTCTGTGTCTGTTTTATCACTGGACTCTTATCGCTCCTTCCTCAAAAATGTTAACTACTCTGCCTGGCTTTCAGAAGCCGTCCCTTCCATATCTCTGCGGAGAGGGATGCAAAGTTGGAGATGATGAATGGATGTGAGCCAGATATGCAGTAAAAATGGAACTAAAGCTTTCTTCCCTGTTTTACAGAACGTGTCTTCTCTCTGGTCCTGTCATTAAGAACAAGGTAAAACGAGTGGACAAGTGGCCATTACACCATGTTCAGTTCCTTTGTCTTTCTTCTTGACATTTTCTGGGTGTAATCTTAAAATAGGCGATATTCCATTGTCTGTAGATTAAAACACCATCTTTAATGTTGAGGTTAAAATCCATATGGCAGGTACACATTTTCGTCTGATACGCAGCTCTTTGTGCCGCTTTTGTTTGACATTCAAGGGATATTCACATTTACATGGTTAGAGAAATTAATTTGTGGGATTTGACAATGTTCAGATATTATCCAGCCAAACTCATGGTTATAGTAATAGTTTTAGTTTATCATCTACATCAGTGGTCAGGCTGCTGCGGTACTACAACTCCCAGCATGCCTAGACAGTCAATGGCTACAAGGGTTATGCTAGGAATCGTAGTTCTGCAACACCTGGAGAGACATAAGTTGGAGACTACTGGTGGACAGCATATGATCTTCAATAGCTCAGACATGGACTGTTAGGGAATAGCCAGATGATAATTCCCCAGAAGCTGCTGGTGAACCCTGGAGGGAGGGGCACAAGCGACAGTGAGCCCTAAACTGAAGCCCCCCGCTTTCCCTTCCTATTGCCAGACCCTATCCTAGGTGATAGGCGACAACCACGAGGACAAACCCTCCCTGAATACGTGAAACACAAAACGCAGACAAGACGCACAACAACAAAGGGAGGTCAGGTAGCCAGGGTTCGGTAACAAGAGAGCGATGCAGTGCCAAAACGGAGTCAAGAGAATAGTCAGTAGGAAAGCCAGAGGTCAAGGATTAGCATACAAGTAAATAACAGCAAGAGATACCAGAAAGCAAGGGCAATAACCGGCACCAGTGTGACTGTGAGCCAAGACTAAATAGGGAAGGAAGAACCCGCCCAGAACCTGACAGGAAGAAAAGCTGTCAATCACAGGCAAGACAGATTAACCACTTAATGAACAGAGGCAACCTTGGCAGAAGACGGGTGTGGTGCAAATCCAATTAAGGACTAGAGCCGTGTTCACACAGTGCAACTAAAAACCTTAAGCAAATTGTCAAACTGCACACGCCTCCGGCGCCGCAGCATGCGAGCAGAGGGTGGCGCAGAGGCCCGAACAGGCAGAGATGTTACATGGACACTTTTAACTCTCCTTATATATCAGTTTATTGTATAAAGTTACATTTCTAGGTTGATGGCACTCTTATATTAGTTAGAACAATAATATTCATAACTTTTATATGTCATTGGTACAATGTATATATGTACTTAATTCTAAATTTCACTACTACAGGCTTTACAATGGGTGACGCGAATATGGTAGATTTTGGAGCCGCTGCGCCCTACCTCCGAAAGTCTGACAAGGAACGGCTAGAGGCCCAGACACGTATATTTGATATCAAGACTGAAGTTTTCATCCCAGACGCCCAGGAAGAATTTGTAAAAGCCAAAATCATCAGCCGTGAAGGAGGGAAAGTGACAGCTGAAACCGAAGGTGGAAAGGTATGAGATAATAAAGTGTGAGGTCAGTAGTGCAGTGGAAGACATATCAGCTTGTAGGGAAGCATTAGCAATATCCATTTTGTGTTACAATGCTTAACATAGTTGTAATAGTAATATATATATGAATATAGATTCTTTTTTTTTTTTTTATTCTAGACCGTCACTGTAAAAGAGAGTGACATCCACCAACAAAACCCTCCCAAGTTCGATAAAATTGAGGACATGGCGATGCTGACCTTCCTGCATGAACCTGCTGTGTTGTACAACCTCAAAGAGCGTTACGCAGCCTGGATGATCTATGTGAGAGACTACTGCATAGTTCTGATTCTGTCACATTGTAATAAGAATGTATGATGAAAGATGATAGGTTACCGCAGATATAATACCAGGTTAATTGTGTTCATTTCTGTCCTCACAGACATACTCAGGGCTGTTCTGTGTGACTGTGAACCCCTACAAGTGGCTTCCAGTGTACAATGCAGAGGTCGTGGCTGCTTATCGTGGCAAGAAGAGGAGTGAAGCTCCACCTCACATCTTCTCCATCTCCGACAATGCTTATCAGTACATGCTGACAGGTCTGACACCTTCATCTATGTTTCCTTGTATATATACGATACAGTATATGCACAGCTACTGTTTCTGTATTGTTTGTATTGTGAGCATCACCTCTAATATATACGTCAATATAATAGTGCTTGATCTCCAATGAATATAATAATGTTTTCTTCTGAAAGTGAGAACTCAATAAGCTTTCTGTTTTTTTTTTTCATAGATCGCGAGAATCAGTCCATTCTTATCACGTGAGTTTATCCTTTACAATGGCCATATGTATAATATAGAATTCAGCTTTTGCTGTACTTATATCTCTTTTCATGTTTCTTAGTGGAGAATCTGGTGCCGGAAAGACTGTGAATACCAAACGTGTCATCCAGTACTTTGCCAGTATTGCTGCCATCGGAGGAAAAAAGGATGCAGCAGGTGCCAACAAGGTAATGGCAATGACACTGAGTGGTATGTGAAATAATTGAAAATTCAACTATAAAGAGGGATAGCAAGAGATGAAGAAACTAGCTGCAGTACTGGGACTTCCACAAACACTATAATAGGAGCCCTAAGCCTATGGGTTAGGCAGAAAAGGCTGAGATCTGTGCACAAGAGCTTTGGAGGGGAGAAATTGGGGGATTGGGACCACTTTTAAAGTGCTCATGGGGGTCCCAGATATCCGCCACTGAAAGAATATGAAGATTGTAAGCCAGCGGAATTAGAGATAGAATGAGTTGTTACAATAGGTGGTGAATGTACCTTACCAAAAACCCAAAATTTGTCATTCTAGGGAACTCTGGAAGATCAAATCATCCAGGCCAACCCTGCACTGGAGGCCTTTGGCAATGCTAAGACTTTGAGAAATGACAACTCATCCCGATTTGTAAGAACCAATTTTCACTCCCTTCTTTTTCATACTGTTGTATTTTCTTTGTTTAGATATACTCACTGGTCAATTATAAATCTTTTCTACTCCTCTTATATCATTTACATGATATCATTTACAGCTTTCTTCCTCTCTTTACTCCTATCTCTGTCATTTGGCTTCACTTCTATCTCTTTTTCCATCTTCACACTCATCAGGGTAAATTCATCCGAATCCACTTTGGGGCCTCTGGAAAGCTGGCTTCTGCGGATATAGAAACATGTGAGTTTTTTCCTCTCTGTCAACTTTCTGAGGCCAATAAATTAAGGATTAACAAGACCTTTTGTCTACTCCAGTGATTCCCAACCTTTTCACCATGTGAGAATTGTCACATGCACACATCACCTCTCATTGTATGGACAGCACACATCACATTTCTAATTCTCCTGCCCGTAATGCTGGACCAAATGAGTTAGGCATTATGAAGGCAGAGAAGGAATGACATGTTTTGTCTATGTCATCCAATCCATCTTCAGATGAGCTGAAGACTAACATACCCTTCTCTGCCTTTAATGTGAAGTCTTCTACCAGGGAATAAATAGCAGAATTAGCTTTAATAATTCCAAAAGTTCCACAGATCCCTGTTTGGAAACACTTATCTACATTGCTGAGTATATTTCTTACTATTATATTCATGTGTCAATTCTACCTACTGGTGTTTCTTCTATATCCCCATCATTTGCTTTTCAATAACTTCCATGCTCTCTTTTCTTACCAGATCTCCTTGAGAAATCTCGTGTCATCTTCCAATTGAAGGCTGAAAGAAACTATCACATCTTCTACCAGATCTTGTCCAATAAGAAGCCTGAACTTCTTGGTGGGTATTTCCTTGCTTATGTTTATAGGACACCATTAAGAACCATCATTTAGATTCCAGTTTTTTATTATGCACATCTTCTATATAAAAGTGTAAATCACATACTATATTATATCTAACACAAGCATTTGTGGTGTTTAATTGCAGATATGCTTCTGGTCACTAACAACCCCTATGACTATTCCTACATCTCCCAAGGAGAAGTTACCGTTGCCTCCATAGATGATGCTGATGAACTTATGGCAACAGATGTAAGCAAACCTATGTGACTGAACCTAAATAAATTGAATTTACTTTGCACAGTAACAAGGGTTTTACCATAGTAAAATATTATTATGTACATGACCGAATATGTTCATGACTTCTTGTCTATCTCATCTATTCCCAGTTAATGGTAGCCTGAGTTCTGTTTCCTTGACATGTGTATTCTTCAAAAATATTCTCTCATTCCTTTGTGATTTTTTTCCTGCATGTTTTACCTTCTGCCACATAGAATGCCTTTGATGTTCTGGGCTTTACTCCTGATGAAAAAGTTGGGGTTTACAAGCTAACAGGAGCCATCATGCATTCCGGAAACATGAGGTTCAAACAGAAGCAGAGGGAAGAACAGGCAGAGCCCGATGGAACTGAAGGTATGATACTACATATAAATGGCTAAATGCAATCAGTTATTATATAGTCCTTGTATTATTTCAGACATGTATGTCATATAAGCAGTTCGATGGATCTACCTAGTTGCACAGCAATAATGATGACCAATACCTGCAATGTTGGTTGCTGCACACATACAGTATGTGTCTGCTTTGTAGATAATAAATGACCAATGATATGTGCCTGTTGTTACTGTACATGAACCTTTCTTGTACTACAGAGGCCGACAAAGCTGCTTACCTTATGGGCCTGAACTCTGCTGACCTCCTTAAGGGTTTGTGTCACCCTCGTGTCAAGGTGGGAAATGAATATGTCACCAAGGGACAAAATGTCCAACAGGTCAGGATTCTTTTTATTTATTTGGAGTATGTTCTTTCTCTTTCTTGTCCAGGTCTTTTCATTCAATACATTTTCTCCATATTCAGGTTTACTATTCCATCGGTGCTCTGGCCAAGTCAGTGTACGAGAAGATGTTCTTGTGGATGGTGGTGAGAATCAACACCACTCTGGAGACCAAACAGCCCAGACAATACTTCATTGGTGTGCTGGACATTGCTGGATTTGAGATCTTTGATGTAAGTATTAGGTCAGGCTTCTGAAAAGCATACTGTACACGGAGTCAGTTATGTAATAACTTGTTTAGCTATTAGTTATAAACGTAAAGGAATCTAATTGAAAGGACTGGTAACCCTGCTGCATCTACATCAAAGGCTTCAGGGAACACAGTACAGTAT
The DNA here is from genome assembly GCF_031893055.1 of Leptodactylus fuscus. NCBI lineage: Eukaryota > Metazoa > Chordata > Amphibia > Anura > Leptodactylidae > Leptodactylus > Leptodactylus fuscus. Next base: position 134,896,808 of record NC_134265.1, read on the forward strand.
ATTACCAAATTGCTTCAGATCAAAGCCATTTATTCCAAACATTTCTACAACTTGTAGGCTCACATCTACAACCACTGTCACAGAATCTGTTAAAAATTGCGGAGGAAAAGTCCTCCATTCAGTAAAATGAAATGATACTAGAACAGAAGCCCGACAGACCCTATTATAGAGAACCAGCCTGATTATGTCATTAGATATTGTATAGTTCAATGGTATGGATGTCAGATAATCTATTAAAAACTCCTGCCCATTTCTTATTTCTTTATTCTTTATAGCAGTTGAGAATGTGCGCAACTCCTATGTCTCCCATTGACCTATATTTCCTTTCTATCTCTAGTTTAACAGCTTTGAGCAGCTTTGTATTAACTTCACCAATGAGAAGTTGCAGCAATTCTTCAACCACCACATGTTCGTGCTGGAGCAGGAAGAATACAAGAAGGAGGGCATTGAATGGGAGTTTATAGACTTTGGCATGGACTTGCAGGCCTGTATTGATCTCATAGAGAAGGTAAGAGCACTGAAACTATAGGATCATGAAGGTCAAGGCTAAAACAAACTTCCCTTGTGCAAACAATGAGCATTTCGCAGTGAACACATTATTTACAGCTACAGGAACCTGCATATAGATTTTTCATTTACTTTCAGTTGTAAAATGCAGATATTTGGGAGTATAGTATATTATTGATGGAGCTAAGGCTAATGTACCGATACAATTACGTCAGTTACATGTGTTATACCACTCCCCATATAAGAAAGGTACAACAATGGACATTATGTAAATTATAGTATTAAGTATTCTTGGGTTTTTTTTTTATTCATTATATACCCATTACATATAATTTAGCCAGTATTACCTTATTTAGTTATTTCTTTCTATTTGAATCCATCTCTTCTGCTAAGTCTTGTGACTCTAACTCTGACCTGATGAAATGTACATGAGTTATGATGGACTATACAACACAGTCATTCCAACTAGTCACTAACTACTGATGAACAGACAGTTCCTGTCACACAGCTAAAATGAAGGAGCTCACAGCTCAGTCTCCATAAATATACACTTATAGTCTAATAGATTATTTAGGAGAATATAGTGAGAAGGATAATTGAACTGCCCTCCAGCAGGTAGATACAGTACAGTCTCTAACTGCCCATCTGATGCTGTGCTGATGTATCATGAGATTGATAGCAAATCAGAGAGAAAGAGAAATATAAAGCCAAGATGGTTTAGGGATATGAGTGCAGTATACATGAAGGAAGACTGGAGTGTGACAGACAATCAGGTGAGGGAAAAAAAGTTCCCTTAAACTTATTTAATGCTTTTTTGTTAACTGCAAGGCTTTCTGTACATGACACATCCTTCTCTTTACAGCCTATGGGCATCATGTCCATCCTTGAAGAGGAGTGCATGTTTCCCAAAGCTTCTGACATGACCTTTAAAGCAAAACTGTATGATAACCACCTGGGCAAATCCAACAACTTCCAGAAACCACGGAACATCAAAGGGAAGCCTGAGGCTCACTTTGCTCTGGTCCACTATGCTGGTACTGTGGACTATAATATTAACGGCTGGCTGGAGAAGAACAAAGACCCATTGAATGAGACTGTGGTGGGCCTGTACCAGAAGTCATCTCTCAAGCTGCTGTCTCATCTGTTTGTCAATTATGCTGGCTCAGATTCAGGTAAATCTTTTGCATTTCTATGAATTTTTTTTTATTTATTAATAAATGAAGACCAACAGTATGTTATCCTATCATCCTACAGACAGTGGCAAAGGCAAAGGAGCAAAGAAAAAGGGTTCTTCTTTCCAGACAGTGTCAGCTCTGCACAGGGTGAGCATCATGTAATTGTCTAAGCAAGAATATTCATAACCACTACTAGAATGATCATGACAAGTTCTACATTTCTCAGATGTCTGCCTGCCTGTATATTCTTTGTGGTTTTCTTATGTGTTTTGTAGGACATAACTATTTTGTGAACATTTGTTTTCTATTTCAACAGGAGAATCTTAACAAACTAATGACCAACCTGAAAACCACTCACCCACATTTTGTGCGCTGTATCATCCCAAATGAAAGGAAATCTCCAGGTAACTCTACCTGAAATATGACTTGTATGTCTACAGTACAATATTAATAATACGGGCGGCCGGGCCCAGAGTACACCAATATTGTATTCCACATAGTGCATATGCTTCTGTACCTCGCACAGAATTATACTGGTTGGTTGTCCACATGCTTAGTCACAGATCTATACAATTACTCTCTTCTATATACATATTCATGAGGAGGGGCAGAATGCTGGAGTCTTCCAGTCTATGATCAGTGGAAAAAACAGGGGCTGGACTCTCAACAACCTAACACTTACCAACTTACTGAAGACTGGAATACCCCTTTAAGTACTATTCAAGGCTTTATGCACTGCATTCTCAAAGTGTTTGTATTTTTTTGCAGGAGAGATGGACAATCCCTTGGTAATGCACCAGCTCCGTTGTAATGGTGTGCTGGAAGGTATCAGAATCTGTAGAAAAGGATTCCCCAACCGCATCCTTTATGGTGACTTCAGACAGCGGTAGGTTGACCTCCTCATGAACCTTCGCATTATATTTAAAAAATTGAACTAAATCACTTTACAACATTTTTTTTATTTTTCATAGTTACCGAATCCTGAATCCTGCAGCTATACCTGAAGGGCAATTCATAGATAGCAGAAAAGGGGCAGAAAAACTTTTAGGATCATTGGAGATTGATCACACTCAGTACAAGTTTGGACATACAAAGGTGAAACTATAGTTACATTGGAATTATGTTCATCTAAAATAATGATATCTTTTTTAGTTTTTTTTTATTTGTCAGTTAACTTCTGTATACAAAACTTCTTCACAGGTCTTCTTTAAAGCTGGTCTTTTGGGTCTTCTGGAGGAAATGAGAGACGAACGTCTCTCAAGAATTATTACACGAATTCAAGCACAATCTCGAGGATTACTCATGAGAAGAGAGTTCAAGAAGATTTTGGAGCGCAGGTGAATTGAACTAAATCAATGGGCTTCCAAATTTTTCTGTTGTCGGTCATGTGTAGCGGTAATATTATAATGACTTTGTGTCATATCTTTTCAGAGATGCTCTTCTGGTAATTCAGTGGAACATCCGAGCTTTTATGGGAGTCAAGAATTGGCCCTGGATGAAGCTGTACTTTAAGATAAAGCCTCTTCTTAAGAGTGCAGAGACAGAAAAGGAAATGGCGAATATGAAGGAAGAGTTCCAGAGGCTGAAAGAAGCCTTGGAGAAATCTGACTCTAGACGCAAGGAACTGGAGGAAAAAATGGTTTCTTTGCTGCAAGAGAAAAATGATCTGCAGCTACAAGTCCAATCTGTAAGTATGAAATTATGGAAACATACCAATATTTTAGTTCCAGAACACACATAAATGTGACTCTACAGACAAATGAACCATAAACTTTCTGCAAAAATTATAGGAGCAAGATAACTTGAATGATGCTGAGGAGAGATGTGACCAGCTCATCAAAAACAAGATCCAGCTGGAAGCCAAACTAAAAGAGCAAACCGAGAGGCTGGAAGATGAGGAGGAGATGAATGCAGAACTGACTGCTAAGAAGAGGAAGCTAGAAGATGAGTGTTCTGAGCTCAAGAAGGACATCGATGACTTAGAGCTCACCTTAGCCAAAGTGGAAAAGGAGAAGCATGCCACAGAAAATAAGGTGAACATCTTTTGTTTTCATACTATAAAAAGTTTGCTTGTTTTTTAAGTTTTTTTTATATTTTTTTAATCTCTGAAACACATTTCTGTTTCTTGCAGGTCAAGAACCTGACTGAAGAAATGGCAGGTTTAGATGAAATTATTGCCAAACTTACCAAAGAGAAAAAGGCTCTACAAGAGGCTCATCAGCAAACCCTTGATGACCTTCAAGCAGAAGAAGATAAAGTCAATGTTCTGACCAAATCAAAAGCCAAGCTTGAGCAGCAGGTTGATGATGTAAGTGGCACAAATCAGTACAATTTACAAATAAAGTAAAAGAGTTGAATGAAGTCATTAAAGACAACTGCTTGTTCTGCACAGCTTGAAGGATCCTTAGAGCAGGAGAAGAAAATAAGAATGGATCTAGAAAGAGCCAAGCGTAAACTTGAAGGTGATCTCAAATTGACCCAAGAAAATGTTATGGATCTTGAAAATGATAAGCAACAGCTGGAAGAGAAGTTGAAGAAGTGAGTAGAATATAGAACATTATAACTTTGTTACACTACACACATGCAAATGGTCTTTTGGATGTGTCCTAAAATACATGCATGTAATACATGCTATCATTATCTTCATGTTACAGGAAAGAATTTGAGATCAGCCAGCAAAACAGCAAAATTGAAGATGAACAATTACTCGGCATGCAGCTTCAGAAGAAACTGAAGGAACACCAGGTATACACAGTTATCAGTATCCTCATTTTACCTGTCAACTGATATAATATGATTTCTTATATATTTTTATCAAGATAGACCATGACCTTTTAACATATATCATGATTGACCACTTTAGCGTTATTTAAAACTTACAGAATTTACAAATTTTTTTGGAAACTAATAACTGATGCATATATTTCCACCTCTCCTAAGGCACGTATTGAAGAGCTGGAGGAGGAACTAGAAGCAGAGAGAACAGCAAGGGCTAAGGTAGAAAAGCTCCGCTCTGACCTATCCAGAGAGTTGGAGGAAATCAGCGAACGCCTGGAAGAAGCTGGAGGAGCCACCTCAGTGCAACTTGAACTCAACAAGAAGCGGGAGGCAGAGTTCCTGAAACTCAGGAGAGATCTTGAAGAGTCCACTCTGCAGTCAGAGGCCACCGCTGCCGCCCTAAGAAAGAAGCATGCAGACTCTGTGGCTGAACTCAGCGAGCAAATTGACAATCTCCAGAGGGTCAAACAAAAACTGGAAAAGGAGAAGAGTGAACTCAAACTGGAGCTAGATGATGTAGCTTCCAATATGGAACAAGTAATAAAAGCCAAGGTGAGATAAGAAGATTATATATAAATGATCTATATATTGTCTTCTACTTACAGCTCCTTACTGGTGCTGAGAATGCATTAAGAGCTTGGTTCTCTAAAGTGGAGCTGGATAATCAGTGTTATAAAGACTAATACAATAATGCTATTAAGAACTTAAATTCCAGATAAAAATGGATGACTAAATTAGATCAGAACACATTAGGAATATTACAAAGACAATTTGTGAAATCAACTAGTTTTTTGAGCTTAATCTTGTATGTTATCAGTCATTACCTGTATATTTAATTTGCTTTAAAATACTCCAAAATATGTTTTTTTTTTATTGTTTTTTTTAAATTTCTCCTTTTTATCCACAGGCCAACTTAGAGAAGATGAGTCGCACTTTAGAAGACCAAATGAATGAGCACCGAACCAAATATGAAGAGACTCAAAGATCACTGAGTGATTTTGTCTCACAGAAAGCTAAGCTGCAGACAGAAAATGGCGAGTTGTCACGTAGGCTAGATGAGAAAGAAGCATTAGTATCTCAGCTGACAAGGGGAAAGCAAACCTACACTCAGCAGTTGGAGGACCTCAAGAGACAGATGGAGGAAGAGTCTAAGGTAAGAACCGTTGTAAACAATGTCTTACAGTCTACATCACTGATTTCAAGATGCTGCTGGGGTGATTCCCCACGGGTGCCACGACAATCCAGAGGGGAAATGGTGGCATATCCCCATTTCACTACATAGGTGGAAAATATAGGATGGTGTAGCTTTGAAGGTACAGTCACATGGTGCAGTTGTCTTTGCAGTTATAATTGCATGGAAATGGAAAAATGCATGCACGTTATATATGGTTTTAGATGAGGTTTCTTTCAAGTGAACGTGAACAAATTTATGTTTCAGATGTAAATTCAAAAACTCTGCTATAAAAAACAGAATTGTAGCTTTTTGTCTTTTGGTAAAAATGATTTGGTAGGGGTGCCCCAAGAAAGTTTGTGGTGCCGCGAGTCTTAAAAGTTTAGGAAACACTGGTCTACATTGAATGCAAGGCAAATTCTCATCAATATTTAGTTTGTTATTATGAAAACACATTTTCCATTTTAATTTTGTAAAATAATTAAAATCTTTCTCTCTCAAGGCTAAAAATGCTCTAGCCCATGCTCTACAATCTGCCCGTCATGACTGTGATCTGCTCAGAGAGCAGTTTGAAGAAGAGCAAGAAGCCAAGGCAGAGTTGCAAAGAGTTTTGTCTAAGGCAAATTCAGAAGTGGCCCAATGGAGAACCAAATATGAGACTGATGCCATACAAAGGACTGAGGAGCTAGAGGAGGCCAAGTAAGTGAGATGATTTAAGCTCATCATTGTGTACTTATATATTTGATATGGAATTAACAGGACTTAAACTTATTTTATTTGACTTGTGTACCATTATTTCTTTGGTTTGGCTGATGTGTTATGTTTCGTTGAATTTTGCTTGGCTCCTTCCCTTCATTGCTCATGTAATCCACTGCTTCTCTAACATAGGAAAGTATCTGAATGCATCCCAGCTTTATAATTCCTTTCAACAGAGAAGCTTTTTGCTTGGATTATGTTTCATGCTTCTGTATAAGACGAGCATAAAGCTTGTTTGTTAGAAGGCTCTTCTTCATTTGGGGCGCCCAAGGTGGGTGAAATGATGTGGTGACAAGCATGATATCTATTTGTATTTGCATGTATAATGTATAATATTATTTAATCATGGTTATTGGCTCACCTTCAATATCTACAAATCTGTAAACCTTATTACACCTTATCTGTTAGGAAGAAACTGGCACAAAGGCTTCAGGAGGCAGAAGAAGCTGTAGAGGCAGTCAATGCAAAATGTTCATCCCTTGAGAAGACGAAACATCGTTTGCAGAATGAAATTGAAGACCTGATGGTAGACCTGGAGAGGTCAAATGCTGCATCTGCTGCACTGGACAAAAAACAAAGAAACTTTGATAAGGTGATTATAAGCACATGCGAAGAGGAAACATGGGAAATTGGTCGTGATATATTTTTAACAGCTTTTTTGATATTCAGATCCTAGCAGAGTGGAAACAGAAATTTGAAGAGTCACAGGCTGAGTTAGAGTCTTCTCAAAAAGAAGCCCGTACACTTAGCACTGAACTCTTTAAACTAAAGAATGCCTATGAGGAGTCCCTGGAGCATCTTGAGACTTTAAAGAGAGAAAACAAAAACCTACAAGGTATGTCTTAAAAGTAGGTGTTGGTGATCTGTCAATCATATAAGGAAACCTAAACCAAAATTCCATTCAATGGTGATACCCAATGAAAGACACTTATTTCCTATCCACATTATTCAGCTATCATCAGCAGGCCCATATGAATGGAGCGCCAAAATCATGTGGGTTTGTCAATCAATATAAATGATTCAGGGCCCCTATGCTTGGGATAAGTGGGGATGCCAGCATTAGGACCCCACCAATTTGACAAAAAGGATTTGTTTTACAGAGGAAATCTCAGACCTAACAGAACAACTTGCAGAGGGTGGAAAGAACGTACATGAACTGGAAAAGGTTAGAAAACAACTAGAGCAGGAAAAGATGGAGCTCCAGTCTGCTTTGGAAGAAGCTGAGGTGAGCACAAAGCAAACATTAGGTTCTTTCAGATACTGAGATCAAGTCTTACCTATTTCATAGTCTTACGGTTTTATACTTCTGTGTGACTATAGCCTGTAAAGTGTAGCTTTCCTTTTTCAGGCCTCTTTGGAGCATGAAGAAGGAAAGATTTTACGTACCCAACTTGAGTTCAACCAGGTAAAATCTGACATTGAGCGCAAATTGTCAGAGAAAGATGAAGAAATGGAACAAGTCAAGAGGAACCATCAGCGTTTGGTGGAATCACTTCAAACCTCACTAGAATCGGAGACTAGAAGCCGCAACGAGGCCCTCAGGATTAAAAAGAAAATGGAAGGAGACCTTAACGAAATGGAGATTCAGCTAAGTCAAGCCAATCGTGCTGCAGCTGAGGCCCACAAACATTTGAAGGTGGCACAAACCAGTCTTAAGGTAAATTGCCTTGTTGAGATATAAGAATGCTTACACATAACCAAATGTAATGTTATATTGAAGTACACTCCTAACCGGTTCATGTTACCAATCATAGGACACACAAATTCAATTGGATGATTCACTGAGAGCCAGTGAAGACTTAAAAGAAAACATTGCAATTGTGGAAAGAAGAAACATGCTGCTCCAAGCTGAACTTGAGGAACTTCGGTCTCTAGTAGAGCAGACAGAGAGAGGACGCAAGCTTGCAGAGCAAGAGTTGATAGAAACCAGTGAGAGAGTCCAACTTCTCCACTCACAGGTTAGGGAGGAACCTTAGTATTTTAGTCTCCACAAAATCTCATGTCCTTTAAATTGGTTCTTTGTCTAAACCCAAAACTCCCTGAAAAAAAAATACTTTCCATCTACATTTTTTTCATTTTGACATTTTCATCTATTGTATTACACAGAACACAAGTCTGATCAATCAGAAGAAGAAAATGGAGTCTGATATTGCCCAACTGCAGTCAGAAGTTGAAGAAGCCGTTCAAGAATGTCGCAATGCAGAAGAAAAGGCGAAAAAAGCAATCACTGATGTATGTACTTGCAACAAGGAAGTTCCAAGTATTCATCTCTTGGCCTGGCTACCTGTATGCCACGATGGCAGACAAACTGACACTAAAATATTGTACTTTTTACATATTCCCTCGTGACAGGCTGCCATGATGGCTGAGGAATTAAAGAAGGAGCAGGACACCAGTGCTCATTTGGAGAGAATGAAGAAGAACATGGAGCAAACTATCAAGGATCTTCAGCAGCGTCTGGATGAGGCTGAGCAGATTGCCATGAAGGGTGGTAAGAAGCAGCTGCAGAAGCTGGAGGCTCGAGTCCGGGAACTGGACAATGAGCTGGAGGCTGAGCAGAAGCGCAATGCAGAGTCTGTAAAGGGCATGAGGAAGTATGAGAGACGCATTAAAGAACTCACTTACCAGGTATGACATAAAGATGAAGGATTTATTAAAACCCGAGTTAGGAAACTTGTGTGGATCATAGTCTTGTAAAAGCTAAAAACTAAATGGCTTTTGTACATCTGTCATTTATTGCTGTAGACTGAAGAGGACAAAAAGAACATGGCGCGTCTGCAGGACCTGGTCGATAAGCTGCAACTTAAAGTGAAAGCTTATAAGAGACAAGCAGAAGAAGCTGTAAGTATACTAAGTTACCAAGTTACCATCTGGCCCGACAGAACTTTTCTAATTGCACTTGATAAAGGGCTTGGTTTCAGCCTGAAACGTGTCGTGCCGTACTGTATTTATCCCAATAGAAGGTTACTAATCAGAACCTTTGGATTGAGTTGTGTTCTGCTCTCCTTATCTGTTAATTCACAATATATTTTACCTATAGGAGGAACAAGCCAACACAAACTTGGCCAAATTCCGTAAGGTCCAGCATGAGCTTGATGAAGCTGAGGAACGTGCAGACATTGCAGAGTCTCAAGTCAACAAGTTAAGAGCCAAAAGCAGAGATGTGGGAGGCAAGGTCAGTCTTCTCAATTTCAATAACCTTGCCACATTTTAATAATACTTGAAATCTGCCTAGAATTCAAGCAAGTATAGAATCATTACAAAGGCAGAAAAAACACATCATGACTCTTCATGTTACTATTGTTTCTTACATATAAACCATCAATGATGTATTCTTCACTCTACAAACAAAGGCACATATTATACAAAATGTAACCCTTTGGTGACCATATGAAGTCATCCATCAGGTTCCATGTGAGTTACAGAGGATCTATTATGTATTCATATACTAAAACATGTCCAGCTGAAGGGCAGTCCTATTGATATGTCATAAAATTCCTTGTTAGGACCACAACAGTCTGCAGAAGTCATAAGATAGCTTGGATTGACGTTATCGTAAATTATTTTAATCAATTAGCCATTTATGTAACCGTTTCATCATCAAATCAATGATCCTTTTTTATGATTGTCTCCACAGCAAAAACTCCACGATGAAGAGTAACTGTGATCCCAGAAGCTCCTAATGTTTTATTAGATTACTGTACATACTATGTAAACAAAGCTAGAATAAAGAATGTCTGCAAAATGCAAACCTCAATGAATGTTTAGCTGTGTCTTCTTTATACATTGACGCCTGCGTTCAACTTTGTATACAATGGCTTCATCTTCCTTAAATAGGGAAATGAAAAGTTTACAGTCAATAGACCTGTGGAGGTAGCTCTAAGCTCACATTGTTCTGTACACAACACATAGTGTCTTACATAGTGAGTGCACACCAATCTCTGGATGTCTGGATACTTTATACTGAGAAGATATATAACTCTGTGAAAAGATTCAGTTGAACATCTGGTGAACTTCGGCAATTTTTATTTGCCCTTATGAAAAGGTGAAATGAAGAAAAGAATGGCCAAGGCTACACTCGTACATAATACATGCATACAACATATTAGAAGATTATTGTTACTAAGAAAAAATATTGCTCAAAAAAAGGAAAGGGTGGTGTTTGCCAAAAACATATCTACAAGATCTAGAGTATTTTTGGTAAGATAAGTGTAGCTTAAAGAGGACCAGTCACCAAGTACTAAATACTAAATGTCATATATCATTTGATTCTTGTTGTGCCCTGATCAGTTTGTCATTTTTAATTTTAAAATCTGTCTGCTCATTCAAAAGACAAGGCCCTGGAAGATTTTGTTTTTCTCATAGAAAATAAAAGGTTACTGTCACTTAGGGAATAAGAGATATTTTACATATTATACTCCAGGGGCCAAATCTTTTGTATGGGTGGATGGGTTTTAAAAATAAAAATAACAAATTGATAAGTTGCACAGGGAGCATTAACTGATGTAAGGCCTGGTTCACATCTGTGTCGGTAATCCGTTCAGGGGAGTCTGCATGGGGACCCACCCAAACGGACTACCGAACGCATTGACAAGCGGTATGCAGTGAAAGCACACGGACCCCATAGACTATAATGGGGTCCTTGTGCTTGCCGCGAGATCTCCGCTGGGAAAATGCGGACAGAAAAGTAGTTTGCGATCCACTTTCCTGTCCGCATGACTTGTGCTGAGATTGTGCAGAAAGCACACGGACCCCATTATAGTCTATAGGGTCCGTGTGCTTTCACTGCATACTGCTTGTTAATGCGTTCGGTAGTCCGTTCGGGGGGGTCCCCATGCAGACTTGCCCGAACGGATTACTGACGCAGATGTGAACCAGGCCTAAGGCATCTAGTATTTTGTACTTGGTGAAAGATCTTCTCCTCAAACAACATGTCCACCTTGAATTGTTGTGATACCTCTTTGCAAACTCACTCTTTAACTGGCTATAATCCGGCTTCCAACCTCACCACTCAACTTAAACTAGACTAACCAAAATTGCAAACAACCTACTAATCGCCAAAGTCAAGTGACACTACCCTGCACTCCTCCTTCTAGATCTTTCCTCTGCCTTTGACACAGTCAACCACTTCCTTCTGTTATAAATTCTTTCATCCCTTGGCATTGGAGAATTGGCCCTCTCCAGGTTCTCTTTATAACTCACCAACCTACATTGTACTACTGTCCCCAACTCACATACCAGCTCCATATCTTGCCCTCTCTCTCTGTGGGTGTACCTGAAGGCTCTGCCTAGGAAACCAACTTTTCTCCATCTATAACTTTGGACCGGGACAGCTCATAGAGTCACATGGCTTTTAGAACCACTCCTATGCTGATGACAAACATACTTCTCTCACTCAGATGTTATCACTCTGCTCTCCAGAGGTCCAGAGTGTCCATAAGCTATCTTTCTTCTTCTCCTCCTGCTTTCTAATACTTAGTATGGGGAAAAAAAACAGTCACCATCTGTCTTCTACCTCATTTAGCCCCCACAACTGACCTTGAGTTGGGCTAACCTTTGAGTTCACCCTGTCCTTCAAACCAAACATCCATGACCTTAACACGTTATCTATGTCCCAGACTGCTGGGTCTCCTAGATGCTACTATGCCTACTGCTCTAGTAATTATTTCCATTAGAGCAACCAGGTTCATTACTGAGAGGAAGGGAGTGAGTTTACTTTATTATGCAAAAAGATTACAATCCAAGAAGGAAGAACTAACAGTAGATTGTACCATACTAAACTGGGTATTCCAATCTCATACATTTACTGTATATGCCCAGGATATGCCACAGGACATCACATAAATGTCTGATAGGTGCAGGTTCCATTTTAGAACTCCTGTTCCACTTGATGGCCACCCATCCAGGCAGATAAAGTGTGCTGTTTCTCTAACTCCAACAGAAGTCAATGGAGCAAGGCATGCATATGAATCGTGGGAATCAGGGGATCCTTTTGGTTAACATAGGTGTAGAACCCAGGGATAGGACCAACACCAATCATACATTTTGACATATCCTGTATACGTGACACAAATGTCTGGGATGGGAACACCTCTTCTTTATATGAGGCCGGGTACAAGGTCCCTTTTTTGGTGTTCAGTCTGTGGGAATTATTTTTGTTTTAGATGGAACATTGCAATCTAAAACTAAAAGAGGTTGTCCAGGATGACCAGTTTACCTGTAGCACATCACCGTTGTGGACGATCAGCGGCCTAAGGAAAGGATACAGGATGACACTGGAGAACTGGGGACAGGTAAGTATGTTGGGTTTTTTCACAGCCTCATATAGAAAAACTGGTTATCCTGGACCATCTTTAATGTTAGTGTTCCATGGTCGCAATTCCCAGACTGAACACCAAAAAGGGACCCCATATCGAAGCATCATAGTCAAACATGATGCTGTGAGTCATTGCCTAGATGACACTATACCTGTTTAGTGTGCAATCCAAAAAATATAGTCAACACACAATCTGTTTGGTTTTCATAGACCAATCCAAGTATCTGAAACTGGCCTAAAAAGCTCTACTGACATGTCCGCTGTGGTAAACTATTGTATACCCTATGAAAGAACAGTACTTGGAAATGTTTGAGGTATATATATATATATATATATATATATATATATATATATATATATATTCATTGTGCTTTTCCTGTTATTTCTTCTAGAAACATACACCTATATTGACAACAGATGCATCATTTTATTAAAGAGTAAAAATGTTGCACCTACCTTTATAAAGTGATGCGACTAGACATGTTACAATCTGACATAGATGTATGTCAGTGATATGTAGCATGAAGTAGTGTACAGCTTTAATTTGCCACATCTTACAAATTTTCTAAACTTTTGAGGTAGGTGTCAAAAGTATCTAAACCACATGAAAATTGCTGGATACCATGTTGAATGTAATTCTTGCCTCATCTTATAGTGATGGTTGGAGTATTTCCTATATGAACCTCTTGGTGGCTTATCAAAGCACTATAATCACATTGTCATTGTGTTACACAGTCATTGTAGTATTTCCTGTATTGACTCCCTAGTGGTTACAGACAAAAGAACAATTAATTCAAATATCCGTTATACACTTTACTATACACATACACTTTAAAAGGGTTAAAAAGCAGGAGGAGGATACGCACTCCACATTATCGCTTCGGATGTAGTAGATTTCCTGTGAGTCTCCAAGTAGCTGCTGACAAGGTTTTCTTAAAGGAAACCTCACTCCAAATTCTACATATGAGGTTTGGACCCGTTCCACTAACCCCTTTCCCCACCTCTACCAACTCAAATTCTTAACATCTGCTAATTGGTGCCACTCCTGTGATTTCAGCACAACTTGAATTTTCTCTCCAGTCCCCACCATTCCTGAGCAATCAATGCCGGTGTTCTGGGTTTGAATCCTGCTAAGGACAACATCTGCAAGGAGTTTGTATCTTCTCCCTGTGTTTGCATGGATTTCCTCTGGGTACTCCAGTTTCCTCCCATGCTCCAAAGACATACTGATCAGTGGAGGGGCAGATAGTAAATGAAGCAGAGCTGGATTTGTTGGAGGTGGTGAAAGGTCCACTGCAAGTGATGTGACTACAAATGAATGAATGAATGAATGCGGTGTTTGTTTTTTCCCCTCATGGGGCTGCTGTAACGGTTTACTGTAATAGCATTGCATGCAGTACTATAGTGTAGACTTTTATTTAATCTTTATTTAGTGACTGGCTAAGTGGTCGTTTCCTGTGTGCCAAGGTCAAGAGTTAGACACTAATGGGCAACCAGGCAGCATTGGAATGGGAGCTGCAGGGGATTAATATTGCTCCTTGATATAGATTTTTTATTTTTTTAACCCACTCAATAGCTTTTGTAACAAATAATATAGCTGCTGGACAACGTCTCTAATACATTTGTAAATAATGTAAATACTTCCATAGGTGTATTAAGGTGAGCTGTAGCTCTGATATTACATAGTGCACCACATGACTTTTACGCACATCTGCCTGATGTATTATCACATGGCCATTACTCATCGTAAAAAGGGTTGATGTAATGAAATAGTCAGACCATCCCCCTACACTTTGGCAGAACAACAAGATACTTCTACTACTCATCGATGATTCTCCCATGTAGAATAAACACATGTTTAATAAGATACAGATGTAACACAATATTCACATTAAACTTTGTTGTATTGGCTCAAGATCCAAAACAGGCTAAGGGTGACATGGGTTTTGGATTATAGATTATGATGAGGGTATTAACCTTATGATATCGGAATGTCTCCATGTTAGTCCCGTGTGTCAGTTTCTGGTTCTTGGGTTTTCATTATGGGTTACCTAAGAGATAAGCAAATCATGATGGATCATGTTGATGTGGAACAGCAATTCAAGTCCTCTAAATGAACATCAAAAATCCCTAAAAGAATTTATAAAATAAATATACTAATAAATATATCTCCTTTATACTGATTATCTTGGGCAGACAACTGTATATTAGTTCTTTGTCTTACAACTGCTAAGGGCTCGTTCACATCTGCGCCCCGGTCTCCGTTTTGAAGGTTTTCGTTTCCTGCCTGAAATTAGACAGGAGATGGAAACCTGCAGTTATTTTTCAAACCCATTCATGTGAATGGGTTTGGAAAGTGTCCGGCCGTGAGCGCCTGTGAGAGTTTTGTGCTCTCCGTGGTGAAACCGTTTTTTTTTTAACCAAACACAAAGTCAGAATTTGTGTCCAGTTAAAAAAAAACGATTTTGCCACGGAGAGCACAAAACGCTCACCGGCACTCACAGCCGGACATGATTTGCCAGGTTTCCATCTTCTGTTGACAGAAGATGGAAAACTGAAAACGGAGATCGGGCGCTGCTGTGAACCCAGCATTACTTCATGACAGCATGGTGCTAGCCATAGACCACCTCATTCTTGGCTCTGCAGGAAATTCTTAATCACCGTGCCAATCCTCTAGTAACTGTAAGTCATAGATGGAAATGAGCATGCATGTGATCTATAGCAGTGGGTGCTATTCTTTTTTGGGGGGGTTTGTTTTTTTAAGGTATAAGTGAGCCACCTTGTCTGCAGAAATTGATCACATCACCATTCCTCCTTGACACCATTATGGTATTTTTCTGTTTCTGGCAAACAAACCCTTAAGAAACTGAGATTTTACAGATTAAGATAGGCTGTGTCAGCGTTTTGAAGATATAATGGCACTTTGTATGTAATGTAAAAAAATAAACTCTTGACCAAAAAACTTGATCAAACTGCTCTATTGCAAAAAAAAACTTTACAAAATTATGTTAATATTCAGATTATAAAAGGGTTACTTGTCCAGAGTCTGTGGAATTCTGTGCAGCCATAGGCATACACAGCACAGTGCAGAAATTCTCCCTCCCTCCACTCCTATGATTTATCTATCTGCCTGTAATTTATTAAATCTGACTAAACTTTGTTTTACTTCTCCTTCTATTATTCTGTAGTTTTGCTGTTGCTGCTGTTTCCTAGTAGAAAATTGAGCAACTGCTTTGGATTCTGCAGTGATAAATAATAGAGATGAGCGAACAGTGTTCTATCGAACTCATGTTCGATCGGATATTAGGCTGTTCGGCATGTTCGAATCGAATCGAACACCGCGTGGTAAAGTGCGCCATTACTCGATTCCCCTCCCACCTTCCCTGGCGCCTTTTTTGCTCCAATAACAGCGCAGGGTAGGTGGGACAGGAACTACGACACCGGTGACGTTGAAAAAAGTAGGCAAAACCCATTGGCTGCCGAAAACATGTGACCTCTAATTTAAAAGAACAGCGCCGCCCAGCTTCGCGTCATTCTGAGCTTGCAATTCACCGAGGACGGAGGTTTCCGTCCAGCTAGCTAGGGCTTAGATTCTGGGTAGGCAGGGACAGGCTAGGATAGGAAGGAGAAGACAACCAACAGCTCTTATAAGAGCTAAATTCCAGGGAGAAGCTTGTCAGTGTAACGTGGCACTGACGGGCTCAATCGCCGCAACCCAGCTTTCCCAGGATCCTGAATGGAATACACTGTCAGTGTATTCCCGTATACCCGATATATACCCCCGATACCCGTTCCAACGGTGTGCCCCCCCACCTTCACCCCAGAAATACCCTGCAAGTCCCCTAGCAATAGAATTGGGGCTATATACACCCACTATTTTTGCTACTGCCATATAGTGCCATTGTCTCACTGGGAATTCAAAGAATATATTGGGCTTACATATAACTTCAATTCCAGGGAGAAGCTTGTCAGTGTAACGTGGCACTGACGGGCTCAATCGCCGCAACCCAGCTTTCCCAGGATCCTGAATGGAACACACTGACAGTGTATTCCCGTATACCCCATATATACACCCCAAATCCCCGTTCCAACGGTGTGCCCCCCCACCTTCACCTCAGAAATACCCTGCAAGTCCCCTAGCAATAGAATTGGGGCTATATACACCCACAATTTTTGCTACTGGTATACAGTGCCATTGTCTCACTGGGAATTCAAAGAATATATGGGGGTTATGTGCACCCACAATTTTTAATACTGCTATACAGTGCCATTGTCTGACTGGGAATTCAAAGAATATATGGGGGTTATGTGCACCCACAATTTTTAATACTGGTATATAGTGCCATTGTCTGACTGGGAATTCAAAGAATATATGGGGGTTACGTGCACCCACAATTTTTAATACTGGTATACAGTGCCATTGTCTGACTGGGAATTCAAAGAATATATGGGGGTTACGTGCACCCACAATTTTTAATACTGGTATACAGTGCCATTGTCTGACTGGGAATTCAAAGAATATATGGGGGTTATGTGCACCCACAATTTTTAATACTGGTATATAGTGCCATTGTCTGACTGGGAATTCAAAGAATATATGGGGGTTACGTGCACCCACAATTTTTAATACTGCTATACAGTTCCTTTGTCTGACTGGGAATTCAAAGAATATATGGGGGTTATGTGCACCCACAATTTTTAATACTGGTATACAGTGCCATTGTCTGACTGGGAATTCAAAGAATATATGGGGGTTATGTGCACCCACAATTTTTAATACTGGTATACAGTGCCATTGTCTGACTGGGAATTCAAAGAATATATGGGGGTTATGTGCACCCACAATTTTTAATACTGGTATATAGTGCCATTGTCTGACTGGGAATTCAAAGAATATATGGGGGTTACGTGCACCCACAATTTTTAATACTGCTATACAGTGCCATTGTCTGACTGGGAATTCAAAGAATATATGGGGGTTATGTGCACCCACAATTTTTAATACTGGTATACAGTGCCATTGTCTGACTGGGAATTCAAAGAATATATGGGGGTTACGTGCACCCACAATTTTTAATACTGCTATACAGTTCCTTTGTCTCACTGGGAATTCAAAGAATATATGGGGGTTATGTGCACCCACAATTTTTAATACTGCTATACAGTTCCTTTGTCTCACTGGGAATTCAAAGAATATATGGGGGTTATGTGCACCCACAATTTTTAATACTGGTATACAGTGCCATTGTCTGACTGGGAATTCAAAGAATATATGGGGGTTATGTGCACCCACAATTTTTACTACTGGTATACAGTGCCATTGTCTGACTGGGAATTCAAAGAATATATGGGGGTTACGTGCACCCACAATTTTTAATACTGCTATACAGTGCCATTGTCTGACTGGGAATTCAAAGAATATATGGGGGTTATGTGCACCCACAATTTTTAATACTGGTATACAGTGCCATTGTCTGACTGGGAATTCAAAGAATATATGGGGGTTACGTGCACCCACAATTTTTAATACTGCTATACAGTTCCTTTGTCTCACTGGGAATTCAAAGAATATATGGGGGTTATGTGCACCCACAATTTTTAATACTGCTATACAGTTCCTTTGTCTCACTGGGAATTCAAAGAATATATGGGGGTTATGTGCACCCACAATTTTTAATACTGGTATACAGTGCCATTGTCTGACTGGGAATTCAAAGAATATATGGGGGTTATGTGCACCCACAATTTTTACTACTGGTATACAGTGCCATTGTCTGACTGGGAATTCAAAGAATATATGGGGGTTACGTGCACCCACAATTTTTAATACTGGTATACAGTGCCATTGTCTGACTGGGAATTCAAAGAATATATGGGGGTTACGTGCACCCACAATTTTTAATACTGGTATACAGTGCCATTGTCTGACTGGGAATTCAAAGAATATATGGGGGTTATGTGCACCCACAATTTTTAATACTGGTATACAGTGCCATTGTCTGACTGGGAATTCAAAGAATATATGGGGGTTATGTGCACCCACAATTTTTACTACTGGTATACAGTGCCATTGTCTGACTGGGAATTCAAAGAATATATGGGGGTTACGTGCACCCACAATTTTTAATACTGGTATACAGTGCCATTGTCTGACTGGGAATTCAAAGAATATATGGGGGTTACGTGCACCCACAATTTTTAATACTGCTATACAGTGCCATTGTCTGACTGGGAATTCAAAGAATATATGGGGGTTATGTGCACCCACAATTTTTAATACTGGTATACAGTGCCATTGTCTGACTGGGAATTCAAAGAATATATGGGGGTTATGTGCACCCACAATTTTTAATACTGGTATACAGTGCCATTGTCTGACTGGGAATTCAAAGAATATATGGGGGTTATGTGCACCCACAATTTTTACTACTGGTATACAGTGCCATTGTCTGACTGGGAATTCAAAGAATATATGGGGGTTACGTGCACCCACAATTTTTAATACTGGTATACAGTGCCATTGTCTGACTGGGAATTCAAAGAATATATGGGGGTTACGTGCACCCACAATTTTTAATACTGCTATACAGTGCCATTGTCTGACTGGGAATTCAAAGAATATATGGGGGTTATGTGCACCCACAATTTTTAATACTGGTATACAGTGCCATTGTCTGACTGGGAATTCAAAGAATATATGGGGGTTATGTGCACCCACAATTTTTAATACTGGTATACAGTGCCATTGTCTGACTGGGAATTCAAAGAATATATGGGGGTTATGTGCACCCACAATTTTTACTACTGGTATACAGTGCCATTGTCTGACTGGGAATTCAAAGAATATATGGGGGTTACGTGCACCCACAATTTTTAATACTGGTATACAGTGCCATTGTCTGACTGGGAATTCAAAGAATATATGGGGGTTATGTGCACCCACAATTTTTAATACTGGTATACAGTGCCATTGTCTGACTGGGAATTCAAAGAATATATGGGGGTTATGTGCACCCACAATTTTTACTACTGGTATACAGTGCCATTGTCTGACTGGGAATTCAAAGAATATATGGGGGTTACGTGCACCCACAATTTTTAATACTGGTATACAGTGCCATTGTCTGACTGGGAATTCAAAGAATATATGGGGGTTACGTGCACCCACAATTTTTAATACTGCTATACAGTGCCATTGTCTGACTGGGAATTCAAAGAATATATGGGGGTTATGTGCACCCACAATTTTTAATACTGGTATACAGTGCCATTGTCTCACTGGGAATTCCACAAATAATTTGGGGATTCATTCACCCTACATCTCAGGCTCTTGCCATATTCACCCAGGTTGTCAGTGCTGCACCAGCTCGTTCCCAGACAGCTCGGCCCGAAAAACGCGTTACCTATATAGAGGATTTGGACAATGAAGACAACATGTTCTAAATCTAATGTCTGCACCTTCTCCAGAATTAAAATAAAGGCAGCGTTTAACTTTCAAATAGCACTGCACAAAGGAAGAGCTTATCAGCTTGTCTCATGACATGCTACTGAAAAGTTTCATTTGTGTATCTTAATGTAAATATAGTTGTATAAGCTTTTTGGGTTTTAGGCACTGCCAAGTTATTTATTACCACCCACTCCCTTATAATGATGATGACGCCAAAGTCACTGTGGGTGTTCAGAGCTCACAGCTTTGGGTGACATTTGTCTTGCTCTCTGTCGGTACCAGCTGTCTTTTTGGATACCGTAAAGTTATGTTGACTTTATTAACAGCTATAGAAGCTTTAGCCAGGTTGTGACGGTGTGTAACCCTAACAACACTAAGTGGGATACACATTAATAGTCAGTCTATGTACGCTAAACGTATCACTGAAGTAATTTTTTTTCCCTCTCCCCTAATATAAGAAAGGAACAGACATTAGACCTAGACCGGGGTTCGAGGCTTGAAAAAATCCAGTATTATTTGTTCTTCATGATGTGAAATATGTGTTGAAAAGCAACCCAAGATGAAGTCAGCCATGTGTGCCAGTGTGTTACTTGGCATGCCTTTGCTGGCCCCAACTGTAAGGGTCACTCTCCATTTCCTCCATTTTCCACTCCCCTTCACACCATTTGTGGTGAAGCAATGGGATGCACTGAAGTGCACCCTCTAGCCTCGTGTGGGATAGGGACATCAGATGCCACTCCAACCCCCTCGTCTTCCTCCGCCAGCCAACGGTGCGAAGATGAGAGGAGTGTGCTCTGAATGTTTTCTGCCTAGCAGAGGCTAGTTCTCACTTACGAAAATGGCCCCACTTTGACCTGTATATCAGGCACAATGGTGTAGGTTTCAAAGAAACATGGCACCAACAAGTTGGAAAACGTGGGCCATGCGTGGACCGTGTTTGAGTCTGGCAAGCTCCAGATCTGCTACCAGGTTCCAGCCATTATCACAGGCGCAAAAATGCCAGGCCCCAGGTGTAGCAGGGAAAAAAAAATGCCATCTCAGCCAGGATGGCATCCCTGACCTCGGAGGCACTGTGCTGTCTGTCCCCCAAGCTGATCAGTTTCAGCACGGCCTACTGACATCTCCCCATGCCAGTGTTACAGTGTTTTCCGCTAGTAGCTGGGGTGGAGGTTGCAGCTTCGTAGGGTTTCAGTCTACTCCTGCCATGGCCTGGGAGAGGAGATAGGCCACCCCAGTTTGCACCCGGGGAACAGACTCCACCACATTCACCCTGCCTGTCATTAAAGATAAGCACTGCAGCATCCCTGACCACAGGCGCTTGTCCATGTGTCGGTGGTCAAGTGGACCTTGCAGCAAAGCGCAGAGCTCTGGGCCCGACTGATGTTATGGGACACATGCAGGCGCAAGGCAGAGACAGCACACCAAGAGAAGTAGTAACGGCTAGGCCCAGCATAGGGAGGTGCCCCAGCTGCCATCTGCTGACGGAAGGCCTGGGTCTCCAGAAGCATAAACAAACACCAACATCTCCAGGGCCAGCAGTTTATCGATGAGGCTGTTACAGGCTTGGGCATGGGGGTGGGTTGTATTGTACTTCTGCCTGCAATGAAAAGCTTGGGAAATGTGGAGTGGCTGGGAAGAGGCGCATGATGGTGCAGGCCAAAAGGGCGCATGAGGGTGAACTCCCCAATGTGTCAGAGATAGGTGTGTAGGTGTCCTTGCATCATATACTTGCACCATATTTGGCTTTGGAAGTTAATTTTGTGCCAAAAAGTGGTTAAGACAGCGATCCCTCAGCTACTCCCGTTACACTGTCTATTGAAGTTACCATCTGTGGAAGTGGACCACCATTTCTAAGATCCCAAAGGAAGCAGGCAAGAGATGTGCAGTTCAGAAAAAAAGATGAGAAAATAAGTTTAGGCTGTAGAGCACAGAGGGATCGGAGAGGACAGAGCTGGTGTCGGCCAGGTATTCCCACAACATGCGCCTATACTTGTCCCTCCTGGTGACACTAGGCCCCTGAGTGGCAGTAATTTGTCCAGGGGGGCCATTAACGTGTTCCAGACCTAGGAATAAGTCTTCCAACAGGGTAGAGTTTTGCATGCCTTTGCTTCTACCCACTGTTTTTGCTGCTTAGCTTCCCTCCACATCTACTCTGCTTTCACCCCTAAACATCACCCCAGTTTATGCCTTTGCTTCTACCCAGGTTTTTTGTTGATTTAGCTTCCCTCTACATCTACACTGCTTTAGCCCCTAGACATCACCCCTGTCCATGTGGGGTCGGTGGCCTCGTCATCCACCAACTCCTCTTCCAATTGCGCACTGCCCCCTTACTGCAAACCGCACATGACCACAGCTTGCCTTGATGGCAACTGTGTCTCATGATCCCCACTTAGGTCCAGACAAGTCGGTGGCGGGTCCAAAACCCCAAAATTGGAAGGAAATGGCAGATGCTGCAGTATTTCTAACACCTGTTCCTGGTGCTCGGGCCTGGTCTGTGTTGTACCCTGCACCCTGCTTAACGCATCTGCCATATCCGAAGTTGTGCTGAGCGCATGCTAATGTTTCGTGTCCAGTGCAATGGATGGGATGGGATTTCACATAAGTCTGCCACCCATGGCCACTCATGGTTGAGCAACTGAGGGAGTTGACTTTGACGAACCCGAGGGTTTTGGAGTTGGAACTACATCAAAGGTCTGTGCTGCTCACACACTCTGCTCAACACATGATATGTTTAGTGCCAGCAGTGTGGAGACGTCGCACAACAGCCGTTGTTCCAGCAGGTACAGGCGTTGTAGGAGTGCATAGAGGCTAGCAGCGGCAACTATACACTTTAAAAACTATCCGCACAAGCGCCACACTTTCACCAGTAGCTCAGGAACATTGGGGTACCTTTTTCAAAAGATTAGCAGCAATGAGTTAAAAACGTGGCCCAGGCATGGAATATGTTGCAGGCTGCCAAGCTACAGAGCCAATCCCAGGTTACGGCCATTATCACACATGACAACATGCCTGGGCCCAGGTGCAGTGGCAAAAACCACATTGCCGTCTCATCGAGGATGGCATGACTCACTTTGTAGGCAGTGTGCTGTCTGGCCCCCAAGCTGATGAGCTTCCGCACGGCCCGCTGACGTCTCCCCACACCAGTGTTGCAGCGTTTCCAGCTCGTAGCTGGGGTCAATTTAACAGCGGAGGAGGGTGGTGTTTCAGCCCTCCTCCCAGGAATGTTGTGTGGGGAGACAAGTCAGGCCACCACATTTTGCGACCCGGTCCACGCCTCAACTACATTCAACCACTGTGCCCAAATTGAAAGGTAGCGTCCCTGTCCGCATGCACTTGTCCATTCGTAACTGGTCACATGGAACTTTAGGGCTAAGCGCTGAATTTAGGGACCGCCTCATGTTTGGGGGAAAGTGCTGGTGTGGACGGCACAGTGCGGTGGCGCAGTAGACACTCTGCCCAAAAAGGGCAGAGTGTCCCCCAGCCGGGATTCCAACATCTCCTGGGCCAGATTTCTTGAGATGAGGCCGTTGAAGCCTTGGGCATGTGGGTGGGTTGCGCTGTACTTTAGCATGAAATGAAAGGCTTGGGAGATGGGGAGTTGCTGGGAAGAGGCGCATGATGGCGCGGGCAAAAGGAGAAATGGCAGGAAAAGGTGAGGATAAGGGTGAACTCCCCAAAGTGTCAGAGGCAGATGTGGAGGTGTCCTGGCTCCTGGTCTGGACTGCAGCGCCAGCCCTGTCAACAGTGGAAGAGGCAGTGGCCGCCAGGCCAAACGACGATTATCCTGCGCTTGCTCTCACCCCAGCCCAGGGCTTGCCTTCCAAATGATGGCACCCGCAAGAGGTGGTGAGATTCCTCTCCGCAGATCTCCAAACCATCTTGGACTTGCAAATTGCACTAAATTTGTCATGTAACTGACATGTATATGATGAGTCTATCCATTGTCTGTTCATTTTGGTGAAAGTCAGCCTGTCAGCTGACAGACAGCTGTGCTTGTCAGTGATGATGTCACCGGCTGCTTGTACCCCCAGTTTTTGCTGCTTAGCTTGCCTCCACATCCACACTGCTTTTGCCCCTACACATCACCCCTATCCATGCCTGTGCCTCTAGCCATAAGTCTGCCACCCATGGAAACTCATGGTGCAGAAAGTGAGGGAGCTGACTCTGAGGAACCCTTGGGTTTTGTAGCTGGTACTCCATCAAAGGTCTCTGCTGCTCACACACCCTGCTGAACATACGGTATCTAGGGTTAGAGCGTGTGGTGACCTCGCACAACAGTAGGTGCTTCAGGCAGATGTAGGCCTTGCTGGAGTGTATTGCGGCTAGCTCCAGGTACTGTAGACTTGGGAAAGTGGGTGTCCAAGTGCCGCACTTTCACCCTTAGCTCAGCTAATTTGGGGTATGTTTTTAAAAATCATTGCACCACTACATTGAACATGTGGGCCAGGCATGGAACGTGTTGGAGGCTGGCAAGCTCCAGAGCCCTCCAACAAGCTAAAAAACCTGGCCCCAGGGGCAGCGGGGATAAACAAATTGCCATCTCATCCAGGATGGCATCCCTGACCTCAGAGGCAGTGTGCTGTCCGTCTCCCAAGCTGATGAGCTTCAGCCCAGCCTGCTGACGTCTCCCCACACCAGTGTTGCAGCGTTTTCAGCTCGTAGCTGGGGTAAATCTAACAGCGGAGGAGGAGGAGGGTGGTGTTTCAGCCCTCCTCCCAGGAATGTTTTGTGGGGAAACAAGTCAGGAAAATTCTTGAAACGGGAGAGTTTTGCATCTTTGCCCTTGCTGCCTATGGACATCCCTTTGCCTCTAGCCACCATTTTCCCTGCTTTGCTTGCCTCCACATCCACACTGCTTTTGCCCCTAGACATCACCCCAGTCCATG
Organism: Leptodactylus fuscus; assembly: GCF_031893055.1. NCBI lineage: Eukaryota > Metazoa > Chordata > Amphibia > Anura > Leptodactylidae > Leptodactylus > Leptodactylus fuscus. The sequence continues at coordinate 134,921,844 of NC_134265.1, forward strand.
CCTTAGCTTGTACCCCCAGTTTTTCCTGCTTAGCTTGCCTCCACATCCACACTGCTTTTGCCCCTAGACATCACCCCAGTCCATGCCTTAGCTTGTACCCCCAGTTTTTCCTGCTTAGCTTGCCTCCACATCCACACTGCTTTTGCCCCTAGACATCACCCCAGTCCATGCCTTAGCTTGTACCCCCAGTTTTTCCTGCTTAGCTTGCCTCCACATCCACACTGCTTTTGCCCCTAGACATCACCCCAGTCCATGCCTTAGCTTGTACCCCCAGTTTTTCCTGCTTAGCTTGCCTCCACATCCACACTGCTTTTGCCCCTAGACATCACCCCAGTCCATGCCTTAGCTTGTACCCCCAGTTTTTCCTGCTTAGCTTGCCTCCACATCCACACTGCTTTTGCCCCTAGACATCACCCCAGTCCATGCCTTAGCTTGTACCCCCAGTTTTTCCTGCTTAGCTTGCCTCCACATCCACACTGCTTTTGCCCCTAGACATCACCCCAGTCCATGCCTTAGCTTGTACCCCCAGTTTTTCCTGCTTAGCTTGCCTCCACATCCACACTGCTTTTGCCCCTAGACATCACCCCAGTCCATGCCTTAGCTTGTATCCCCAGTTTTTCCTGCTTAGCTTGCCTCCACATCCACACTGCTTTTGCCCCTAGACATCACCCCAGTCCATGCCTTAGCTTGTACCCCCAGTTTTTCCTGCTTAGCTTGCCTCCACATCCACACTGCTTTTGCCCCTAGACATCATCCCTATCCATGCCTCTTCCCCTAGCCATAACTCTGCCACCCCTGGAAACTCATGGTGCAGAAACTTTGGTTGCTGACTTTGAGGAACCCTTGGGTTTTGTAGATGGAACTCCATCAAAGGTCTGTGCAGCTCACACACCCTGCTCAAGATATGGTATTGTAGGGTTTCAGCGTGTGTGAATGACGGACAACAGCCTGTGTTTGGACAGATGTAGGCCTTGCTAGAGTGTTTTTAGGCTAGCAGCGACTCCTGTGCACTTGCAAAAGTGGGCGCACAAGCGCCGCATTTTCAACAGTAGCTTCGGTACATTTGGGTATGTTTTTAAAAAACTTTGCACCACTAGGTTAGACGTGGGCCAAACATGGAACGTGTTGGAGGCTGGCAAGCTCCAGAGCCGCTACCAGGTTCCAGCCATTATCACAGGCGTAAAAATGCCAGGCCCCAGGTGTAGCAGGGAAAAAAAAATGCCATCTCAGCCAGGATGGCATCCCTGACCTCGGAGGCACTGTGCTGTCTGTCCCCCAAGCTGATGAGCTTCAGCACCGCCTGCTGACGTCTCCCCACACCAGTGTTTTAGCGTTTGCCGCTAGTAGCTGTGGTGGAGGTTGCAGCGTCGTAGGGTTTCAGTCTACTCCTGCCATGAATTTTGGCCTGGGAGAGGAGATAGGCCACCCCAGTTTGCACCCGAGGAACAGACTCCACCACATTCACCCTGCCTGTCATTAAAGATAAGCACTGCAGCATCCCTGACCACAGGCGCTTGTCCAAGTGTCGGTGGTCAAGTGGACCTTGCAGCAAAGCGCGGAACTAAGGGCCCACCTGATGTTGAGTGACACGTGCTGGTGCAAGGCGGGGACGCCACACCGGGAGAAGTTGAGACGGCTAGGGACGGCATAGTGAGGTGCCACAGTTGCCATCAGGTCCGGGAAGGCGGGAGTTTCAACAAGCCGGAACGCCAACCTCTCCTGGGCCAGCAGTTTAGCGATGTTGGCGTTCTAGGCTTGCGTGGGTGGGTGGTTAGCGGTGTATTTCTGCCGGCGCTCCAATGTCTGAGAGATGGTGGGTTGTTGTAAAGAAGCGCCTGATGGTGCCTTTGATGGTGCAGGAGAAGGAGATAAGACAGAAACAGGGGAGGATGAGGGAGAAGTCAACAAAGTGGCGGAGGCAGATGAAGTGATGTCCTGGCTCGTCCTCTGGAGTGCATCGCCAGCACTGTGAGCAGAGGCAGTGGCATGAACGGCGGGCGACGTTTGTCCTGCCGTTGCTGCCTGCCACTGATTCCATTGCTTGGATTCCAAATGACGGTGCATTGAAGTGGTGGACAGGTTGCTCTTCTCAGGGCCCCTACTCGATTTCGAGAGGCAAATTGTGTAGACGACACTATATCTGTCCTCGGCGCATTCCTTGAAAAAACTCTACACCTTCAAGAAACGTGCCCTCGATGGGGGAGTTTTTCTGGGCTGGGTACAAAAGGGAACATCTTCGGACATTCCGGGTCTGGCCTGGCTTCGGCAAAGCAGCTGACCTCTGCCTCTGGACATGTCTCTGCCTCTAGCTACCCTTTTTGGTGCTGCACCTGCCTCAACATCCACACTACTTTCCCAGCTTGACATCTGCCTTGTCCAGGTGGGGTCGGTGTCCTCGTCGTCCACCACCTCCTCTTCCAACTCCTGTCTCGCCTCCTCCTCCTGCACAATGCGCATGTCAACTGGCTGCCCTGACAGCAACTGCGTCTCATCGTCGTCGATGAGGGTGGGTTGCTGGTCATCCGCCACCAAATCGACCGGAGATGGAATGGAGGAGACTCTAGTGTTTGAGCATCTGGACACAGATACTCGTCTGTTAGGTCCATGGAATCGCGAAATGGAGGGGCAGGTTGCGGTACAGTCAAAGGAAGGGAGAACAGCTCTGGGGAGCAGGGACAGTTGGGGTTATTGTTCTGAGAAGATTGGGAATTTTGGGTGGAAGGAGGACAAGACTGTTGGGTAAGAGGAGGTAGAGGCTGACTGGCTGGTGGACAATGTGCTTTAAGCGTTATCCGACAGCCATTGCAAGACCTGTTCCTGGTTCTCGGGCCTACTAATCTTTGTACCATTCAGCCTAGTTAATGTGGAACTTTTGTGCAAAGCGCAGAACTTAGGGCCCGCCTGATGTTAAGGGACACACGCTGGTACAAGGCTCAACTCACCCTAAGTGCCAAAAACACTGCTGGTGCAAGGCTCTACTCATGCCAAGGGCCTCAATCTCTGCTGGTAGCTCAGCTTAAGGTCATGTAACTTTGTTTGGAAGGGCTCATGTTAAGGGCTAGAAAAGTGAATTTTGGAAGGTCTTACCACATCACACACACACACACACACACACACACACACACACACACACACACACACTCAAAATGACAGTTAAGGGTGAGGGCTTTTGGAATTCCCATTGCCTATTCCATTTGTGGTTGTCATGGGGAACGTGATTTAAAGGGGTGGTTGTTACTGTTTGTTGAGCTTAAATTGGGGTTTGTGTCCATCCATTTGGGGAGTAAAGAAGGTTTCCAGGTATTTTCCCACTTTGATAGAGGTTTTTTTGAATGTGGAAAGTGTGTAGTTGTTAGGCAGTGATGTTGGGGTAATAGAGGGTCTTTGGTGTGTTAGATGCCCCCAGGCATGCTTCCCCTGCTGTCCCAGTGTCATTCCAGAGGTGTTGGCATCATTTCCTGGGGTGTCATAGTGGACTTGGTGACCCTCCAGACACGGATTTGGGTTTCCCCCTTAACGAGTATCTGTTCCCCATAGACTATAATGGGGTTCGAAACCCGTTCGAACACACGAACATTGAGCGGCTGTTCGAATCGAATTTCGAACCTCGAACATTTTAGTGTTCGCTCATCTCTAATAAATAACAGATCTGTCCCCTATCTTTCTTTGTCACAATATGGCTCTTGCAAAGAGCATTATATTCTATATTCTAAGTGTCACATCAGCATTTGCTGAGAGGCTGTCAAGTGATATCACACACACGTCTTCTATGTATTTTTAGTGCACAATGAATGTCGTGATAGCCATTATAGCTCTCCAAGATGAAACTCAAAGTATTCGGTTTTGTTACAAACCAAACAATTTGGAATATTGGGTTGAATCTGGCTCCTAACAAATCAATTCACACATCTCTAGTGATATTTTGTTTTATGATATCATTTTTCAGTGATATGTTCTTGATCTATGGTATCAATATTATTATTTTCAAATGATTGAAATTTTTTACATAGTTTTGAAAATGAATTAAAAATTTTCTCTGCTTGTGTTTGCTTTTGCTGTACTAGTACTTTTAGTTATGATGAGCCATTCACAAGAATTCATAATACATTTTATTTACCTTTTTCTTCTCAACTGTTTTTAATGAAGAAACGTCCCATTTGTAGAAATCTGAACATATCATTTTTAAACTTGTTTTCCCAAAATGAACGCTTGTCACTAATACACTAGAACAGGGGACATGAGCCTCAACTTTCCTTCTGACATAGATGCAGAGAAGCTTGAAAGTAACAGCAGGAATCAGTATCCATCTTTATGAGTGTGCAAAGGAAAGGCATTGGGGTTTACACAAATCAAATATGCTAGAAGAGTTTCAAGTCCAAAATATTCAATGGCTTAATAAAGCAAAATAAGAATAAAATATAACTTTTAAAAAATGTATATTAAACCTAGGTAAATTGCTATTGATGCTAAATTGCATAAATTGCTAAATTGCTATAGGATGTCCCCTAAATTGTATAGAAAAAAATAGAGTATCACTATCTTCCCAGGACTCTCTACTCAAATAACTGTCTCCAGTATGATATAGACCAAAGGCAGCCATGATCAGACTTAACAGAAGGTTAAGATATATAAGGTTAAGGTTATATAGCATGAAAGTGGTCATTCTGAGCGCATAAAGTCCCTTATATGCATCACAGCTATCCCAATAATGCTTGACAGATTCAATGCTACAACATACACTCACCGGCCACTTTATTAGGTACACCTGTCCAACTGCTCGTTAACACTTAATTTCTAATCAGCCAATCACATGGCGGCAACTCAGTGCATTCAGGCATGTAGACATGGTCAAGACAATCTCCTGCAGTTCAAACCGAGCATCAGTATGGGGAAGAAAGGTGATTTGAGTGCCTTTGAACGTGGCATGGTTGTTGGTGCCAGAAGGGCTGGTCTGAGTATTTCAGAAACTGCTGATCTACTGGGATTTTCACGCACAACCATCTCTAGGGTTTACAGAGAACGGTCCGAAAAAGAAAAAACATCCAGTGAGCGGCAGTTCTGTGGGCGGAAATGCGTTGTTGATGCCAGAGGTCAGAGGAGAATGGCCAGACTGGTTCGAGCTGATAGAAAGGCAACAGTGACTCAAATAGCCACCCGTTACAACCAAGGTAGCCAGAAGAGCATCTCTGAATGCACAGTACGTCGAACTTTGAGGCAGATGGGCTACAGCAGCAGAAGACCACACCGGGTGCCACTCCTTTCAGCTAAGAACAGGAAACTGAGGCTACAATTTGCACAAGCTCATCAAAATTGGACAATTGAAGATTGGAAAAACGTTGCCTGGTCTGATGAGTCTCGATTTCTGCTGCGACATTCGGATGGTAGGGTCAGAATTTGGCGTCAACAACATGAAAGCATGGATCCATCCTGCCTTGTATCAACGGTTCAGGCTGGTGGTGGTGGTGTCATGGTGTGGGGAATATTTTCTTGGCACTCTTTGGGCCCCTTGGTACCAATTGAGCATCGTTGCAACACCAAAGCCTACCTGAGTATTGTTGCTGACCATGTCCATCCCTTTATGACCACAATGTACCCAACATCTGATGGCTACTTTCATGTCATAAAGCTGGAATCATCTCAGACTGGTTTCTTGAACATGACAATGAGTTCACTGTACTCCAATGGCCTCCACAGTCACCAGATCTCAATCCAATAGAGCATCTTTGGGATGTGGTGGAACGGGAGATTCGCATCATGGATGTGCAGCCGACAAATCTGCGGCAACTGTGTGATGCCATCATGTCAATATGGACCAAAATCTCTGAGGAATGCTTCCAGCACCTTGTTGAATCTATGCCACGAAGAATTGAGACAGTTCTGAAGGCAAAAGGGGGTCCAACCCGTTACTAGCATGGTGTACCTAATAAAGTGGCCGGTGAGTGTATACTAAGGGTTAGAACACCAACCGTTCTATGTATTGTGTGTCTTCCAGATGCTTCTATTATATCCACTGCCCCCAACAACCACTCCCTACATGTTACCCCCAGCAGATATATTAGTAGCCAGGTTCATTAGGGGAGATACAAGCAAAAAATGGAGCCACCTAACCAAATTAACAAAAATAATGTAGTTAAAACCACACTTCCCAGTGCTCTGGAATACTAGGTCCTTACATATCTGTGCAAAGATCAAAAATTCTAGTAGAGTATGCTCACCATCTCCTGTCTCCGCTGCCCGGTCTGTGATTTCTGTCTTGTATATATTGTAAGCATCATAAGAGAACACTCCAACCAGTATGAATCCAAAAAGCTGCAAAACACAGAAAACCAAGATGATCGGGATTACACCTGTCAATGAAGAATCTCCATCATGCTGACTTCTTTAAAGAGTAACTGAACTTGATTTTCTGACAGTATTTGTGTCATTAATACATTATGTAATATACTTTATTAAGAAATGTTGTCACCTTTCTGTGAAGCTGCAGCCCTTTCAGTCTGAGGCCATTGGTGCTGGGACAGCCACGGCTGCTGGTTTAGTGGACGTTGGCTCTGTAGAGCACTGTAATTTCTTTGAGTCTTGTAATTATAAACATGAGTACTTTGCTTGTGGAGCCCCGCGTTCAGGGCCGGCGTCAGCGCACGGCATAGTCGGGCAAGTGCCGGGGCCCACAGAGCCTCTGGGGGCCCCCCGGCACTTGCCCGCCCTAGCACTTGCCTGTCCCGATTAATCACATTGCGCCTACACACGCAAGCCGGCCGCATCTTTAAAGCAGGAGCTGCGCTCACAGCTCCTGCTTTAATCGCCTATGTGAATGGAGTAAGAGCGGAGAGAGGAGCGTCGGGGGAGCGATGGAAGGTGAGTGTAAGTGTTTGTTTTGTATTATATTAAGGTGGAACATAATGAAGGGGGCCCATGAAACTGGGGGGCAAATGAAGGGGAGGGGGAGAACGGCATGACACTGGGGAAGATGAAGGGGGTGGGGAGAGAACGGCATGAAACTGGGGACAGAGATGGAGGGGGCCCAATGAAACTGGGGGGGCAAATGAAGGGGAGGGGGAATGGCATGACACTGGAGACAGAGATGGAGGGGGCCCAATGAAACTGGGGGGGGCAAATGAAGGGGAGGGGGGGGAACGGCATGACACTGGGGAAGATGAAGGGGGTGGGGAGAGAACAGCATGAAACTGGGGACAGAGATGGAGGGGGGTCCAATCAAACTGGGGGGCAAATGAAGGGGAGGGGGGGAACGGTATGACACTGGGGCAGATGGGTGGAACAGCATGACACTGGGGCAGAGACAGGGGGACATGAAACTGTGGGCAGATGAAGGGGGAGAACGTGATGAAACTGGGGACAGAGGTGGAGGGGGGGACATGAAACTGGGGACAGAGGTGGAGGGGGGGACATGAAACTGGGGCAGAGGAAGGGTGTATATGAAACTGGGGGAGAGATGGAGGGGGGGCATATAATTTACGGGTGACTATAGGAGGATTATACTGTGTGGGAGCACATGATAAATGAATGAGTGGGCGGAGTCAACATAAAAGTGGGTGGTGCCAAATTTGCTGCAGAGCGCGCCGCACATTTTTCCCCTCTTTCTATTCTTTAAAAGTTGGGAGGTATGGCGTTGGTGACGCCACACTCCTGCATGACGTCCCTTGCTTCATCTGCAACGCACAGTGTCTCAACTCCTCCGCCTCCTTTACAAGGGGGCCCACTCACAATTATCTCTTTCTTGGGGATAGATATGTGTCTATGTTTTTTGTTTGCCACAGGCCAAGGTTGAAAGTTTATTGCTTGTGTTAGAGGAGTTCTGCTCAACGTCTAAGGTCACCCTCTAGTAGGTTCAGTCACTGTTAGGTCTTCTAGTTTCTGACCTGTGGCATCATGCCCATGGGATAAGTTGTTTCTTGATGTTTGTCTTTGGCAAAGGGTGAAATGCCTTGAGCAACATATCCAGTTAACAAGGTCTTTAAAAGCGGACCTTAAAGTGTGGTGGGATTTCCTTTTCCCTTATAATGGGCACACATAGCAGGAGGTTGAAGTCTCCAGCATTGAGTTGTCTTTGTTCACTGACGCGGCTGGGTCCTGTGGATTTGGTGCTATTTTTGAGACGGAGTGGTGCATGACCGTTTGGCTGGCCGAGTGGACTGACAAGGAATTTTTCAGGAACCTGACCCTGCTTGAGTTGTTTCCAGTGCTAGTGCAGATTTGGCGCCACAGCTTTGCCAACAGGATAGTTTGTTTTTGAACTGATAACTTGATGGAGACATGTCTTTTGTCAATTGTATTAAGTATGTAAGTTGGTATTTTGCCATTTTGGACTTGCTGCAGCACCTGGTTCCTAAATGCCTTGAGCTCAACATTTGGATTAGGGTTTGGTATGTCCCTGGGGTTGAAAATGTGATTGCTGATACATTGTCATGTTTTTCTTGGCAGGATTTTTGAGTGGTGTTTCCAGAAGTGTCTCTAGAAGGCCACCCCTGCCCCCCCCCCCCCCAATTGTATGGAACCTAGAGGGCAATAATTGATGTCTTTATTCAAGTTAGAATTTTCAAGTATTGCAGCTAATGGCCCTCAGTTCTTAGTGCATAAGGATGGCAGTCTGTTAACCCATTTTACGTTTCAATCGCTTTTCCACAGTTGCCTGTTGGCAGTCGGAGCCCCTCCCAGGGAGTTTGAGACATACTCTTTCCTTTTTGAGGTGGCTAAAGAAACAGTATATGCTTGGCTTCCAGATATCAAAGCCATGAGACTAGATAGTTGGCAGTCAGCCTGTTTTGCTAGATATATTAGGCCTGAATTGTGAATGTGAGGTAATATCTTTTAATTTAGGTTCCCCTGCAGTGATTTTGTCTGACTCCTTAGACACTGATACATATTCTGGGTGGCCCAGAGGGCAGAACATTGGCTTCGGGGTGGTTGATATGTTCTAGCATGGCATTCGGGGGCTGATGTGGTCCCAGGTCCTTCCTGAGGTAGTGGACATTAGCCATGGCTCCCATGGACTGGTTTTACTGGTAATCCATGCAGGAGGTAATGATCTGTGTCTCCTTTCAGTGGACCTTCCTACTCTAATGTTCTCAGAGTTGGAGAGGATTCCCAATTTCTTTCCTGAGATAGTTTTAGTCTGGTTCCAAGGGTGGTGTTGTAAGAGGCTAATGACACTGGGGTGGTGGAGAGAGCCCGCCACACTGTTAGTTTCCATTTATCCCACTTTGTATGTTCCAGATGTAGAGTGGTGGTTCGGCATCTTCGGTTGAAAGGTGACAACAATGGCCTTAGGCTGAGGCCCCAGGTTGTGGAAACATGGCGTTTTTGTTGCAGATTATGCTGCATTTTTTTAAGCTGAAGCCAAGAATGAAAAAGAATGGCAAATATATAGGAAGTACTTTTAATTCTACCTTCTGCTCCGTCCACTCGTGGCTTTGGCTCAAAAACCACAAAAAAAATCTACAACAAAAAAGCTGCACTTCCACAACATGGGACGTCAGCCATATGTGGCATAGATAAACTCTTATCTGGTCTCCAGCATGGTATTGAGCTGGTGCTTTTCTTGTTGGATGGAGGATGGGGTGCCATGTAGGCCTATCCAGAGCTCTTAGCGGAAGTGAGAGCAACAGAAGTTGGAGCTGGGAAGGCAAACTTGTTAACTGGTCGTCCGGCTGGGCATATCAATTCCTGGCATAATGTTGTTAATCATTGGGTCTTATATAGTATGTTGTTTGAATATATTTAAAAGGTTAAATGAAATAAAAGCTGTGACCGACATCCACCCAACTAGAATGGTATGTGAGTTGTTATCTACCTCAGGTACCATTGTACAGGTACTGTATTTTGTTCTTATGCCTTTCCAGCCAGCAGTCATAATTGGATCACAAGTCTACTAGTAAAAAACATTATATGCATAATCGTCCTTCACAACGCATACGTGCAAAGAGACTCAGATGATAAAATATAATATTTGTACTTGGCTTGCATGTATATATCAAAAACAATAGATGACCCAGCAGTCTGCCTGTATACAATGGAATCATGTTACATGCTTCCACACCTAGTACAATAGTCTCTAGCCCCATATTTTAACAAGTGGTGCAGTGATAAGCAATGTAAGCAAAGACTGAATGTTAAAAACAGATTTAATTCAAGAACATTCCCTTAACCCCTTCAACATGAGGAAGTGTGGCCTCATTACGACACTGCACTATGTTGATATGCACATAGTTGAAAATGTTAAAATGATCAGTTTATGGATACCTGCCTATACAAGAATCTATTTTGCCCATCCTATTATAATATACAACTAAAGGAAAGGGGATTCATCAAATCCATTATGCAACTTTAGTGGCGTAAAATAGTCACAAATAGGCTGTGCCTCAACACAAATTAGGTGCTTCCCCCAGTGCCCTTGCGCATAAACACATATCTACAGCAACCCCGAGGCGGCAGTAAATTCTAACATCATTTGTGCCACTTTTATGGCATAAATGATAACGAATATGGTGCAGGTGATAGCCCCACTAATGCCCCAGCACTGCCCACTTTTGGGAAAGTGACGAGGTTGGTGGATAAATACTATTTACAACTATTTTAGTCGCAAACAGATTTGATAAATTACAGGGTCATATTTCACATAAGGCACAGTAGGCACATATCTAAGGGCAACTTTACTTGAAGGTCGCAGACCACTCCTGTTGATCAGAGAAATTCATCTGAAATGTTTGGGGTTTCACCACCTATGAACCATTATTATACTTTGGGGTCTCTGTAGAAGAGAAGAGGCCGGAAGACAGGCGCCAGAGCCAGGAGAGGTAACACTGTATATTATCTTTATTCACCTTCCCTGGCCTTCGGTATACTATACTTTGGGGTTTGAAGAGACTCTATAGTATAATAGCCGTTTTGGTTAGGACATGTGTGGTCCGAACAAAACCGCTGGTCAAACTTCACTCAATGAATCTCGCGAGATTTGTCCAACACATACTCTCAATGCCGCCTGGTGCTTCACCGCTCAACCCACTAGGAATTTTCCCAGTGTTATACATTGCCAATCCGCCCCTAAGTATATGTGCCTCCTTTCAACATGAATGACCTATAATAATTCCATATACTTTTTGTTGGAGAAGAAAGTTAATAAGAAAATAAGTGCAATGGAATTAAGTGTTGATTGTATTTTTTCTGACGCGCTTAAAAGGAGTGTCTATATCGATTATGTTATATAACAAACCCCACTAATTATATTGTATTACAAGGAAAGTAATTGGGCTGTATCCAAATACTTACAGCTGCTGTAATTGCACCTCCATCTCCTGCACTCCGTGCAGCAGCCACAATTGAGACTACCAAAAAAATTACTGCAGCAGAGACGCAGCGTAAGAAATCCTACAAGTAACAGAAGTCAGTGTTAGTACTAATGGAGACATTTTACTCTATTACTTTGCAGACCATGCAATAACTCTTAATTATTATGTAATTTACAGGGTACATTATATCAATACATATAGGACAAATAAATATAAAAAAAAACAAAAAACTTGAGTGTCTTCAGTAGTTGATACCTTTTTTAATGGCTAACTAATAATGATGACAGATTACAACGTTTCGAAGCTCTGGGCTTCTTCTTCAGGTGTATCTCTTGGGTGCGATATATCCAATATAAATTGGGTGCGATATAACTGAAGAAGGAGCCCAGAGCTTCGAAACGTTGTAATCTGTCATCATTATGAGTTAGCCATTAAAAAAGGTATCATCTACTGAAGACTCTCAAATTTATTTTTTATATTTCCTACCCACTGGCTAACACTGTACAAAAACAAACGTTCTCCTTATAGGACAAAGTAATTAGCTATAAGGATATATCACACATAGACAAGAATACTTAATTAACCAGGGTTTGCTAATGTAAATTATTACCCACACTTTCACATCAGTATTAATATACATGTCCAACTCATTGAATACGCCATCAATTTAAAAAGGACAAAGATAATGGCTGACAAATACTAATATTCAGGCTCTGACTAGGTAGTCTTAAAATGTACCAAATTTGTTACAGTGATTCATGCTGGATGATAAATTGGGTGCATGTGTAGACTTTCTAGTCTAGTCATTGTTGTATCTTAGAGGGATTTTCCAGGCAATTTTTTTAAAGCCTGTTAGTTTTATTAATGGGTTAATAAGTGCTTCCATATACCTGTAGTAGTGTTTTGAGTGATTTCTGGGTTTCTCTGGGAGCGCCTGGTATCTCCTGCATTTGATTACATGGTGTAGCTTCCTACTGCCTTAGCTGATGCAATGCATTATGGTAGTTGTAGGCTCTCACATAGCTTCCTCTCACTCCTCCCCCCCAACACCCCCTCCCTGTCTCCCTAGCTATTCCTCCCACTGCTAGCCCTTCCCAATTCACTCAGCCTACCCCCCGTACCCTATTATACTTTACCTGTCTTTTTCCTATCAAGGGTTCTTTCTGTGGGGAATGGCATCTCCTCTATTGTGACTGCCAGCCCACAGCAGTCCCGACACTGTGCTGTCGCCTTCAATACATCTCAATTGCACAGGCTTCCAGCTTGCACAATAGAGATGGAGTGTTGGCTTCAGCGCTAAGCCAGGACTCTGGCTCTTTTGCGCACGTGCAGGTTGACATCAAAGAAGGAGGAGCCGTTCCTTACAGAAGAAAGCCTAAACAGGAAGAAGATAGGTAAGTATGATGGAGTGGATGGGGAAGGAGTAGTAGTGATGATCCGTTTCCGGAAACGGGGAAACAGATCATCACCGGATAATTAGAAAATGTCCTTATGGCAGGGGTGAACCTACCCCTTTTGCCGCCCGAGGCGAACTACAGAAAGCGCCCCCCCAGGAGGAGGGGGCGGAGCGAAGGGGCGTGGCTGAGGGAAGGGGGCATGTCGGCGTGAAGGGGGCGGGGCTTTGCGCCGTTCGCAGGCAGAGAGCAGGCACGGAGATGACCTGCTCTCTTCCTGAGCGTGAGGGGAAGCTGCTGGAGCAGCGCTGCTCCAGTGGCCTCCCCAAACCACCGCTCGGTGCTAAGCCAGTCTAGGACAGCTTGTCCTGGACTGGCTTAGGTAATCAAAAATGCCGCCCTCCCTGTGGTCCTGACATAGCGCCGCCTGAAACGCTCGCTTCAGGTCGCCTCATGGGAGATGCGGCGCTGCCTTATGGCAGTCGCATGAACGCCCCAGGGATATGGGTAAATATACATTTTTGATCAGTAATGTAATTTAGAAAGTACGCAGAGGGGTGTTTAAATTAGTGTAGGGATTTATATTTATCCTTGACAACCCCTTTAATCAACACCCTCTTTTCATCTAAGCATTGTTGCCCTGCCAGGCTAGTTGAAAAATGGCCTCGAATTACATGAGACTAAGAAGAAGCTACTTTGGGCCACATAGCAGGAGCCACCATAGTAAATTCCCTACAGTGTTTATTTTAAGGAATCTTCATCTAGGATTCCAAAGTTTCAGTAATTGATGAGAATCACTGAAAGCATACTGAAGGAGAATAACTGTATTAAAATTTGTGTGAGATTTTTTTGGGTACATGCAACGAGTTTCGGCACAACTTTGGCACCTTTGTATGTATCACAAATTATTCTACTATATATACTACATTTCCATGGATATCCTTTTAATGACCGGCACTCATTACTGAAGCATTGACATCCTGAATGAGGATTGTTCTCCCTGTCCAAGACGATGGCAGGATTAATCCCTCCAGGCAGCCTAAAGCAGCAAAGTCCAACTTTTACTACCTACAATAGGTAAGTGCACACATATGTGAAATTGCCTTTGGATGAGATCAACTACATCCTACTATATTATTATCCTACTACACTAGGTACTGTGCTTGTATTTTTTTTATATGTTTCACTTTTTCAATGTGTACTTTCCAACCGCTACAAGAGTCTATAATGACATTTACACTATGTGGTGTGGCAGCATAAATAGTTTTTCTTATATTCTACATACCGTGCAGGGCCAGTTGAGAGCAGCGAGGCGTAGATGATAGTTACTTGAGAAAATGATGAGGAAGATAAGAGTGATGATAAGCTCAATCAGAGGAGCTGCCAAATAGGAAGATATGGAGGCAGCAAAACAGATAAATATCACAAAGCAGAGGACCTATGGAGAGAAAAATATTTTCAAGAAAATGAAGATCATGTTGCACATGACATTAGAAGTAGGAGCAGTGGTCAAGCAGTGAGTCAACACTCCACTTATTTTTTCCTGACTAAGGGGTAGAACACAGAAACGCGTCAGCAAGCGGGTTTTAACCACTCTTGTATGTTTTTCCTACTGCCACTTCTTTTGTCATTTTTTTTTGTATCTTTATCCTAACAATGCTGGACTAAAATTACATTTTGTGGAATTCGGATGCAGTGCAGACTATTTCACTGTTTCTTCATGCTAACGATCGCTCCATAAGTCCAGAGGAGTTTAGTCGTGCACCCCGAAGGTCCGGATATTTCTACATGGCAGCTCCTGAACCCCCCCCCCCCCCCCCCCGAGTACAATGATAGTGTTTGTGCCGGCTGCGGTGTCACTTACCAATCCCCGCCCTGCCAAGATCAGTAAGCAAATGGGGCCCGTCATCACGCCACCTACACTGCATTGCAGATGTCTTACTGCCAGGTGAAGAGGAGGCGGCAGCGGGCGCAGCGGTGAGGTCGGTAAGTAAAATAACTTTTTTTTTTTGTTTTATAATAGGCTGCTACCTGTTGGAGTATCCCCAACAGGTAGCAGCCTATTTACCTACCTCCCTGGGCTCAGGCCGCGATCCCACTACCGCTATTATTATACTCGGGGGTCTTTTCAGGGGAGGTGAGAGAACATAATAAACAGTGTTACTCACCTCTCCGGGATCCGATGTTAATCCTAGCAGGCTTTGGGCCTGTATGGTAATGTCCCAGGCGTCACATGCTCTGGGATATTACCATATAGGCCCAAAGCCTGTGCTAGCAGAACCATATAGGCCCAAAGCCTGTGCTAGTAGTAATAGCCTGTTACTGCTAGCACAGGTTTTGGGCCTGTATGGTACTGCTAGAACAGGCTTTGGGCCTATATGGTATTATCCCAGACCTCGTGACGTCTGGGACATTATCATACAGGCCCAAAACCTGCTAGGATTAATATCGGATCCCGGAGAGGTGAGTAACACTGTTTATTATGTTCCCTCACCTCCCCTGGGGCTCCGATTATTATACTCTGGGGTATGAAAAGACCCCCATGTATAATAATAGTTCATGTGTGTGCAACTGTGAGGCCTAATAGTTGGGTGGGCAACTGTGGGGCATAATAGAGCTTGAAGGGTCTACTGTGGCCCCTGTAACCTCTGTTATGCCCCACAGCGGCCCCCCTGCAACCTCTATTGTGCCCCACAGTCTATTGTGCCACTGTGGGGCATAATATAGGTTGCAGGGGCCGTTGTGAGATATATATATATATATATATATATATATATATATATATATATATATATAGGGTTTGGGTGCGTGGAGAAGTGAGGAGTCAAAGATGTCTGTGTTGCAAACTTTACAGAGTCAAGTCACAGCTGGAAGAAGTGGTCATGGCGGTCCAAAAGGAAGAGATGGGAAATGTGGGAAATCGTCTCCTGTGAGTATTACTGCACAAAATATTACTGCATTATATTTATTGTAATGTTACCACTAGCACCCCCAAACCCTCCGCTCCCTGAGGCGGACAATCAAAAGATGAACACCCTCTTGCCGCCCCGGGCTCAATACCAGGGATGGGAGGGGAGGCGTCTTTTGATCGTCTGCCTCAGGCAGCAGAGAGGCTAGGTTCGCCACTGAGTGTGATGAGCGAAAGGCATTCTTCATTGAATGCCAGGAACAGCACAGTACTATGAATGCAGTGACTGTATCTGGCATTGCAGATGAATTCACTTGAATGGGACTGAGCAGCAGCAAGGCCATTTGACCTATAAGCGTGACATCACTGGGTCAAAGAGGATATTGCTGACATCTCTGACCCTTTATTGTTTTGTAAATCACACCTCTATGGGATCCAAACAGTCAAGAAAAGTTAGAAACATTTCCTTTACTACATAGATGTACTTTTGATTTCCTATACCGTTCCCCACCATTAGCATGTAAATGGATGAGATGACTAAAGGCTGCTTTTCACAACTAGCTATAATCTGTCAATTAGGCCCAAATAACAGGATGTAACCATACTACAGTGATTGAATTACAGGGCAACACTTAACACTATATTGGGAACTTACACTTTTAGACCAGGATCAGACACTGCAAACACTCGGCAGCATGTTCCTCTTCAAGCCACTTTGGCAAAAACTCCCTGAAATGATTTTTGTGGCAGCTAACCTGCTGGATTCTCTGCAGGTCCCTCAGAGCTTTCAAGCTTTGCATTGCTACTGTAGATCGCAGCAGGTTAACCAACATTTAATTCATTGTGTGCTTACTGTCTGTAGGGCCCGCTCGTATGCTGATTTCTCCTTTTAAACACTTAAAGCATATTTGCAAGATCACTAGAAAATGTCCTATAGATGGGTTGCTCCCCCAAACCTCCCCCATTTATTAGTATTATTACTACATTGAGTGGTTTGCAAAAGTATTCATACTCCTTGAACTTTTTCGCATTTTGTCACCTTACAACCACAAACTTAAATGTAATTTATTAAGATAAAAAAGTAATAGATCAACACAAAGTAACAGGTAATTGTGAAGTGGAATGAAAATGATACATGGGTTTCAGAATTAATTAAAAAAAAAAAAAAAAAACTCAAAAGTGTGATGTGAAAAAGTATTCAGCCCTCCTGTATCAATACTTTGTAAAATCACCTTTTGCTGCAATTACAACTTTAAGTTTTTTGGGCTTTGTCTCTACCAACTTGCACATTTAGAGACTGAGATTTTTGCTAATTCTTCTTTGCAAAATAGCTCAAACTCATCCAGATTGGATGGAGAGCGTCTGTGAACAGTAATTTTCATGTCTTGCCACAGATGCTCAATGGGATTTAGGTCTGAACTGTGACTGGGCCATTCTAACACCTGACTATTCTTTGATGTAAACCATTCCACTGTAGCCCTAGCTGTATGTTTAGGGTAATTGTCTTGTTGAAAGTTGAATCTCCTTCCCAGTCTGAAGTCTTTTGCAGTCTCCAACAGGTTTTCTTCTAGGATTGCCCTGTATTTAGCTCCATTCATCTTCCCATCCACTCTGACCAGCTTCCCTGTCCCTGCTGAAGAAAAGCCTCCCCACACAATGATGCTGCCACCACCATATGTCACAGTGGGGATGGTGTGTTCAGGGTGATGAGCAGTGTTACTTTTCCACCATATGTTGTCCTTTGGTCTCATCTGACCAGAGCACGTTCTTCCACATGTTTGCTGTGTCCCCTGTATGACTTATGGGAAACTGCAAATGTCACTTCTTATCTTTTTCTTTCAATAATGGCTTTCTTCTTGCCACTCTTCCATAAAGACTAGATTTGTGGAGTGCACAACTTATAGTTGTCCTGTGGACAGATTCTCCCACTCGAGCTTTGGATTTCTGCAGATCCTCTAGCGTGACCA
Organism: Leptodactylus fuscus; assembly: GCF_031893055.1. Taxonomy (NCBI): domain Eukaryota; kingdom Metazoa; phylum Chordata; class Amphibia; order Anura; family Leptodactylidae; genus Leptodactylus; species Leptodactylus fuscus. The sequence goes on from NC_134265.1 coordinate 134,939,416, forward strand.
TTGGGCTCTTGGATGCTTTCCTTGCTCAATCTGTCAGTTTAGGTCTACAGCCATGACTTGGAAGGTTAGCAGTTGTAGGATACTTTTTCCATTTTTGGATGATGGATTGAACAGTGGGATACTCCAAGCTTGGAATATGTTTTTAGAACCTAACCCTGCTTTAAATTTCCCCATAACTTCATATCTGGCCTGTCTGGTGAGTTCCTTGAGCTTCATGATGTTGTTTATTCACTAGTGTTCTCTAACAAACCATTGAGGCCTTCACAGAACAGGTGTATTTATACTGAGACTAAATTACACACAGCTGGATCCTATTAACTAATTATCTGACTTTGAAGGCAATTGTGCACACGGGATTTTACTTAGGGCTATCAGAGTACAGGGGGCTGAATACTTTGCACATCACACTTTTCAGATTATTAGATTCAAATTTTGAAAACCATGTATCATTTTCATTCCACTTCACAATTATCTGCTGCTTTGTGTTGGTCTGTCACTTAAAACCTCAATAAAATACATTTACGTTGGTGTTTGTAAGGTGACAAAATGTAAAAAAGTTCAAGGGGTAAAACTTTTGTAAGCCACTGTATATAGCGCAAACATATACATATATATACATATATTTATTGTGAGAAAGTAACCGGCAGAGTGCTGGAGTCTAGATATATTAGCCCCAGGTGTCTGACATATGGGTGGTCCAGGGTGGATCTGGAGTAGGCCTCAGCCCAGGTGTAGATCCGCACCACTGCTTCTACCAAGCTAACTTCCGAGCTATACACTCACCGGCCACTTTGTTAGGTACACCATGCTAGTAATGGGTTGGACCCCCTTTTGCCTTCAGAACTGCCTCAATTCTTCGTGGCATATATTCAACAAGGTGCTGGAAGCATTCCTCAGAGATTTTGGTCCATATTGACATGATGGCATCACACAGTTGCCGCAGATTTGTCGGCTGCACATCCATGATGCGAATCTCCCATTCCACCACATCCCAAAGATGCTCTATTGGATTGAGATCTGGTGACTGTGGAGGCCATTGGAGTACAGTGAACTCATTGTCATGTTCAAGAAACCAGTCTGAGATGATTCCAGCTTTATGACATGGCGCATTATCCTGCTGAAAGTAGCCATCAGATGTTGGGTACATTGTGGTCATAAAGGGATGGACATGGTCAGCAACAATACTGAGGTAGGCTTTGGCGTTGCAACGATGCTCAATTGGTACCAAGGGGCCCAAAGAGTGCCAAGAAAATATTCCCCACACCATGACACCACCACCACCAGCCTGAACCGTTGATACAAGGCAGGATGGATCCATGCTTTCAGGTTGTTGATGCCAAATTCCGACCCTACCATCCGAATGTCGCAGCAGAAATCGAGACTCATCAGACCAGGCAACGTTTTTCCAATCTTCAATTGTCCAATTTCGATGAGCTTGTGCAAATTGTAGCCTCAGTTTCCTGTTCTTAGCTGAAAGGAGTGGCACCCGGTGTGGTCTTCTGCTGCTGTAGCCCATCTGCCTCAAAGTTCGACGTACTGTGCCTTCAGAGATGCTCTTCTGGCTACCTTGGTTGTAACGGGTGGCTATTTGAGTCACTGTTGCCTTTCTATCAGCTCGAACCAGTCTGGCCATTCTCCTCTGACCTCTGGCATCAACAACGCATTTCCGCCCACAGAACTGCCGCTCACTGGATGTTTTTTCTTTTTCGGACCATTCTCTGTAAACCCTAGAGATGGTTGTGCGTGAAAATCCCAGTAGATCAGCAGTTTCTGAAATACTCAGACCAGCCCTTCTGGCACCAACAACCATGCCACGTTCAAAGGCACTCAAATCACCTTTCTTGCCCATACTGATGCTCGGTTTGAACTGCAGGAGATTGTCTTGACCATGTCTACATGCCTAAATGCACTGAGTTGCCGCCATGTGATTGGCTGATTAGAAATTAAGTGTTAACGAGCAGTTGGACAGGTGTACCTAATAAAGTGGCCGGTGAGTGTATATACTATATATATATATATAGTACAGACCAAAAGTTAGGACACACCTTCTCATTCAAAGAGTTTTCTGTACCTCTTGAAGCTCATCAAGAGAATGCCAAGAGTGTGCAAAGCAGGAATCAAAGCAAAATCTGTTTTTAGTTTTGACAATTGGTCAACTGCACAAGCAGATAATAGTGATCTATTAATATCTGATATTTGTCACTCAGAACGCAAGCCTTGCAGTTGCAATAAAAAAGAATTGTGTCTCTATGTGATTGAAGATTAACACAAAGGTTGTGCAGTAACTTGAGGATATCCCGAGTATTCTGAGATTCCCTTTTATGTACAGTCACCGGACTGTTAACTGCTCTATGAGGGTATGCAGACGCATATTTCACTATAAACATTCAATAAGGCCCTTACCATGGCAGTAGTGAGCTCTGGAGAGGACTGTCACTTGAGATATAGCAGGGAAATGATTGTTCACATTCACTTCTTATATGTAAATCTGTGTGCTTACAAGTTGTACAGTAGGACTAAGTTATTACAGCTAGTACTAAGTTTTACACAATTTTTACATTACGTATATCTGGACCTAAATATTTAATTATAATGTAAAAAGTTATGTTGTTATAACTCAGATAGATAGATAGATAGATAGATAGATAGATAGATAGATAGATGATATAAGGAGACAGATGAATGGACTGAAAGAGAGATCATAAAAGAATAGATCGAACATAACGTATATAACAGATAGATGACTAAATGGATAAAGTAGACAAATAGTTATGATATGGAGATGTATAAGATAAAAAGATGAATGAACTGACGGAAAGATGATAAATATTAGATAGATTTAGTAAAGAGATATATAGATACAATAAAGAGACACATGGACTATAGAGAGGTGATAAATAAGTAGATGATAGATACTATAGGTAACAGACAGAGAGATTAGATTGTGATAGATAGATAGATAGATAGATAGATAGATAGATAGATAGATAGATAGATAGATAGAGGGAGACAGATAGATACTGTACCACACTGTTTAAGTCCCATTGCTTACCAGCTCTGCTAGTAGAATCCGTCCTTTCAGTGACTTGAGAAATTCTTTATCCAGAGAAAAGCCATTGGAGCTGTCGGCACCTTCCTGTCCACTCATCCCCAGGCAGGGGCCACAGCAAAAGTACAGAAAGGTGAGAGGAATAGGGAGAAGAAAATATAAAGATGTAAGTGTGAGAGTTTTAGTTTGTTCTGTAAGCTTTAGGATTTAGTAGCTGGTGTGGGGCGGGATGGACACTTATTAATAAGGAGAGTAGTGCAAATTTAGGAGGGTACAAAACCTTAAAGACATAGAATGTGTATTGTTTATGAGTAGCCGGCCGGCAGGATTACTAAGAAGTAGTATGTGATACGGAGACCAGATGGGTGAATAAATGAGAAGGTTATATGTTAGGAAATGCAATAAATTGAATTAACTGAAGCAGAGAGGCTGGAGATAGGGAAAGTGACGCTTCTTCCTGAGTATCTCCTGATGTGAGCATGGATGGCGAGGAGAAAACCCTGTCTGAAGTGAAGTTGCAAATGATCCAGATTTGTGTTACAGGAAGAGGGGGAGGGAAAGGGACTCAGGGAGGAAAAAGAAGGAAAGAGACTGACACAAACAGCAAAGGGGTTTTTTGTGAGCGAAACAGTCAGGGGTTATTTACACTCCGGGAAAGACATTACATGAGAAATTTTGGTGTCTATAAGGGTGTAGGAAATGGTTACTGTAAGGGTCAAATACAACAATAAAATAATGAAAGTATTTCACTTATAATAGATCATTATGACTATTATTTTAATCTAGCAGAGCTGAGTCAGAGCTGGAGCTAGACTTTCTTGTACCCGGGGCGAAGGGTAAATATGCCTATCACTGTATTTAAGTACTCTGACTAAGAAAAAGTGGCTTATTGGCGCCCCCTCTGGCACTCAGCACATGGGGCATATGCCCCTGTTGCCCACTTTCCCCAGCCACATCCATCAACATGGGGATAACTGAAAGCTTCTGGGATCCAATGCAAAATCTGTTAGCAGGGCTCATGCGCCATTTATAATACTGCATCATTTATAATACTGGTATCTTCATATGTGCGAGGAACATGTGATCTTCATTGTGTACTATGTCACCATCACAGAATATATTCAATACCTGGCCTCCAGTAAGGCCCCCAGTCTACTTTCTACATTCCTGATCTTTACAATGAATGATCAGATGACAAACTAATGCAAACTAGTGCAAGAAACAAGGTTTCTCCTGCCGTCTTTTTGCTTCAATTACATCTATAGGGAAACCACCGGCATTTCTGTAGATATACAGTCCTATGAAAAAGTTTGGGCACCCCTATTAATCTTAATCATTTTTTGTTCTAAATATTTTGGTGTTTGCAACAGCCATTTCAGTTTGATATATCTAATAACTGATGGACACAGTAATATTTCAGGATTGAAATGAGGTTTATTGTACTAACAGAAAATGTGCAATATGCATTAAACCAACATTTGACCGGTGCAAAAGTATGGGCACCTCAACAGAAAAGTGACATTAATATTTAGTAGATCCTCCTTTTGCAAAGATAACAGCCTCTAGTCGCCTCCTGTAGCTTTTAATCAGTTCCTGGATCCTGGATGAAGGTATTTTGGACCATTCCTCTTTACAAAACAATTCAAGTTCAGTTAAGTTTGATGGTCGCCGAGCATGGACAGCCCGCTTCAGATCATCCCACAGATGTTCAATGATATTCAGGTCTGGGGACTGGGATGGCCATTCCAGAACATTGTAATTGTTCCTCTGCATGAATGCCTGAGTCGATTTGGAGCAGTGTTTTGGATCATTGTCTTGCTGAAATATCCATCCCCGGCGTAACTTCAACTTCGTCACTGATTCTTGAACATTATTCTGAAGAATCTGCTGATACTGAGTGGAATCCATGCGACCCTCAACTTTAACAAGATTCCCGATGCCGGCATTGGCCACACAGCCCCAAAGCATGATGGAACCTCCACCAAATTTTACAGTGGGTAGCATGTGTTTTTCTTGTAATGCTGTTTTTTTTGGACGCCATGCATAATGCCTTTTTGTATGACCAAACAACTCAATCTTTGTTTCATCAGTCCACAGGAACTTCTTCCAAAATGAAGCTGGCTTGTCCAAATGTGCTTCTGCATACCTCAGGCGACTCTGTTTGTGGTGTGCTTGCAGAAACGGCTTCTTTCTCATCACTCTCCCATACAGCTTCTCCTTGTACAAAGTGCGCTGTATTTTTGACCGATGCACAGTGACACCATCTGCAGCAAGAGGATGCAGTGGTCTGTGGATTGTCCTTGACTGTTCTCACCATTCTTCTTCTCTGCCTTTCTGATATTTTTCTTGGCCTGCTACTTCTGGACTTAACAAGAACTGTCCCTGTGGTCTTCCATTTCCTTACTATGTTCCTCACAGTGGAAACTGACAAGTTAAATCTCTGAGACAACTTTTTGTATCCTTCCCCTGAACAACTATGTTGGACAATCTTTGTTTTCAGATCATTTGAGAGTTGTTTTGAGTAGCCCATGATGCCACTCTTCAGAGGAGATTCAAATAGGAGAACAACTTGCAATTGGCCACCTTAAATACCTTTTCTCATGATTGGATACACCTGGCTATGAAATTCAAAGCTCAGTGAGGTTACAAAACCAATTTTGTGCTTCAGTAAGTCAGTAAAAAGTAGTTAGGAGTATTCAAATCAATAAAATGACAAGGGTGCCCATACTTTTGCACCAGTAAAATTTTGGTTTAATGCATATTGCGCATTTTCTGTTAGTACAATAAACCTCATTTCAATCCTGAAATATTACTGTGTCCATCAGTTATTAGATATATCAAACTGAAATGGCTGCTGCAAACACCAAAATATTTAGAACTAAAAATGATTAAGATTAATAGGGGTGCCCAAACTTTTTCATAGGACTGTAATTGACATACTGTGTTTTCCAAAAATGCAACAGTTTTGGATATCACAGCATGTCCATTGTGTGTATTTTATCAATATAGTGGGTATGGGATTCTGTAAAATCCCATTGACTTTGCTCTGACTGTAAAACACTGCGAATTTTTCTGCGGTGTTTCCGCTATAGGCAAACTGCGGCGTTTACACTACGTGTGGACCCCAACCTTAAACAGAAACACTTGCTCATGAGAAAGTTTTGCAAATATTGTTTCATTACAACTATATTGTTTAAATGAGTAAAATCCTAGTTTTCTGAAAAAAGTGACAGTGTTTTGTTTAGCCTGCACAAACACTACAACAACATCACATGGTACACGATTACATGTAGGGCGAGTTATGCAGCCAAAAACTGTGCTGTCAGGATCAGAGCATGATGACCGCAGCTGAAATCTCTTTCACTTTTCATAGCTGCATGGAGAACTGCCTTTTTCTGCAGTGTGGTGACACTGGGGGGAATTTATTATCCCATCTGTGCCAGTGTGCTGGCATAAGTGGGTGATATTGTGGCGCACATTTGTGCAAGGCCCTTTCTTTCACTCACCACTTTACACAAATGGTGGAGCGCAGCAGAGAGCAGAGCGGGTCACTAAGGGATGCCTCGAACCAACATACGAGGAGGGACCCAAAAGTTTCCAGAAAAGTTGTTTTTGAAGCGTGTATTTAATTTTTTGTACAAAATTCCTTCAATCTCCTTCAAAGTGCTCTCCTTTAGCGGCAATACACTTGTCAAATCTCATCTGCCATTGTTCGAAACATTTTTTAAACTCATCTACTTTGATGTGAGCAAGTGCCTCCGTCGTTTTCCTCTTCACCTCCTCCACGTCGGCGAAACGCTTCCCCTTGAGGTTCCTCTTCATTCGTGAGAATAAAAAAAAAGTCACTGGGAGCCATATGGGGTGAATAGGGTGGGTGGGGCAAGACAGCCATGTCGTTTCTTGCCATGAAAGTGGTCACCAACATGGCGGTGTGGGCTGGGGCATTGTCGTGGTGGAAAAACCAATCACCACACTGCCACATTTCGGGCCTTTTTTGCCACACACTGTTGCACAACCTCTTGAGAAACCCCAAGTAGAAAACCTGGTTGATGGTCTGACCTGTTGGAAAGAATTCTGAGTGCACAATACCTTTTGCATCGAAAAAACAAATGACCATTGTCTTCACATTGGACTTCACTTGACAAGCAACGGCTGGACAAAACAGCTCTTGCAAGAAAATTCACTGCGTGTAGACAAAACCTTCCGCATCAATGCCGCTTGGCGCACTGACTGAGAAGGCGTAGTTGAACAAATAACTAGCTGCAGAATCGCCTACTACGAAAACTGTGCGCGCAGCAGCCTCATTCTGGAAACTTTTGGGTCACCCTCGTACATATTATAACTCATGCCACTGTTTCAAGTTGTGGGAAAACTTTTTTTGTTGCAGATTTTAGGAAGCCTTCACATGGAGTTTATGCTCCGCTCATTCTGAACGTAAACTCGTTCAGAGTGAGCGGCGTAAAAAACAGATCCCATTGACTTGAATGGGTACCAGCATATGCGTGCTCCCCATTTAAATCAATGGAAGGCTTTTTTACCTATTGCTTTCAATGTGATACGTGCATATCACATTAAAAGCAATAGGTAAAAAAGCCTCCCATTGATTACAATGGGTAGCGCGCGTATGCCGGTACCCATTCAAGTCAATGAGATCTGTTTTTTACGCTGCTCACTCTGAACGAGTTTACGTTCAGAATGAGCGGAGTGTAAACTCCGTGTGAAGGCTCCCTGACTGAGTTTTTTTGAGCCAAAGTCAAGAGTGGCTTGAAAAAGAATGTGAAATATAAAGGAAGCATAGTTACATAGTTATATAGTAGCATAGTAGATGAGGTTGAATGAAGACATCAGTCCATCAAATCCAACCTATAATCTTACAGTACCCTACAGTGTTGATTCAGAGATTTAGATATTTCCCCTCCATTAAATTCACTCCTGGCTTTGGCTAAAAAAAAAAAAAGCAGCAAAATCTTCAACAAAAATGTAGGTTTTCCACAATGTAGAGCCTAAGGGGGCATTCACACGGAGTAACGCCGGGCGTGTATCACAGCCGTACACGCCGGCGTTACAGCAGACTGCCGAACACTTCCCATTCACTTCAATGGGAACGCTCATAAACGCCGCTGTTACGAGCGCTCCCATTGAAGTGAATGGGAAGTGTTCGGCAGTCTGCCGTAACGCCGGCGTGTACGGCTGTGATACACGCCCGGTGTTACTCCGTGTGAATGCCCCCTTACAGAAAATCTACGCTAGTTTCTAACTGGAGTAGACTTCCATTCTAATGCATATGCCTGACATATTAAGAGGCTGGAGGCCCTTGATAAATCAGGTGTGCCTTGCACTTGTTGAAACACCAGTCTTAATAAATCTGTCCCACTATGGATGTGATAATGATAAAACCACAATGACAGTAAATAGGTGCAGTTGAAATGGATCAGTGTTTTACTTAGGGCTCGTTCACATCTGCGCCCGTACTCTGTTCTGCAGGTTTCCGTTTCCTGCACAAAACAGGGGCAGGAGACGGAAACCTGCCAGCATGTTTCAATCCCATTATTTGAATGGGCTTAAAAAGTCTCCGGCCGAATGCGCCGGTGAGCGTTTTATGCACTCCGCAGCTAAACAGTTTTTCTTAAACCGGACACAGAGTACTCTGCAGTACTCTGTGTCCAGTTAAAAAAAACTGGTTTCGCTGCGGAGTGCATAAAATGCTCACCGGCGCTCACCACTGGACTCGGCATGACAGGTTTCCGTCTTCTGCATGCAGAAGACGGAAACCTGAAAACGAAGTTCAGGCGCTGGTGTGAACCCAGAGTTGCATCTAAGTGTAAATACCGCTAGCTGAGGAGTGAATGTGACTATGGCCATACTCTGACACTAACTAAGCGACCATAACAAATGAAAGCGTTTCTAGTTATTGTCATTGAAAACCATACCACTTCCATGAAGACTGTTTTCATTGACTTTACAGGTGTAACCTCTGCCTTAACGTCATCTTATTGGATGACTAAACAATGCTAAAGAAAGTGACAGCTGGAAAGTGTCATTAGGTCTAATGGGTATGGCTATTGTTATTAATGTATATTATCACAGATTTATATAATGTAAGTAGTATAGCTATTGTGGCAGTGGAATTACTCATTTGATAGCTTCATCTAATATGTTTCCTGGGCATTATTTCCGCCCAGACTACAATCTTCCAGTACTACTTCACAATAAACTACCCTCAACATTGGTGAACTGGTTACTATGACTAGCAGCTTCTTTGAAAGGAAGACAGTTTCTAGAACTTCTATTGGAGACACAATCTCTTCTAAGCAATTTGCTCAGGAGTCTGAATTACACCGAAACCATCATCCAGGAACCCCTGAGGTCAAGGGATCAAATAACAAGGTTATAAGTCTATCTGCCCATCCCAGCTGATCCTTGCACACGTAGTGACAGATGCAGACCTCCAGAATTGGAAACATAGGCATTTTCTTCAGATGCCATGCCACAGTCATTGCCTCATAGCTATCACAACCACAATCCCCCATAAATTCTTTGTTGGTGGTTCCTGCTGATTCCAGTAATAGAATAAATATGGGACAATCTGGCTGTCAAGGACTGGATTTTAAACTGACCAATTTATTGTTTTGCTGGGAAAACAGGTTTATGACGTTGTGAGACAGTGCTGGAATTTTTGAGACAGGCTAATGCCTGAACTACGCTGACTATGCACATTCCGTATTTATGAACTAATTCACATTTTAGTTTAAAGGGATTGTCTATGTAAGACACATATGGATGTAATAGACAGAAGTCTCTCGCTTGAGACACATATCTATTACACACATCAGCATGTTTACGTCTCTGAAATTTCCCCACTGTGGGATTATTTTATTTTATATCAGACATAAGAAACAACTCAGACACTGGTGAGTGATTATTAGAATAACTTTACACACTACATATCTTTATAGTTTCTTATATAAGAACGGAGACTCTCATTTTCTGCATTCCGAAAGCACAGAACAAATAAGATTCAAATAAGTGAATAAATACTAAATGGAAGATTCCAAGTAGATATGTATGTTCATGAGAGATGAGTGAACCTCTAAAAATTCATTTTGTTTCAGGTTTGGGTGGCTCGGGTCTCAGATTTGTTTGGGGTTGAACAAGTGCAGTACAGATCACAACTTAAATTGACTTAAACATGGTGTATAACACTGTCAGGGCTCCTAGGAACCCATCTATCCAATATCTAGCTCTCTAAAGCAAACACAGCCAAAGTTATGTCAAAGTGAAGTAATATGTATGTCTATGGAAAAACGGATGGTAAGCAGTGGATACAAACTCCTGATTTAACCATACAGTGCATTGACACTCACTTTTATGCATTATAACATTTAAAATGATAAAAACAAATGACCCTTCTTTTGAGGAAAGGTGGAAAGGTGCTTGCCTATGGTTTTTAGACACACATATTGCTAAAAGCAAAGGTTTTGTAGAAAAATTAGCCTGCTTTGATGGCTTGTAAATGCTACAGAATTGTTATTTGGGAGACAAATTTGCAGCTATTTGCCTAGTTGAAAAGGGGTAAAGAATTGTTGGGTTTTTTTTTTTTCTAAAAAAAAAAAAGCCTCCAAATATGATTCTTTTATGGGATCAGTTATGAAATACACCGACGGATAGTACGGGTTGACACTGTTGTACCCTCAGACTGCAGGACAGCTTGAACTTGTTTGGATGTTAGTCGAGGTTTATCCACCATCCACACAATCGTGCGTTGAAATCTCTCGTCAATTTTTCTTTTCCATCCACATCTAGGGAGGTTAGCCACAGTGCCATGGGCTTTAAACTTCTTGATGACACTGCGCACGGTAGACACAGGAACATTCAGGTCTTTGGAGATGGACTTGTAGCCTTGAGATTGCTCATGCTTCCTCACAATTTTGCTTCTCAAGTCCTCAGACAGTTCTTTGGTCTTCTTTCTTTTCTCCATGCTCAATGTGGTATACACAAGGACACAGGACAGAGGTTGAGTCAACTTTAATCCATTTCAACTGGCTTCAAATGTGATTTAGTTATTGCCACCACCTGTTAGGTGCCTCAGGTAAGTAACAGGTGCTGTTAATTACACAAATTAGAGAAGCATCACATGATTTTTCAAACAGTGCCAATACTTTTGACCACCCCCTTTTTCATGTTCATGTTTATATCCAATTTGGCTTTTTGACAATTTTTTTGTGGTTTTCCATTGAAGACAAATTAAATGAAGATAATAATACCAAAGAATTTGTGATTGCAATCATTTTCTGGAAGAAAATGAGTATTATCTGACAGAATTGCAGGGGTGCCAATACATTTGGCCAACACTGTAGTATAATGTGATGGACCAGGCCAAAGGCCATGCCTGGCTGAGTAGTGGCAGCTGTAGCACTATGAGTAGCAGTACTGCATGGAATGATATGATGGACCAGAACGCAGGATTTGGCAGTATGGCAGCTGTTTAGGAATAGCAGACAGCATCAGCAGTAAATTTTATGGAACATAATGAGAGAACACCAAGACGTATAGGGACTGACTATAGAGGAGGAGAATGAGAGTAGTGGTACTCGGTTGTTTTCCTCCTCTTCTGGTGGATCTAGGGGACTATACTACAGCTACTATTGGAAAGGGGTGTTTAGAGGTGTTTGTTAACTGGGGGCCTGGTGGGGTGGTGCTTGCCACTCCCATGCCCCCTTTGTTGCTGGATATAGGTGGTAGTCCACCATGGGTTACAACTCTCAGCCCTCCTTCTGCTCCCCCCTCTTACCAGCCCCCCATCAGTGTGTTGTCCCACCTTCCCTCCCCTTTTATTGGTTGGAGTAGTGCAATGGTGCCATGGTGCCTTTGCGGTGCCTTTTGCTTGTTCCCTGTTTTATCACATACTGCTTAATTATAATAATGATTGGCAACAATGTGTGCATGTGTTATATATATATATATATATATATATATATATATATATATATATACACTATTTCAAGGAAAATAGGTAAGCTCTAAAAGGATGACCTGGTCAGTGATTATTAGACTAGAACTACATCAATCAGTTTGTTTTTTTCTGCCATTACAATGGTGATGTGTTGTATGTATATTGGGTAACTAAGAAAATCCTCTAACAAACAGGGATTTTTTTTCAGATTAGCAGGCTGCATCACATTGAGCAATAAAAAAAACACTTATATAACACAGATTTTTTTTTAGATTAGCAAAACTGTATATTGAATGAGCAACAAAAAGAAAGTTTATGAAATGGATATTTTTTCAGATTAGAAGGCTTCGGGGGCCACACGGTGGCTCAGTGGTTAGCACTGCAGCCTTGCAGCGCTGGGGTCCTGGTGTTCAAATCCCACAAAGGGCAAAAAAACATCTGCAAGGAGTTTGTATGTTCTCCCCGTGTTTACATGGATTTCCATCCCATATTCCAAAAAGACATACTGATAGGGAAAAATGTACATTGAGAGCCCTATGTGGGGCTCACAAATTACATTAAAAAAAAAGAAGGCATCGTCACACTGTTTATTGGTTAGCACAACCCCTCCTTAAATAATAGAATTTTTTTCAGATTAGCGCAGACTACAAGACTGCATATTGGGTAAACAAAAAAACACTTAAGAAACTAATATCTTTCAGATTAGCTGGCTCTGTCATACTGTTTATTGGGTGAGCACAAAACAACCCTTAAATATTGAAAGATTTTTTTTTCAGATTAGCGCAGGTTGTTAGATTGTATATTGGTTGAGCAATAAAAAAAAACACTTAAGAAACAAATATTTTCTCAGATTAGCATGTTCTGTAACACTGTTTATTGGGTGAGCACAAAAAAACTTTACATGACAGAGATTTTTATTTCAGTTAAGTGCAAACAGATACAGTGTTTTGCTGTTAAAACAGCAGTTTGTCTGTATTTATTGAAAAAAAATTAAACTATTGCCCCAAAAAAAACCCTCAAGAAAAGATTTTTCACTACTAGGACTGACTGTTGGTAAAAGCTATGTTTAAACACTCTGTAGACAGATGAAACTGCTCTACTGCACGACAGACTAAGAATCATTTAAATTATTGCCAATGAAAGGGTTAACTGTCCTCTGTCTTACTCCAGGCTGCTGCAGTCAGGCTCGCAACAGCACAGATATTCTCCCTCGATCCTATCGATGACTTCTATCCCTAATCTGCCTGTAATTGATTAAATCTGACTAAACTGTCAAATTCATAAAATTCTCTAGCTCTATTAAAATTTTCAGGTTTTGCAGCACTCTGTGCTTTCTTTGTCATGCAGTGAGATGAATGACAGATCCATCCTTACATCCACAATCACTGAAATGTGTCATGCTTAAGCCAACAGCCCAATGTAAGGTGTCCATCTACCACTGGCTATTGGCTGAGACTCTGCCAGAAGGTTACAGTGACTCACAAGACACATGTCTCTTTTGTATTTTTCCTGCGCAATACATGTGTGGTAGTCATTTTAGTTCATCTGAGGCAAACTGCCATTTCTTCAGTTTTGTAAAAACCCAAACATTTGGAGACAGTTCAGATCAGTAGAAAGGAGTTTCTTTTTACAAAGTGTGAGCATATTTTACAAACCTGCACATAAGGGAACCAGGAATAACAGGAATATCAACATAAGAAAATAGTGGGAGGACCATACAATTCAATTTATGTCAGTCTAATCCTACACAGTACACACCCTGCCAAACAATGGTAACATCTCTTACTAGTTATACTAGTCACATAGAAAAAAAAAACATCCAGAAGGACAGTGTTTATTAAGTTTGTCTCAATGTCAATGGTATTAAGATACAGTGTTGGCCAAAAGTATTGGCACCCCTGCAATTCTGTCAGATAATACTCAGTTTCTTCCAGAAAATGATTGCAATCACAAATTCTTTGGTATTATTATCTTCATTTAAGTTGCTTGCAATGAAAAAACACAAAAGAGAATGAAAAAAAAAGTCAAATAATTGATCATTTTACACAAAACTCCAAAAATGGGCCGGACAAAAGTATTGGCACCCTCAGCCTAATACTTGGTAGCACAACCTTTAGACAAAATAACTGCTAACAACCGCTTCCGGTAACCATCAATGAGTCTCTTACAATGCTCTGATGGAATTTTAGACCATTCTTCTTTGGCAAACTGCTCCAGGTCCCTGAGACGTGAAGGGGGCCTTCTCCAAACTGCCATTTTGAGATCTCTCCACAGGTGTTCTATGGGATTCAGGTCTGGACTCATTGCTGGTCACTTTAGAAGTCTCCAGTGCTTTCTCTCAAACCATTTTCTAGTGCTTTTTGAACTGTGTTTTGGGTCATTGTCCTGCTGGAAGACCCATGACCTCTGAGGGAGACCCAGCTTTCTCACACTGGGCCCTACATTATGCTGCCAAATTTATTGGTAGTCTTCAGACTTCATAATGCCATGCACACGATCAAGCAGTCCAGTGCCAGACTCAGCAAAGCACCCCCACAACATCAGGGAACCTCTGCCATGTTTGACTGTAGGGACCGTGTTCTTTTCTTTGAAGGCCTCTTTTTTTCCCCTGTAAACTCTATGTTGATGCCTTTTCCCAAAAAGTTCTACTTTTGTCTCATCTGACCAAAGAACATTCTTCCAAAACGTTTTCGGCTTTCTCAGGTACGTTTTGGCAAACTCCAGCCTGGCTTTTTTATGTCTCTGGGTAAGAAGTGGGGTCTTCCTGGGTATCCTACCATACAGTCCCTTTTCATTCAGACGCAGACGGACACTGTTGTACCCTCGGACTGCAGGGCAGCTTGAACTTGTTTGGATGTTAGTCGAGGTTCTTTATCCACCATCCGCACAATCTTGCGTTGAAATCTCTTGTAAATTTTTCTTTTCCGTCCACATCTAGGGAGGTTAGCCACAGTGCCATGGGCTTTAACCCCTTCCCGACATGCGCCGTAATAGTACGGCGCGTGTCGGGTCTGTAACTATGGCGACCGCCCGGGAGCCGGGCGGCCATCATAGCCGCCGGGTGTCTACTGCTTTAAGCAGTAGACAACCGGCTCTAATGCCTCCGATCGGTCCCCGGACCGATCGGAGGCATTAACCCCTCCGGCGCTGCTGTCAAAGGCGCCGGAGGCGCCATTTTCCCGGCGGCGCATGGGCGCCGCCATTTTGGCAGGGATCGCCGGCTCCTGGAGCATGCTCCAGGGCCGACGTCACGTTGCCATGACAGCCGGGAGCCTTGTTAAAGGCTCCCAGCCGGTCTGCAAATTCTCTCTTTTGCAGGCTGGTGTATACAGCCTGCAAAAGAGATGATGATTTTTTGCAATGCATTGCAATGCATTAGCAATGTAATGCATTGCATTAGTGATCAGACCCCCTGGGTTTCAACACCCCTAGGGGGTCTAATAAATGCAAAAAAAAAAAAAAAAAAAAAAAAAAAGTAAAAAAAAATATTAAAAAATATAAAAAGTATTAAAAGTTCAAATCACCCCCCTTTCCCTAGAACAAATATAAAAGTAGTTAAAAACTGTGAAACATATACATGTTAGGTATCCCCGCATCCGAAATCGCCCGCTCTACAAATCTATAAAAATATTTTTCCTGTTCGGTAAACGCCGTAGCAGGAAAAATAGTCAAAAGTGCCAAACCGCCGTTTTTTCACTGTTTTAATTCTGATAATAATTTGAATAAAAAGTGATCAAAGCAATAACATTTCCCGAAAATGGTAGAACTAAAAAGTACACCCGGCCCCGCAAAAAAAATTCCCTATACATCCCCGTACACCTATGTATAAAAAAGTTACGGCCGTCGGAATATGGCGACTTTTAGAAAAAAAAATTTTTAACACCGTTTTGGAATTTTTTTTAGGGGTCAAAATGTAAATAAAACCATATAAATTTGGTATCCCTGGAACCGTACCAAAACACAGAATACAGGGGACATGTCATTTTGGCTGCACAGTGAACGCCGTAAAACCAAAGCCTGTAAGAAAGTCGCAGAAATGCATTTTTTCTTCAAATCCACCCCATTCTGAATTTTTTTCCTGCTTCCCAGTACATTATATAGAATAATTAATGGTGGCATCATGAAGAAAAAATTGTCCCGCAAAAATTAAGACCTCATATGGCTCTGGGAGCGGAGAAATAAAAAAGTTATGGGGTTTAGAAGGAGGGGAGTCAAAAACGAAAAACGAAAATCAAAAAATGCCATCGGCGGGAAGGGGTTAAACTTCTTGATGATACTACGCACGGTAGACACAGGAAATCTAAATTTGGTGAAATCTGCCACAAATCTAATGACTGTGGATGTCATACACATAAGATTAACAGCAGATGCCACAATGAGAAGCTGGATCTGCTAATGATCTGCAGATAAATATCTCATGAGTATAGACAGTTTTACAGCCCAAACAAAGTGAGTTGGATTTTATTTCCATATTTGTAGAAAACAAATACTGCAGAAAATGCAGCATGTTCATTTCACCTGCAGAAACCCTGTGCATTGCCTGCATTGACTTCTATGGAGTTTGGGAAGAATATGTAAATTTGACTTCCATGATGTAATTAGGATGTCAGTGCCTCAAGTATGCACACCAATAGAGGGCGCTGACTGAGAATGTGCAAGTCTGTCTTCCATGATGTAATTAGGAAGACAGTGTCTCAGTCAAACAATCCTATAGAGGGCGCTCCCTTTAACATCATGCCGACCTTCTCAGAGGCCTTTGTTTGCAATGATGTTGGGATGTTGGGATTCTACCAGATACAGTCTTCTCAGCCAAGGACAGCAGTTTCGATGTATTTGCATCTCATCAGCTTGCCGTAGAGAGGACTGATCTGGCAGAGGTGAGAGGCTTAGACAGGGTTGAGGGGATATCTTCACTCCATAAGAAGAGAACCACCATTAAGGTGTGTGGAGTCTTATTAAGCCATGAGCGCTCCACTGTGCAAAGGAACATGGGAAGAATATGCAAATCTGGCTTCCATGATGTAATTAGGAAGCCAGTGCCTCAAGTATGCACAGCAATAGAGGGCGCTGACTGAGAATGTGCAAGTCTGTCTTCCCTGATGTAATTAGGAAGACAGAGTCTCAGTCAAACAATCCTATAGAGGGCGCTCCCTTTAACATCATGCTGACCTTCTCAGAGGCCTTTGTTTGCAATGATGTTGGGATTATACCAGATACAGTCTTCTCAGCCAAGGACAGCCGTTTTGGATTTATTTGCGCTCATGGCTTAATAAGACTCCACACACTTTAAAGGTGGTTCTCTCCTTATGGAGTGACGATATCCCCTCAACCCTGTCTAAGCCTCTCACCTCTGCCAGATCAGTCCTCTCTATGCCAAGCTGATGAGATGCAAATACATTGAAACAGCTGTCCTTGGCTGAAAAGTATTTGCATATTTGTCCCATATTCCTTTGCACAGTGGAGCGCTCATGGCTTAATAAGACTCCACACACCTTAATGTTGGTTCTCTTCTATGGAGTGAGCAGAGATGCAGCTGGGTCAGCAGAAATGTGGTGTGCTATTTAATTGTCAAAATACAGCTGAAAAGCTGCAGAAAATAGCAAAACATGCGGCCTTAGCCTACTTTCACATGGAATTCATAATCAGATGCATTAAAATCCATGCATGTGAATGAAGGTAATTACATTTTAATGGACAGTCAAAAATAGGTCATGTTCTATTTTTTTTGTTCAATGTAGTTTGTGAGTCTCATATAGGGCTCACAATCTCCATTTTTCCCTATCAGGATGTCTTTGGAATACAAGAGGAAATCCTCGCAAACCCGGGGAGATCAAACTCCTTGCAGATGTTATACCAGGCAGGATTCTAACGCAGGACTTCAGCGCTGCAAGGCTGCAGTGCTAACCACTGAGCCAGCGTATTGCTCCCATTTTTGTCTCTTTTCATAGATCCCTCAATACACTCAAATGTGTATGAAAATGGGTGACCGTTGAGTGCAAAATGGCAGTGTGAATCCAGCCTTAGGCTGAGGCCACACGTTGAGGAAAACCTGCATTGTTTGTTGTAGATTTTGCTGCTGTTTTTTGAGCCATGAGTCAAGAGGAATGGGCGCTCAGGGCTGCTTTAATTGTAGGGCAAATGGTGCAGCTGTATTGGGCCCCCTAAGCTGCATCACATGACATTCAATTTGCCTGTCCCCATCACACAATGCATGCAGTGTCTACACTCAGTGGCATAGCTATAGGTGGTCACAGTGGTCACACTTGTGACTGGGCACCTCAGCCATGGCACCCATACGTAGGTCCCCCCTTACACTATTGTCTTCTACTGTATTGAGTTGAATACTTACCTTTTCTTCCTAAAAAAAAGGCTGACGCATTGCCTAGCTGTGCATCTCTTATAATGTCCTGCTGGCTATGTTGTCTCGTGCTCTATGGTAGCTAAATACATACGTGTATATAAGTAAATATGTATATGCACATACACATAGATATATATGTACGTATATAGCAAGTAGCAAAACAGGGAAAGTATGGGGTCACATGGTGGCTCAATGGTTAGCACTGCAGCCTTGCAGCACTGGAGTCCTTGTGTTCAAATCCTGCCAAGGGCAAAGAAACATCTGCAAGGAGTTTGTATGTTCTCCCTGTGTTTGCATGAATTTCCATCCTGTATTCCAAAAAAGACATACTGATAGGGAAAATGTACATTGTGAGCTCTATGTGGGGTTCACAATCTACATTAAACAAAAAAAACAGGGAGAGTATTCCACATAATTAGAAGGTACACTGGGTATAAATGAAAAACTTCTAGGATGTGTAATGGGAAGATGCTGGGAGGGATTGCCTGGACTAACACTGAAGTGAAATGTAAACCAGGCAATATTACATGAGCCTTAAAATATGAGGAATTGTAAAAATGGTCAAACACAGATAAAAGTACACAGTTATGTTTGTTTATTCATATAACAAGCATTTCCTGACTTTAGTTACTTTTTCTTAGTCCCGGAAAACACCATGAAGGAAATATTTTGCGGCAGAAAGCATCAAGGTCAGATGCTAGATGTAAGAATACTATAATGGCCAGATGTTAGAATTATGATATGCACTACAAATGGTGGGAGTTTTTTAGTGTGTTCTTTTTGCATTTCGGCGTTGATTTTTGTTCTGTTTTTTTTCTGGTCCATGGTATTGCAATATTTCAGGCAAAACAGAATAAAATGCCTAAAAAAAACATGTAAAAAATATGCGACCATATAAATGCCACCAAACAAAAATCTTTGTAGAAAATGTCTCAAAAAATACCACAAAAACTGGAAGGGTGATGGACCTTTTTTCCATACAGTATCTCTGATTCTGTATTCAGTCCTTGTTTGACTATAAAATAAAACACATCAAAAAGCTCAGTTTAACTAATGAGAGCAGAATAATAAAACTACTGTTATATATCAGGGGATCGCATGAGCAGCATTTTATCTCCTTCTTCATCGGCTGCAGAATTCCGAACAAAGGCGAGGAATATTGTAAGGAAAGTAACTACTCAGCAGTGTTTCTTCAGCCAGACTCACACTACAACAGGAAATCCTTCATACAAAATATCCTAGTAAATATAAGATTATCAGAGGAACAACGCAGTAAAGATTACTTTGGCTATGAGAAAACTTTGCATTTGTGTACAGGTAGTCTTCGGGTTATGACGGTCTCGGGTTACGAAGTTTCGTGATTATGACTAGAGATGAGCTAAAAAAGTAAAGCTCCTTCGTAACAGAAAACTGCCAGCACTCCCGACTAGCAAGGACGAGCCTGCAGCAAATCAATGCTGGTTCTGCTGGAGGCTCGTCCTTGCTCGTCGGAAGAGAGCTGGCAGCTTGCTGTTACAAGTGAGCTTACTTTTTCTCATAGGAATGAATTGACCAGTGTTGATTGGCCAGTGTACAGCATTCGGCTAATCAACACTGGTTCTGCCGGAAGCTTGTCTGTGAGGAGGCGGAGTCTAAGATCAGCCCACAGCAGTCTCCATTGTGGTCCGATATTAGACTCCGCCTCCTGGCCAGCGTTGATTGGCCGAATGCTGTACACTGGCCAATGCATTCCTATGAGAAAAAGTAAGCTCCAAAATAAACACAAGATGTCAGCTCTCCCTGTACAGTACGTGATTTAGTGTGCAGCGGCTCGGAACCGAGGAAGACTGTACTGTACTGTACTGTATATGGTACAGTCTTCCTCGGTTCCAAGCCGCTGCACACTAAATCACGTTGATCCGTTCCTACACGGCGTCGTATGGTAGGTTTCCGACTTACGTCGAAATTCGGTTTACGACGCCGCGCAAGAACGGATCAACGTGGTAAGTCGAGGACTACCTGTATATTCTTATTTGTTTCTTCACAGCATTATATAAAGTAGCTAATTCATTATCTGCAATACATGGTATTTCTAGGCATTCATTATGGTGGAAGAAGCACGTGTTACCAATGGTCTGAGGGGTTGGGCAGTGATAGGAAGGTACACAAGAGGTCTAGTCCTGGACAGATTGGGATTCAAAAGGAATGTAGTAGTAGAGCAGCTGAAAGACAATGGCCACAGTTGTAATACAGAATGGACTTCATGGGCGGAGATATATTCATGCCTAGTCTTTTAAGTGAACATGAGCGGCAGATGGTCCTCATCACAGGTCCCCAATCTGGTTTAGCTCTAGGGCCATACTGAAAGTTAACAGGTGGTCTAGAGCTGCTGTGAAAAATGTATATATTAACATGCAGATATGCCGCAGCACAGTAATGATACAGCCTTCTGTCACTGCATGCCCCAAGTCAATATACGCATGCTAGAGATGATAAAAAGTCTATCAAAGTATGAGTGTGTAAAAATCCACATGGCAAAGATAATGTGCTAGAGAAGTCTTTATTCAGCCTATGGAGCTCAATACTAAGCCTGTAAGCCTATCTTCAGTATGTGTCGATGTTCCCCTAGAGGTAGAGACAGGCATCCAAAATTTTCATGTTAAAGAAGGACATTTTTTGGAGATTTTTCTCTGTCTACTGTCTGTTTTGGAAACTGACCTGTTTCTGACGCTCGGCATATTTGTAGCGGCTTTAGACCAAAGGCCATGTTTAGTACATGTAAATACCAAAGTACCTGATTTCAAAATATTGTATGTGAAAAAAATAAAGGTGAAAGCGGTTTGGTGACAGAATTTTATCACATGAAAGAGGAATATTTGTATTTTAGGTCAAATAGTCAAATAGAATATTTTAGTGAATCTATTTGTGTTAAATTGTAAGTAATTTTTTTCATAAATGTTATTTTTTCACTGATTTTACAATATAGTTCTGTAATAGGTAGTGGATTGGTTTGCCCGTTGTCCTTGTCACAATCCAGACCTAGGTGGCACCTTCACCTGCCATTCACAGCCAGTCACCATCACCTTCATTTGCAGGGTTGTCACTAATGAGAATCCTGGATCTGGTTGACACTCATGCCTTGCAGCACTGGAGTCCAGGGTTCAAATGCAGCTAAGGATGACATCTGCAAGGAGTTTGCATGTTCTCCTTGTTTGTGTAGGGTTCCTCTGGGTACTCAGGCTGAACTCATAGTTGGGACAGTGTTGATAATATTACTGCAAATTGCTGTGGAATATGATGGTGCTTTATAAGTAAACTAAATAAATAAACTGTAACCATATTGTCTTTAGCAACAAATACAGGCTATGTTTGGGATTTGATGATGGGCTCGAGTATGGAGATCTTGTGGTAAGCTGTGGAGTGACATACTGCCCAAGTGATGATCTGCGGGCAATCGCACACAACAATCGGTCATCCCTAGTTGTGATACAAAGGAAACTAACAATTCAGCACTATGTGCTGCCTCTCATATCAGAATAATGCTCACACAAAACAAAGGTTTTCCCAGGAATGTTTCCACCAGATTGCATCACTTCATTAACCTGTCAGATTTATCACCAATCGAGCATTTATCGGAGCAGCTAGGACACCAGTATCGGCAGCCTATTAGTGTGCCGAATCTACAGACCCATATGGAACCTTTATGCCTCCATGCCTAGCCATACCTCATTTTGTTTCAAGGCTAGAGGAGGCCCAACAAGGTAGTAGAGCCTTCTTTCAATTGTACAACTTCCCCCTTTAAAGTTATACTTTTGTACTGTAATCTCTTCCATATATAGTATCTTTGTTACATTCACACATAGAAAGTTTCATTTGATTCCAACAACTCCTTGTTGGTGTGTTACTTACTTTTTTGTAAATAAGTTTGTATAAATGGAGAAAACAATGTTAAATAATTCAATACCAACTTTTATGTAAATCCAATTTTGTGGTGTAATTACATTTCAAGTTGTCAAGCCTCACCTAAGCCACACAAGTAGCAACAAAGAGGTAAGCTCAGCAGGTGAGCGGCCATTATCTGAGGTCTGGTCCCAACGTGATTTATTTGCATTCTAGACGACCACCATGGGGTAAATGAGTCTATCTGAACACAGAGGCCTGCTTTGATCATGCACTATAGGAGAACCAGAAGCATGGATAAACTCCATCATGCAGCGCTGACAGCTTTAAGCAGCATGCACTCACAGCAACTCCTTAAAGGGGGGGTTTCAATGGGGATGGGTTGTTGTTTGTTGGGGGTGGATAAGTTAGCAACATCTGTATAGGAAAGAATGACTATCTACAATGCAACTGCTGAATATCTGTGCTGCTGACAATTTCTACAATACTCTATGACCTTTATTCCAAAGTATTAATGTGGTAAGAGATGTAAATATTGACAATATTATAAATGCAACTATTGTAAAATGTAATAACTGAATGATATGAAAAATGACTGTGCTCAGCAACCAGTAACGGTCTAAAAGGATCAAGTCCCACATGTCGTAAACGCTATAGTATTTGACTCAGTTTTTCCATATTAGGTAGAATTATATATATATATATATATATATATATATATATATATATATATATATATATATATATATACACTCACCGGCCACTTTATTAGGTACACCATGCTAGTAACGGGTTGGACCCCCTTTTGCCTTCAGAACTGCCTCAATTCTTCGTGGCATAGATTCAACAAGGTGCTGGAAGCATTCCTCAGAGATTTTCGTCCATATTGACATGATGGCATCACACAGTTGCCGCAGATTTGTTGGCTGCACATCCATGATGCGAATCTCCCGTTCCACCACATCCCAAAGATGCTCTATTGGATTGAGATCTGGTGACTGTGGAGGCCATTGGAGTACAGTGAACTCATTGTCATGTTCAAGAAACCAGTCTGAGATGATTCCAGCTTTATGACATGGCGCATTATCCTGCTGAAAGTAGCCATCAGATGTTGGGTACATTGTGGTCATAAAGGGATGGACATGGTCAGCAACAATATTCAGGTAGGCTTTGGCGTTGCAACGATGCTCAATTGGTACCAAGGGGCCCAAAGAGTGCCAAGAAAATATTCCCCACACCATGACACCACCACCACCAGCCTGAACCGTTGATACAAGGCAGGATGGATCCATGCTTTCATGTTGTTGACGCCAAATTCTGACCCTACCATCCGAATGTCGCAGTAGAAATTGAGACTCATCAGACCAGGCAACGTTTTTCCAATCTTCAATTGTCCAATTTCGATGAGCTTGTGCAAATTGTAGCCTCAGTTTCCTGTTCTTAGCTGAAAGGAGTGGCACCCGGTGTGGTCTTCTGCTGCTGTAGCCCATCTGTAGCCTCAAAGTTCGACGTACTGTGCGTTCAGAGATGCTCTTCTGGCTACCTTGGTTGTAACGGGTGGCTATTTGAGTCACTGTTGCCTTTCTATCAGCTCGAACCAGTCTGGCCATTCTCCTCTGACCTCTGGCATCAACAACGCATTTCCGCCCACAGAACTGCCGCTCACTGGATGTTTTTTCTTTTTCGGACCATTCTCTGTAAACCCTAGAGATGGTTGTGCGTGAAAATCCCAGTAGATCAGCAGTTTCTGAAATACTCAGACCAGCCCTTCTGGCACCAACAACCATGCCACGTTCAAAGGCACTCAAATCACCTTTCTTCCCCATACTGATGCTCGGTTTGAACCGCAGGAGATTGTCTTGACCATGTCTACATGCCTAAATGCACTGAGTTGCCGCCATGTGATTGGCTGATTAGAAATTAAGTGTTAACGAGCAGTTGGACAGGTGTACCTAATAAAGTGGCCGGTGAGTGTATATATATACTGTATATATACTATATTACTATGCAGTCATTTAGAATATCTGTTAATGCTCCCGATTACAGGCCCCAGATCTCCTTAGTTTTCTACTTTGGTGAAAACTTGTGTTCTCCATAAGATTAAGCCCTGGTTAACATCTGCATTCGGTATTCTGTTCGGGAAATCCGCTTTGCCCCCCCCCCCCCCCTCCGTCCCCTGAATGGAATACCAAACGTATTAAAAAGCGGTTAGCTAAGAAACCACTATAATGCGGTCCATGTAGTTTCTGCTCAGTTTCCGCATGAAACATGCAGAGAGAAAAGAGCTGCTTGCACCACAGTCTCTTCAAACTCTTGATCAGTGGGGCGCCCCACCAATCTAAAACTGATGATGTAACGTAAAGGGGTTGTCCACTGATAACTGACCGATGAGAGTGAATAACTGGCCCCTGCATGGATAAGCGGTTTGGATCTGATATTGATTCCCATAGAACAAAGTGGAGGGAGAGCCAGAAGCAGATAGCTTCATATATTGTATATAGGTTGGGGATATTACTGCAGCTCAAATCCAAATTACATCAATGACACCCCTGTTTCCTTCAGCCCTGAAAAGCTGATCCATAAGAGGGCTGGTAGTTGGTCCCCTACTGATCAGCTATTATGCCATCTTCTAAGTATAGGTGATTAAAACAAAAACCCAGGAAAACCCCATGAAGGATAGACCATCATCTTTTAAAAGTTGAATAACCTCTTTAATACATTTGTCTTTACTCTGGTTTTGCAGCATCATAAGAGGGACCTGCTTTTTCCTCATAGTTCATAAAAATGTTCCTTGAATTCTTTCTATCAGAAATTTCAACTGTATGCAAAGAATGCATTTTTACATACTAACATGTGGTTTTACCTGTTTGCAACGCAAACACTTGGGTATATATAGAATTATTAGAATTGTGAGCAATTAAATAGTTTTGTCATTTCTCTGAGTAAAAGGACTGATTGTTTCACGGAAAAGGAATGATCTACGTAGAAATGTTAGAGCTGGACACCTTACTTATGAAGCCCCTCCACCACAAGTGTTATATGCTGAGATTTGCCTTATTTGTACACCCTGGTGGAAATGACTGCAACCCTGTGATGGGATTTAATAAATTTCTTCCATTTTTGTGTATGTCTATGTTTTGATTTACTGTATACGGTGTACTGGGAGCAGTACCTTAATCTTGGATGGGTTACTTTATTGTTGGCTTTCTTCTGGCAGATTTCGGAGACACTATAGAAGCCAGGGGACTGAAAATGAAGAAGAATCTGAGGCGGATGTCTGCCTCAAATTCCTCTTAATTCTCTGTTGTGTGAATGTAGCCTAAGTATCATTTATAGATCTGAAGTGGTACATGGGCTGAATCACAAGTCCACCTTAAGATCAGAGGCGTATCTTGAAGCTCCTGGGCTCCAGTGCAAAATCTGTAATGGGACTACTACCTACTTTACATAATATAGAATAGTGGTATATTTCATATTGCATGGAGACCTTCGGGGCCTCCAGAGTGTTCAGTAGGGATTGTTATTGCTGCACCCCTATATCTACGCCCCTGCCTAAGATGTATTCTATTGCTTTTTATTCATGTGAACATTTCTAAAAGGAAATTTATGAAAGCACTTGCGATGGTTGTGTATTAGACTTGCAGCGTACATATAATTTCTCCAATTATAGATCTGTGTAACAATGCTGACTAATGTGACCCATTATTTGTCGGAGATTCAAGGGGAATGTAAGGCTGGCTATACAGATAAGCTGCCTGCTGGTCAAATGAACATTCATCTGACATCTACCTTTACATCTACCAGCAATGTGCGGTGAAAAATTTAATATGCCTGTCTACTTACGGATAACATTTAGATGTTAAGTATTTATATGAAAAATTAAAAGAAAAAAATGCCAGAGAACGCACCCAAAAGTGTCCTGTGTGAACCCGGCCTCAGGGTGCTATGTACGTACGCAAATACCGCCGGAAATACCGAGTCTGGCCAAGCACGACACATTTATTTCCTGGTTGATTTGTATGAAATTGGAAGGTAATAAAGGTCTATAGAAAGGTCTAGTAAAAGCTTACAGGGCAGAGTAATACATGTAGTGTGTATGAGTCTGAGACTGTCAGGTACCTCTATGGGACATGGCAGCGCCCTCATGTATTAGTACATATGATCCCTATTATATCCCAAGACACAATACCAGTCTGGTCTGGATATGGGGGTATGTGATATATATATGATATATGTGATATATATATATATATATATATATATATATATATATACAGTCCTATGAAAAAGTTTGGGCACCCCTATTAATCTTAATCATTTTTAGTTCTAAATATTTTGGTGTTTGCAACAGCCATTTCAGTTTGATATATCTAATAACTGATGGACACAGTAATATTTCAGGATTGAAATGAGGTTTATTGTACTAACAGAAAATGCGCAATATGCATTAAACCAAAATTTGACCGGTGCAAAAGTATGGGCACCCTTATCATTTTATTGATTTGAATACTCCTAACTACTTTTTACTGACTTACTGAAGCACAAAATTGGTTTTGTAACCTCAGTGAGCTTTGAACTTCATAGCCAGGTGTATCCAATCATGAGAAAAGGTATTTAAGGTGGCCAATTGCAAGTTGTTCTACTATTTGAATCTCCTCTGAAGAGTGGCATCATGGGCTACTCAAAACAACTCTCAAATGATCTGAAAACAAAGATTGTTCAACATAGTTGTTCAGCGGAAGGATACAAAAAGCTGTCTCAGAGATTTAACCTGTCAGTTTCCACTGTGAGGAACATAGTAAGGAAATGGAAGACCACAGGGACAGTTCTTGTTAAGCCCAGAAGTGGCAGGCCAAGAAAAATATCAGAAAGGCAGAGAAGAAGAATGGTGAGAACAGTCAAGGACAATCCACAGACCACCTCCAAAGAGCTGCAGCATCATCTTGCTGCAGATGGTGTCACTGTGCATCGGTCAACTATACAGCGCACTTTGCACAAATAGAAGCTGTATGGGAGAGTGATGAGAAAGAAGCCGTTTCTGCACGTACGCCACAAATAGAGTTGCCTGAGGTATGAAAAAGCACATTTGGACAAGGCAGCTTCATTTTGGAAACAAAAATTGAGTTGTTTGGTTATAAAAAAAAGGCGTTATGCATGGCGTCCAAAAAGAAACAGCATTCCAAGAAAAACACATGCTACCCACTGTAAAATTTGGTGGAGGTTCCATCATGCTTTGGGGCTGTGTGGCCAATGCCAGCATCGGGAATCTTGTTAAAGTTGAGGGTTGCATGGATTCCACTCAGTATCAGCAGATTCTTGAGAATAATGTTCAAGAATCAGTGACGAAGTTGAAGTTACGCCGGGGATGGATATTTCAGCAAGACAATGATCCAAAACACCGCTCCAAATCCTCAGGCATTCATGCAGAGGAACAATTACAATGTTCTGGAATGGCCATCCCAGTCCCCAGACCTGAATATCATTGAACATCTGTGGGATGATTTGAAGCGGGCTGTCCATGCTCAGCGACCATCTAACTTAACTGAACTTGAATTGTTTGTCCAAAATACCTTCATCCAGGATCCAGGAACTGATTAAAAGCTACAGGAAGCGACTAGAGGCTGTTATCTTTGCAAAAGGAGGATCTACTAAATATTAATGTCACTTTTCTGTTGAGGTGCCCATACTTTTGCACCGGTCAAATTTTGGTTTAATGCATATTGCGCATTTTCTGTTAGTACAATAAACCTCATTTCAATCCTGAAATATTACTGTGTCCATCAGTTATTAGATATATCAAACTGAAATGGCTGTTGCAAATACCAAAATATTTAGAACTAAAAATGATTAAGATTAATAGGGGTGCCCAAACTTTTTCATAGGACTGTATATATACACACCAATATCCTTCCATTTCTGTGGGTATGACGGCTCAGAGATGGAGTGCTAGCGGGGGATGGAGGCCAGAACAGAGGACCCCTGTGTGAGGAGTGTGGGCAGGAGGCTGGTGCTGACTGTCCCTTCACACAAGAAACCTACTGTTCTCATGAAAACCAAATTCACAGCAGCCTTTCATAGAGACATGCTGCCTCCTCCGAGCTGCACTATAGGTGTGGCCCCGTCACTTTACTGTACGAACAAACGCGGCGGGAGGCTCTTCCTGCCGGCACACCAGTGGTTAAGTCTCCCGCACATCTGCTGCCGGCGTCACTAGCGCCTGGTACCTGAGGGGTTAACCCGCAGTGACTGAGGCTTTGGTGAGTAAGGTGTTAATCACGGCTTGCAGGAGTTTCCCATCCCCCCGCCCACCTCACTCTCCCCCACGTTACAGTGCTGGTGCAATTGGCCAGATAGGGGGCTCATCTCGTATTTCAGCGCCCTCCTCCTCCTCCTCCCTCCCGCCATGTCTCCTCCTCCTCCTCCAGGTCCGTGGACGCTCTGCTGCCTCCCATGTCTCCCCCACCTTTGTGCTGTGTCCTTCCCTCCCCCTGCTGTCTTCCCTTGCACTGTGCTGTAGGACGAGACCCGGGACTTGAGATGAACTCTCACTTTTGAGGTGAGACCCCCCACACTTTGTGCTCCTCTTCACCTTGAGAATCCTCCCTGCCTCCAGGTGACCACTATTGTTTACACTTGCAGTGAGCCCTGACTCCTTATGCCGTCTGCATTCACTTCCTTGTCAGGCTGTAGCCTTACTTTACCCCTGGGGTTCCCAGTAGGTGCCAGCCATTCTTTACCAGGCTACTTGTAGGCTGTGGTCTGTCTGTCCTGTGCCCTTATGTCTGTTCTGCATTGTTACAGGTGCCAGGCGGAGCGAGGACACCTAGGTTTTATCAGGTAAACTCCATTGGCATGTGAAGGACTGGCCCAGAGGACGCAATGCCAGTAAGTGATTTGTGTTGCCCATGAGATCTTGCTGTTTCTGCCATGTCTTTGGAGCAATACTTTGGTTTATTCCCTTGTTGGCAGCTGTTTGTTTTCTGCTTGGGTGTGGGAGAGTGTAAGTAT
Organism: Leptodactylus fuscus; assembly: GCF_031893055.1. Classification (NCBI taxonomy): domain Eukaryota; kingdom Metazoa; phylum Chordata; class Amphibia; order Anura; family Leptodactylidae; genus Leptodactylus; species Leptodactylus fuscus. Next base: position 134,968,666 of record NC_134265.1, read on the forward strand.
GTGGAGAAAGTCACAACGGGTGACATCATTGGGTGTCATGTACAGTACGGAGCTGTCGCTGCAGACGGACAACTGTTTTATTTCCATCTATTGATTCATTTTGTATGATTTCTTTCCTTATGTTTCATCTATGAAGCCTATGCTATGTTTCTATTACACTGCTATCAATAGTCTCATACTGTACTGAGGATTACAGGTTATTATTTCCAGGATCATATAACCATTTCATTTGAGGCACCACTTTTATGTGGATTATTTTATTCTGCAATGTAATGGCTTATCTTTAAGGCTGGATTCATCCAAGTTGGCATAATACGCCACTAAATCCACACTTAAACCGTACCTCCAGTTATAAACAACTTTTTATAAATGAATAGTGCATGTCAATAGAAGAAATATATATTGTAATATCTTATTAAGTAGATCTGTTTCCTTCCCCACTTAAGTTGTTTTCCTGCTCCTTATCATCAATCTGACTGTTGTGTACATAAGATTGCATTCAGCCTCACATACAGAACTCTGGAGGAGGAGGGAGGAGGCTGTGGCTAGTTAATTGATTTATTGCCTCATTCTGTGCCCTAGTAGCCTCTTATCTGCAACCTAGTAGTGTTTAAAATAGCACAGAATAGCAGAGTGTGAATTGAATTGTGTTGTGAATTGGACAGAATTTCTTAATTTTCAAGCAGCCTTGAAGTCTATGATGAAATTCTGCATGCAAGTCCAGCACACTTATAGAATGCACTCCAGAAAGTATTTAAAGTGTACTTGTCTTTTCAGGATAAGTTTTCTGTGTGTGAACATAAGGAGTAACACCATATCTGATCAATATGACTTTTATTCTACAGTTTTTAGCAGTTTATCTTTCTTTATGCAGTATCTATCACCCAGGTTAGCTACACATCTGAGTTGGAGTCTCTTTAGATTCCGCCTAAAACCATCGGAGAGAAAGTCCTGCAAGGAGGACTTTTCTGTCCGCCAGTTTCGGTATAAAACAAGAGAGCCCCATTATAGTCTATGGGGCCCGCAAGTGTCCTTGGGTAACCGCATTTTAAGCGGACAGGTCTGTATGGGGACCGGAGAGACGGAGAGCTGAATGTTAGTATGAACCTGGTGTCATTAGCGATAGTGGGTTTGCAGGAAGATTGGACAGGTTGCTTCTTTTTTTTTTTTTTTTTTTTTTTTTTTTTTAGCAGAATCCGCTTCAAAATCAGCTCCAAATTATGCTGTGTCAGATGACCCTAAGCTTGTGTTGTTGTTTTTTTTTATTTCCTGCTCACTCCTTCCCCTATCTTCTCTATGGAATTCTATAGATATGAGTCCTACAGCTATGGCAGGAATGTCCACAGTGACAGACAGTATAGTGTAGGGGCCGGAGCAGATATACATTCTTGTAAGAGCAGAAAGAGCCATGCCAGCCTGACAAGATATATTACAAAGCTTCTTATAACCTCCTGTACTATTCATATCTTGTGAAATGCCAGTGTCTACTACATAAGAAGAAATCAATGTGGCCACCCAACATTTGGATGTGGACCCATGGTAAGCTGGATAAGATGCTTCAGCATACTGCAAATAGTGTCCATCACTGTCTCCCATGGAAAACAATGGGACTTTGGGTGCCTTTTGACATTGCTTTTCGCACAGAAACCATGTCAAAATCCACAGTGATATTAAAAAACCTCACATACTGTGAACTAATAGATCATAACCATCAGAATATTATCACTGAGTTGTATCACGCAGGCATACATAGAAATTCTGACATGGACATGGATGAGGAATCACGTTAGGAAAGAGGAAACTCCTTTCTGATGCTTGCTCTTATGGAAATGACGATCAGATCTTACCAAGCACTTATTGTTTGTCACTGGTTTGAGAAATGATTCTGTGTACACAACATTTAGTCACTGATCAGACAAGGGGAGGGTGGCTAATACTGCCTTGGGCTGTTTACAGAAATTTAGCTTCCGTATTATGGCCATAATAGTTGGACCTTCTGCGGCTCTGATCGTATCTATGGGTGATGTAGCTTCTGGTATTGCTGATGTATTCTAATGGTATTACAATGCGCCCATGACTCATTCTGTAGACTGGAATACAGGCAAGAAATTGAGTAATGGAACTGCCATTATGGAAAGCAATATTTCAGATGACTTTTAGTGGCATTACAGGCTAGAACAGGGGTAGGGAACGTACGGCTCTCCAGCTGTTGCAAAACTATAACTCCCAGCATGCATACTTGCTCTGCTGTTCTTGGAACTCCCATGGAAGTGAATGGAGCATGCTGGGAGTTGTAGTTTCACAGCAGCTGGAGAGCCGAAGGTTCCCTATCCCTGGGCTAGAAGGATGATGATGAAGTATTGGGCTAGCTTAGCTGTGTGTTGGTAGTCTTCTGTGGCTTGTGATATTTCTGTGTCGTTACAATTATGAAAATCTGGTAATAATGTATTTACTTCTCTTACTTGTATAGCGCCTTCATATTCTGCATATTCTACAATGCTTTGACCTTGTTAGTCACAATCCCATATGAGGTTCACAATGTAAATTCACTATCAGTATATCTTTGAGGTGTGAGACGAAACTAGATTACCTGGAGGAAACCCATGCAAACACAGGGAGAACATACAAACTCCATGCAGATATTATCCTTAGGTCTCATGGGCTGACAGAAATGAATGGTACTGTGTGCTATCTGCTTTTTTCCTGGTTAGTACACTGAACCGTTCATCTCTGTCGGCCCATGCAGATGTCCGTGAATTACACGGTCCCATGTGCAGGTCGACAGTCTGGGCCGCAAAACTCAGAACAGGTCCTGTTCCAGTTTTGCAGCCGTGCTTATGTGGCTTCTATTTATTAAATGAATGGGACACATAAGCACAGACGGTGCATTTTCTATATTCACTGAAATATAGAAAATCTCAGAAAAATAAAAGATTACTGGCTATGTATTACTGGGCAATAAGAAAAAAGCCCCTTTTCTTATTGCTTAGTAATACATAGCCAGTAGTCTTTTATTTCTCTGAGATTTTCTATATTTCAGTGAATCAGTGAATATTTTGACATTCTCAACTTGGATTGTTGGGTACAGGCCAGTTCAATGTCAGTAAATAACGCTATTTCAGCCTATAGCACTACAGGTTTTGCAAAGCCATACAATGGACTTTAAGGGTTTCTAAGATTAGATACAAGACTTCTAAACAACCTAGGGCACAGCTTTTCTACCCAGATGATATCACAGGTCTTGTGTCACATTACACACTTCATATCTCTTTAGTCTAGGGCAGCTAGGGGATAAGCTGCAATACCAGACAAAGCCCATGTAACATGGCACTGTTTTTTGGGAAAAAAATCAGCAGATCCTTCTCTAAGGGTTTATCTACATAGGAAGATAATCTGCCTGTAATATATCAAAGTGATTATTATTTTACATACCGTAGTTATCATCTTTGTATGTATGATCATTGTTCCCCTAATGTTTCAATACTGTTGCAACACATCCTCCGTATAAATGAGGGGGATATGCTGTTGATTTTTATGTGATTGACATCTGCTTGGTGGGGTGCTTACATGGGGCAGTGATCGGGAATGAACATTTATATGATTTTCACAATAGTCTTGAACAGCCCTTTAATGGACCGGTTAAAGGTCACTGACATTTCAGATGGGGTGGAGTGTGGGGGCAGCATGCTATTGAACGCCTTGATGAAAGGAGTGGATGAGAAAGTATTGTTTTATACATTGAGGTGATATCCATGGAGAATCTGTCCAGGATACAGTCATGCATCTCCTGTTACTGTACCACTGTGTGACTAGGCAGCACTTACTGACAGGGGATGGCAGCCTACATAGTAGCTGTAATGGCAGCCATGTTGACTGTTACTCATCTTTGCCAGAATATCAATTGCTCTCTTTAACCTATTCCATGTTGTATGTGAAGTACTGATGCTTTATGTTTCAGACTTCAGCAGTTTTGGCTCAGGCTTGGAATGATGTGACTTCCCACTAAGTGCTTCCACCCAGATTATTCTGGGAAGACGTTGCACTATCCTAGTCCTTGTGGTTTTACTCTGCTCTATAGTTGATGGTGTAATGTACGAACGTGCTGTCCAAGATTATCCACAATGTTCAAAGGCCAAGTCATCCTGAAAAAAGGATCGTCTCAGTGGCCACACAGCTATACATTCCCATTCTAAAGGCAGCCAGCTGTCTATCCTGTGAGCAACTGGAGGATTGCGAAGGGGGTTGGGGTTTAGTAATGGGAGAGCAGAGCTTGTGCATGCACATTTTCCATAGGGATGTCAGGGAGCTTTGGTATTATGTTGCAGGAGCTGTGGTTGTTAGGACATGACTAGCTGGCTGAAGGGCACATTAAATGCACACAATACAAACTCAGAAGGGTGACGTACGAGAAGAGCCAAATAGGATGCCTTGTCTACCTAATTTTCAGATGGTATGAAGGATGCCCGTCTAGGAGCAGCTTCTGATCCGGTTTATACTGGGCATTGACTTGGACACAGTGCTCCCTTTCTCTTTATTCTGTAACAAGGATGATGTCACCGCCACATGTTCTGTTCTCTTAAAGAGACAGGAACCTTCTGCATAATGGGCGAAAGACATGGCAGGGTAAGCAAGCTGATCTTATGAAATACTGACTGTATTAACCATCGGAAGCAGGCATCACTGACGGCTTTGTGTACCTAAAGGTAACAGTGAGATTTAGTGGTGTAATGTTTGCATGTGCCTCACTGGATTCGCTGAGGTTCTAGTTTGAGATGTTCCATGAATAACACTGTGCATTGTAGAGTTGGCGGTTCTGGACTGAAGCTGTTGTTCACCTTGAATATGGGAATTGTGTGGTGCTTCAGATTACTAGTTTATTCGGAATTACTTAGGAATTGGGTGTGTCTGTATCTGATGTATCATGTAAGCTGAGAAGTGCATTTCTGGGTTCAACATCTTGCTTATCTCCAGAGATAATGCATGCCACTGACTTCAGGGTTGTATTTTGGAGCTGGATTACTTTTAGACACCTTCAGTGACCTTCAGTCCGTGAGAATGTTAGTCAGTTGTGTGCGTTTTTCTGTTATATTACTAAAAATAAGCACAAAATCCATTCTAAGCATCTATGATCTATAGCCTGTACATTTCAAAGGGGCAGCATCTGCCATCTGCAGTTTTAACGCTGCTTTTTCTACCAGCATAGGATTTGCTGCTACTGTAGGACTACTGTAAATATATTAAAATGTATTTTAATATAAGCAAGTGCAAATGGATACATACACAAAGTAATTATGGTCATATTTAGATACAGTAATAGCACATTGAAAAAATGACACATTACAGTCCAAAATATTTCTGAAAATATGTGATATTTTTTTATACTTAAATAGGGGATCTGGCCCAAGTGTGACCATATGGTTCAGTAGCATGTGTAGCATACCACAACAGGTGTGCATCATGTTGCAGAATACAGAGTATTATTATGCCTCATCTATCACAAACCTATATCTCAATGGTATTCATATACTTTTATTTCCACTTAGGCACAGCTGGCACAGGCCTTATATGACAATGCTGCTGAGAGCCCTGAAGAGCTTAGCTTTCGTCGAGGTGACGTGATGTTGGTTCTAGAACAAGACCCACCTGCCCTTAGTGGATGGTGGCGTTGCTCGCTTAGAGGAAAGCAAGGAATTGCTCCGGGAAATAGATTACGGCTTCTTCCAGAATCCGAATCACAAGAAAATGAATACCAAGCACCTCGTCTTCTTGGAGCTACTGTTGTGACCTCAAAACCACAAAACTCCAGAGACAAATTAAAAATGAACAAAGATGAACAACAAACCCCATCATGTACAGAGGTGAGTTGACGACAAAAAGGCAATAGAATGGTTTAGCTGGCAAATTAAGTTATTAAAATGAGTCTACCACCACCAAACTTTTTCTTTGCGTTTTAAATATTTCTTGTTTTATATAGGTAACGGGGTATATCAGGAAATGGTATGGGAACAGTGGATCAGGGAGGAGTAAGGACAAGAGTCAAACATTTAAGAGTCCAACTAAGCTCACCAAGAGTCCATCAACTTGTTTCCATCTTTCTGAATAATATTCTATCTTCATCGGTTGTTGAGTAAAGTGGGAGGGCCTACTGGGATTTAATTGGGTAAAAACTTGGGGAAGCAGGAACTATATACAAAGGGGATCAAAGAGAGATAAAGAGAGAATTAAGGGATGTATATTAAGAAATGAAGAAAGATTTAAAAAAAATAAAAAATCTCTCACTGAGGATTGCAAACCAGCAGGAATACAGGCCTTGGCTGCATTAAGGAAATGCTTAGAGGGGTTGTCCGGGATAAAAGCAAATTCCTACACTAATCTAAATACCCTACGCCCGCCTACTTTCTAAATTACATAATTTATCAAAAATGTATATTTACTCATATCCCTGGGGCGGAGGGACATTTCTAGTTACAGGTGATGTTCTGTTTCCCCATTTCCAGGTTCTCTCTTCCTCCACTCCATCATACTTACCTCTTTTCTGACTGCTGGTGCGCTCAACAGTCCAGGTGCTGCTCTGTGCTCTGCATCCACCTCTACTGTCCAGGCGTGGGAGCAGTACCTTCCTATGTCTGTGCAGTAGTGGTGGATCGCCGGCTGCAGAGCACAGTACAGTGCCTGGACTATTGCGCGCACCAGCAGTTGAAAAAGAGATAGGAGCCATCTCACAGGAGGAAGTCTGGAAGGAAGATAGGCAAGTATGATGGGGTCAGGGGGCGTGTTGAGTGGGAGGATTAGTGGTGGGCAGGATAGCTAGAGAGACAGGAAGAGGGTATAAGGGAGGGAGAGAGGAAGGGGGGTGTGAGGTGAAAGGGAGCTAGTGTGGAAGCTACAACATGTAAGAAAATGCAGAAGATGGCAGGAGTTCCCAGAAAAACACAGAAATTACTCAAAACAATGCTAAAGGTATTTGGGTGCCCTTATTAACCCATTAATAGCATTAACAGATCTTTTAAATAAATAAATTTTTGCCTGGAGAATCCCTTGAAGCACTGAGCATTTGTTTCTGCTTAATGAGACTTCATTATAATGAAGGAGGATCCAGGCTGGGTGGCATTCAAGTCCCAGTCAGTTACCTCGCATATGATCCTCTGTATTGCCATCCAGAACCTAGAGGATCTCCAGGTGTTCCAGAGGGTTTTCTCTTCAAGGCCGCAGCGGCAACACACCTGAAACATCTTATAGGCAGTGTTAAAATCTTGATATTTGTTCCTGGAATTAACTACTAAGGGAGGTTCTTTGGGGGCAGAATCAGAATTCTGTCTCTCTGTTTTATGGAAAAAGTAAGACCTAGGTCCCTTTCCCAATTGACAAGGAAAGAAAGACAAAGTCCTGTGCAGATGTAAATGGTAGTTGGTATACACTGTATAGGATGTGTTGTACCAATCATGTACCTGGGCATAAGGTCTGGTATGAGGTGGGGGATTACCACCATAAAAAATTACTTGTAAACTAATTATTTGTTTGTGTTGGTGCTTTTAGTGACATAGTGAACATGCCATTTCTTGTGTCATAATGCAATAGTGCTGCTGAAAAATATCAAGCTATAATCTGTTTTGTGCAACTAAGGCCTAAATGCATCTACTGGATCACCCATTTTCATCTGTGGTTGCTGCACATTAGAACCTGTCAATGTGTCACAAATGAAAATGGTGCTATGACAGGCAAGGTCACTCTCCATATGTACTGAAAAACTCATTTGCATACAGATTAAACGTAAGATCACAATTTGACATAATAAAAGGTGTGTTCACTATGCTACTATAACTATACCAGATAAGTGGTTTAGAAGCAATTATGGTGGTGCTAGACTCACTCTAAAGCTCCTTTCACATGACAGTGTTCTAGCTCAGTGTGCTATTCAGGTTTCTCCCACATAGCACACTGACCCAATCATTTCTGTAGGCACATGAACATCAAAACAAAGCAGCTTTTCCGCAATGTGGGGCCTCGGCTCAAAACTAATTTTCTTCCTTTTCTTAGGTATATCAAGTACCACCAATTGCGCGCCTTTGTATTTCACCACCTACATCTGAAGATGACATCTACAATTCTCCACGTCAGGTTGAAGTGCCTCAACCATGCCCACAAGAGGTGAGAGAAATCTCCAAATCTTTACAAAAAAAAAAAAATAGCAACACTACCAACAGTGAAATAGGCTGCAAAGATCCTCTACGGATGCAAGGTTTTACCCCCTCAAATATAAAAAGCTTAATATTGAGGCAGCAGTCCAATGAATAAAGATGAAGATGGTGAATTTACTCTATTTAGGTGGACTGAATCATTGCAGTTTGGAGAATAAATTCACTATCTTCATCATCCATCTGAGTGTTGCCTCCCCCCCCCCCCCCATGTTTCCCATAGCTTTACAAACATAAAATGTCTGCCTTCTTTATAAGGAAATGCTACATAATATTTCCCACAAGACAGTAGCCAAATGATAAACAAAATAGAACATATTTTGCACTTTTTCCAAAGTGGGGGGGGGGGAAAAAGTCAGTGCATCTTATAGAGTGTACCGAAAATCAAGCTGGCTGGCACTATTGCAGGATCGCCATCCACAATCAATTATTATACTCTTTGTCCTCTTCAGACCCCAGAGTATAAAAAACGGAGTTCCAGGGGAGGTGATTAAAAATAATAAACCGTGTTACTCACCACTCCTGGGCTCCGGTGCCATTCTTCTGGTGACAGACGTCATGAATGCCAGCATCTTGACTCAAAATGACACAGGCACAACTTCATGTGGGTTACGCTGCTGTCATTTTGTGTCAGGACACCGGCACTCATGACGTGAAAGATCTCAGTGGTCTCTGATGTCATTTATGACATCTCTTTGACCAGAAGATGTGGAAGATCGGTGCTGTAGCTCAAGAGAGATGAGTCTCATTACCTGGAACGACTTATATAGCAAAAAATACAGAATATCAGTCTTTATTTTCTAAGAAATATTTTAACATGTTTCAATGGAGGAAACTCCAGCACTGGAATAATCAGGCAAAAGAGACAAACTACTTAATAGGTATATTGTTATATATACAAATACCGAAGGGTAAATAGTGATCAATAGTTGTTTGTGTGTGTGTGTGTGTGTGTGTATATATATATATATATATATATATATATATATATATATATATATATATAGTCCTATGAAAAAGTTTGGGCACCCCTATTAATCTTAATCATTTTTAGTTCTAAATATTTTGGTGTTTGCAACAGCCATTTCAGTTTGATATATCTAATAACTGATGGACACAGTAATATTTCAGGATTGAAATGAGGTTTATTGTACTAACAGAAAATGTGCAATATGCATTAAACCAAAATTTGACTGGTGCAAAAGTATGGGCACCCTTATCATTTTATTGATTTGAATACTCCTAACTACTTTTTACTGACTTACTGAAGCACAAAATTGGTTTTGTAACCTCACTGAGCTTTGAATTTCATAGCCAGGTGTATCCAATCATGGGAAAGGGTATTTAAGGTGGCCAATTGCAAGTTGTTCTCCTATTTGAATCTCCTCTGAAGAGTGGCATCATGGGCTACTCAAAACAACTCTCAAATGATCTGAAAACAAAGATTGTCCAACATAGTTGTTCAGGGGAAGGATACAAAAAGTTGTCTCAGAGATTTAACTTGTCAGTTTCCACTGTGAGGAACATAGTAAGGAAATGGAAGACCACAGGGACAGTTCTTGTTAAGTCCAGAAGTGGCAGGCCAAGAAAAATATCAGAAAGGCAGAGAAGAAGAATGGTGAGAACAGTCAAGGACAATCCACAGACCACCTCCAAAGATCTGCAGCATCATCTTGCTGCAGATGGTGTCACTGTGCATCGGTCAACTATACAGCGCACTTTGCACAAATAGAAGCTGTATGGGAGAGTGATGAGAAAGAAGCCGTTTCTGCAAGCACACCACAAACAGTCGCCTGAGGTATGCAGAAGCACATTTGGACAAGCCAGCTTCATTTTGGAAGAAGTTCCTGTGGACTGATGAAACAAAGATTGAGTTGTTTGGTCATACAAAAAGGTGTTATGCATGGCGTCCAAAAAAAACAGCATTACAAGAAAAACACATGCTACCCACTGTAAAATTTGGTGGAGGTTCCATCATGCTTTGGGGCTGTGTGGCCAATGCCGGCACCGGGAATCTTGTTAAAGTTGAGGGTCGCATGGATTCCACTCAGTATCAGCAGATTCTTCAGAATAATGTTCAAGAATCAGTGACGAAGTTGAAGTTACCCCGGGGATGGATATTTCAGCAAGACAATGATCCAAAACACCGCTCCAAATCGACTCAGGAATTCATGTGGAGGAACAATTACAATGTTCTGGAATGGCCATCCCAGTCCCCAGACCTGAATATCATTGAACATCTGTGGGATGATCTGAAGCGGGCTGTCCATGGTCGGCCACCATCAACCTTAACTGAACTTGAATTGTTTTGTAAAGAGGAATGGTCCAAAATACCTTCATCCAGGATCTGATTAAAAGCTACAGGAGGCGACTAGAGGCTGTTATCTTTGCAAAAGGAGGATCTACTAAATATTAGTGTCACTTTTCTGTTGAGGTGCCCATACTTTTGCACCAGTCAAATTTTGGTTTAATGCATATTGCGCATTTTCTGTTAGTACAATAAACCTCATTTCAATCCTGAAATATTACTGTGTCCATCAGTTATTAGATATATCAAACTGAAATGGCTGTTGCAAACACCAAAATATTTAGAACAAAAAATGATTAAGATTAATAGGGGTGCCCAAACTTTTTCATAGGACTGTATATATGAAAAGTATCACAAACGAACATCAAATACAAACCCATCTGGGAGACACTGACGCATACACACCAATACATATTGTGGTGCTGATACCTCCTTCTGGTTTTTTTTTTTTTTTTTGTGCAGCCCACACTATTGATCCTTGTCAGCAGACCATTAGGTTTATTTATATGTCTGTGCCAATATGTCAATTGAAGCAGCACCAGAAAATCTAGGTATCATCCTATAAATTGCATGGCAGGACCCCTCTCCAGCCAAAAGCGTTCCTAATGGAAAAAACAATCCAGTCTGCCAGAAACTTGTATAGATGGAAAATGTCTTTATTGGAAAACCAGTACACCTACTGTATATACACTGTAGTTATATACTATTAACCCTTTTTTCCAGATTCAAAACATTGGTGGACCATTTTTAGAACAGTCCATCAATAACAGATAGCTGGTGTTCTGACTCTGCATGTCCCTGCCGATCAGCTGTGGTGCTCATGCTTTGGCCTTTTCAGTGTTGCAATGTTTTTTTTCTACCTGTGCACTGTCTGTAATGTAGTTGTGCTGTATCATATTGTAGCCTCACCTCATTCACTTGAAAGGGGCAAATCTCCTACTATGTAGATAGTAAATTCACCACAGATCATTTACGTCTTAAATAGTTTTTGTCTCCAATCTAACATTAATACAAAATACTGCCTGATAAGTCAGTTAAAAGGAACACTTTGTTGAAAACACTTGTAGAATTTAGACATAGCATTGTAAAGATTATGGAGGTGTCACATACAGTAAGTGCTTCTGTGTAGTTGAACAGTGGGGGTGCTGATAGACACACCTACCTATCTAATGTTGTGGGGCTGTTATAAATATAGGTTATTTTGAACTTGGAAAACCCCTTTCAGATGACAATGAGATAATGGTGAAAAGTCTGTCCAATATTTAATTTTCTTAATTTGTATTTGGCATTCTCTACCTATGCCCTGCAGGTTTACGATATGCCATCCTCACTGCTGAAAGATACACAATCCATGTCAAGTATGTATGATAGTCCTGTGTTGCGAATAAAAGAAGTAAAAGATGAATCTGTCCCACCACCTGAGGAGATTCCAGAAGATATTTACGATGTGCCACCAACATTTCAAAATGTGCCACTAGATGATGAGGAAGATGAGGGAATTTATTCTATGCCCTCTAACCTGAAACGGGTATCTGGTCTTCAGAATCTGTATGAAGCGCCAGAAGATATTCTTAGCTGTGGTCACTTGCCAGAACCCATTGACCCACCTCAGACCCACCGTCTGTCTGTTTCTAGCACTGGCAGTGCTCGTTCAGTGGATTCTGGTGGGAGCAGAGAGTCTGGTTTACCATCCCTTTTAACTAGAGATTATCGTACTGATGGGGTTAGTACAGTAGAGGCACTGCGAATGCAACATCAGGAGTTACAAAAGACCTTTATGCTTTTAAAAGACGGCTTTCAAGATGCTGCAAGAAGAGGATGCATAGAAAATCAAGGAACAATTCAGGGTGCTGAAGTTCTCAAAGATTTTGTTGGCTTAACTCAAGTTGTTGTCCTTCACTCTTGTCAAGCTTCAGACCCATCACTACATCGAGAACTTTCTGGACATTTAGAGCAACTGGAACGTGCACTGCGGGCACTACAGGAGGGTGGGACTGAGTTATTGTCACTGACTCACTTAATACAGGAGCAGAGTGGCTGTATTGTGGCGCTGGTGAATACGAACGCAGCTCTTCTCTTCTCACGACCACGACTTTCTTCTAGTGAAAGCCTTTCACGACGGCCACTACCTGCAATACCTTCGGCTTCCCCTGCCGCACATCGCAAGGGCAGCATTCAGGATCGACCTCTGCCACCACCACCTATCCGTCATCAAACTCCTAGTGATCTTGGGGAGGATGCCCACAGTGAATACGAGAGGATTCAATGCAGAGACAATCATTATGTTCATTTACAGGTGAGTGAAAGTGCATTAACTCACATGTTACCACATTGTTTGTAACAAACTGTCATATTCTCACACACTTAACAAACTGGTTTTACAAGCAGGTTTTTTTTTTCTCTCTCCATCAGGGTACAAATTCGCAAACCACATTGAAATCCAAAGACCAATCGAAGACTGTGGAACAGAAACCTTTACAAGAGAGAAAGGTAACGTATTTCCTCAGAAGTGGGTTGTCTGAGTCTGGTAATACAATGTGTATGTCATTATGTGAGTGAGATCTTTAACCCAGACTTGGTCTGTAAGGAAATCAAGTTAAATATTTTCTTTCAGGAAGATGACTCAGATGATTGTTAGTAAATGATGTTTCCCTTTCTTCAGGGTCAGGATGAGGGTTTTCCTCTATTAACCCCACTCATTATACATTAAAATACTAAACTGGTGACTTTTTAGACCAAAGCAGCGGCAAGCTTCATGTTGCATGCTAAGCGTTAATGATATCTAATAAAGAATGATATATTTTCTCTGTGCCCCTCAAGCTGATGGGTGCCTGCTTCATCAAAGAAAATGACAAGCCTCCCGAGACTCAGTTACTTCAGTTCTTTCAGTAGTTTCCTGTATCAAAATGCTTGAAGGTTTTAAGTCCTTAAGTTAGTTTAATGTAGATTTAGCATGCTTTTTCCCCTTACATTTTCACACACTTGAAATAAAAATATACTTTGCTTTCTTTTTAGCTGGAATTGTACGTGCTATTCTTGTGGAAGTCTTTTTAGCCAAAGCTAGAAGTTGATTCAAAAGAAGTTAATGTACAAAAGATATTTTGTCTCTTTTGTATCCACTTCTATGTATGGCTCCAAACACGTCAATGAAAACTGTATGTGTGATTCCAGCTTTATTTATCAAAGTACCGTATTTTTCGGACTATAAGACGCACCTAGGTTTTAGAGGAGGAAAATGGGGGAAAAAAAATTTTGAAGCAAAAAATGGTAAAATATTTAATATATGGGAGTTGTAGTTTTGCAACATTGACAGGTGACCCTGCAGCTGTACGGGGATGCATAGAGTTTTTTTTGCGGGGCCAGCTGTACTTTTTAGTTATACCATTTTGGGGAATATCTATTGCTTAGATCACCTTGTATTGAAAAAAAACCCGGCGGTTTATGATATTTGATTTTCTACTTTTATATATATATATTCTAGGGACAGGAGGTGATTTAGAACTTTTATTTATATTTTTAAAGCTTTTTTTTTTTTTTTTTTTTTTTACTACTTTATTCCCCCCCGGGGGCTTGAACCTGCGGTCACTTGATTGCAGGTCCCATAGATGGCAATACAACTGTATTGCCGTCTATGGGACATTCTGTCTATTAGTATTACGACTGGTCATAGACCCAGCCGCGATACTAATACAGCAGTGACAGGCCCGGGAGCCTCATTAGGCTCCCGGCTGTCACCCGAACAGGTCGGCTCCTGCGATATCGCCGCGCAGGAGCCGGCCTGCAACTTCACAGGTACGGGGCCGGTGGGGACCGGCCCCGGGGGAGAAGGGGCCACCGATACTGACCCGGCATCCGCTGTACTAGAGAGGCGGATGCCGGGGAGGGATAGACGCCGGCACAGGTGCCGGGGCCTGAGACATCGCTACGCTCCTCTGCCCTGCATGAAGCCAGCGGCGGGGGGACGGAGGAGCGGAATAGCATCGCCGCTGCCGGCTTCATGCAGGGCAGAGCGGATCCCTCTCTAGAGCGGATGCCAGGCGCCACATTCGGACTATAAGACGCAAAAATTTTGGGGAAAAAAAGTGCGTCTTATAGTCCGAAAAATACCGTAATCTTTATTGCTTTAAAACTAGCTTAAAGTGTAGCTCCAGTTATCAACTCTGTACGGCCTCCTCCTGCACCCTCCATAGAGTTCTGTGTGTGAGGATGGATATGGAGATGGATCTTAATAAATGATGAAGGAAAGAGACATCCAGGATAAGATAGATATATTATAAAGTTTCTTATATTTACTGAAAAGTTACTGTTTATTTCTGAAAAGTTATATATAACTGGAGGTAGGGGCTAAAGCTGGAGGCACACGTTAAGAACTTGCAGCAGGTTACATTAGAAGTGTAATACATGAGAGTTAACAAATATCATCTGCATATTTCAGAAGAAACACATGGCACAAGACACTGTGCATTATGAACACACAGCATGTCATTTATTGCAACCTTTGCAATACATAGCTTGAAAGTTAGGGTAAGTTCACACAGGGTTTTTTGGATCAGAACCCTCAGATTCCGGTCCAAAAACCGGGTAGCCACGATTGAAAGCTGATGCACTGTGCGCAATCTGCTCCAGATTAGGCCCAATGAATGGGCCTAGTCCGGAGGAGGGAGTGTCTTCAAGCCGAATCGCAAGGCGACTCGGCCTGAAGAATGAACACCTTGCTTTTTTTTCCAGGAGCCGGAAGAAATGGTTCCTGGAAAAAAAGACCTGAGCGGCTCCCATTGATTTCAATGGGAGACATCTTTTTGGTCAGGGTTTTGAGGCGGATATGACCTGAAAACCCTGACCAAAAAAACCCTGTGTGAACTTACCCTTAAAGGGGTATTCCCATAACTCTTGTTCTGCAGCCTGAAGGCTCTGTGCTCTCTTCACTTCCTGGATTTCTCAGCACATTGGTGGGTGAAGTTTCACTTGCTCTGCTATCTGCTATGTATGCCGTCAGTAATGAGGGATTGGTTGTAAATGCATTACCACAGTATAAAGTTGATATGGAAACTGATGTAGCAGAGATGGATTTGAGTCAGCTTGCATTACATACAGAGGTAAGGACTCCTTATCTCAGCCCTTATCAGCCAAATTCAATTAAACCAGCTGATAAGTGGAAAAGCTGAAGAAAGACAGTAATCCCGGAGCTCTCACCTCCCCCTCCCCTATATGAGGAGCTCCATTGCTTTTCAGCCCCTCCCTCCCCCCCCTGAGAGCAGGCAGCTATGTCCCTTGGGAAATGAGCAGATAAGCCCAGTGGCCATAGAAACTGAGTGTCAACAATGAAGTGAATAAATTAAGATAGCGGCCAAACAAAGCAGTTTTGATAAAGCAATGTATTTAGGAAAAGTCTTAAAAATAGGAAAAGTCTTAAATCCACATAAACTAGCAGTATAGATAGGATACTTTTCATGGGACAACCCGTTTAAGGTTAGCTGTCCAGGAATCACATGCATTTTTGAAAAAATGCAGCATATCAATTTTAGCTGCAAAGACACGAGCGTTTTCCCTATAGTTTTAATAAAGTAAGCAAAAACATGTAGCAAGCGTTCCTGCAGTCAAATAGGATTGTCTATTGATATAGTGCAGTGATGGCTAACCTTTTGAGCTTGGTGTGTCAAAATTTGTCTAAAAATCCTAGCTTAACTCGGGTGCCATATCACCATCTAGAGAGATCCATAATTTTGTAATATTTGAACTGAAGCAAAAAAAAAAAATTATATTTTTGTATTGTTATTTATTTGTATTTCTGGCCCATCACCCGACATAAGCACTTTAAAAAAAAAAACAACAACAAAAAAAAACACCTGCAGTAATTCACTTGAAATGAATCTAACTCTGTTGTGTGACGTCTGTTAAAAAAAAAAAAAACCCCCAGAGGTCACAGTACCATTATTCACTGTTGTGTAAATATAGCTTGAGCCTAGATTTACATGACCGAGTTACACCTGTGAAACTTGGTCCATATGTTTGCCAAATTTATCGGCCTAAACATCATTATAGTTATCTGTCATGCTAGGAGTCCTTTCCTCCCAGCGACATACTGTCCCCTACTGGTATAGTACAGGATAGTATTTTGCTGCTAGCGAAGGACTCCCCAGTATTAATGTACTCTTTGTTGAAACTCTGGCATGGTCTGTCTACATCCCTTTTCACACCTGATATGCATTTTTTTTTTTTTCCTTCCAAGGTTGATACATACCCAGAGCCTTCAGAGGAAGATCACCATTTGCTTCGTTTTTATGCATCTCAAAGCCATGGCCATCTACAAACTCTTCAGTCATGTGTGAATACCTTTCTAGGAAGTGCAAGTTCTCAACCCCCACGTGTTTTTGTAGGACATGGAAAGCAGTTGGTGATAGCTGCACATAAGCTTGTGTTCATTGGGGACACACTTGGTCGACTGCTTAGTTCCAACCAACTTCAAGCTAAGCTTGCAGGTGAAGGAGGTGCCTTGTGCCAAGCACTTAAGGAAGTTGTTCTAGCAACAAAGGAGGCTGCTGCACTGTACCCATCTCCTGTTGCACTCAAGGCTATGGCAGTCAGTGTCTCTATACTATGCACCTGTGCACATAGCTTCACTGACCTTCTACAGAAGATGGCCAGTTAAGGACACAGACATTTGGATGGTTAGAAAGCATTGTGGGCTGAAAGCTAGAACAATACAATGCTTTAGCATCATTGGACATTTTGGGGATTATTCCCCATTTTAAATATTTATTTTGTAATAAGACAAACTGTCTCTAGTGTTTTACTGAAAATACAGCAGACTAAATTTCTGTTTTGCTCAGGTGAGCCAATCTTGTGTTTTATCGTGTATATAATATCATCACTGATACTAACTCTGTGGGTTACTGTACTATATAGCTACTTGTCGAATACAAACAAGGACCTGCTATAAGAGATATAAACTCTACAGCATCCAAACCCCAATATACAGGAACAAGTGATTATGTTCCATTGGGGAAAGGAAAAGAATTGGGCACATTGAATCTTACCATGCCTGATCCTTTGTTTCCTCCAAGAAATAAACTGTTGTCAGAAGGTTCTGACAGCAACTCACTTTACTCTGGCCATTAAGGGAATCTGTCAGGGAAAGTTCACATGGGGTTTTTTGGTCAGGATTTTGAGGCTGTATCACCTCAAAATCCTGACCAAAAAGATGGCTCCCATTGAAATCAATGGGAGCCGGTCAGGTTTTTTTTCTGGGAGTCGCTTGTTCCGGCTCCCAAAAAGAAGGGAGATGCTCATTCTTCAGGCTGTTTCGCCTCGCGATTCTGCCTGAAGACACTCCCGACTAGGCCCATTCATTGGGCCTAATCCGGAGCAGAGTGCGCAACTGGATCCCGGTGCAGTGCACCGGAATTCAGTCGCGGCTACCCGTTTTTTGGCCTCCGCCTCAGGTTCCGGACCAAAAAACCTGTGTGAACTTACGCTCAGGTCCAAAATGCCCCTCAAGTCAATAGCACTGTGTATAGGCATTTAAAAAGAGAAGAAACATATCTTTGTGGCCCCAAAGCAATGAACTAATACAGATGTTTTATGAATATGTAAATTAACCTACAAGTGCTCCAGGACTTGACAGACTCCATTTAAAAATCTTTTTGCACATTCTATCAAAGATGTATATGTGTATGTATAAACATACACATGTGAAACATGGGTACCAGAAAGCTTATTTCTTCATCACCTGCTTTGTCAGGGGCAATCTGGATGTCACCAGACACTTTAGCCTGTCAGCAGACCCTAATAAATATTAAATTGAGTACATGGACATTGGTACATTGTACGCACAAGGCAGCATGCAGTTTTCAAGTCGATTTGCTACAAAATGAAACTGGAAAATATATCTAGTTTCCACAGAAGCAGAAAAAGCCCTTGTTCCACTGCTGTTAGGCAAAAGTCAAATTGAGGACAGGGGACATACTGACTAGGCCTCAGACAAGCACATTGCATCAGTTAACTCCCAGACCCACCAACAGCTTTAATGAACTGAAGTCGCAGCACTGCAGATGAACCACAAGTACAATGCATTCAGACAGTCTGCAGACCCTTTCGCTTTTTCACGTTTTGTTATGTTGAACCATTGTATGAAAAGCAAAAGAATTTAAGTTTTCCCATCAATCCCAATAAATACCACATAATAAGAATGTGAAATCAGAATTGTAGTAAGTTCTGCAATTTATTTAAAAAGGAACGAAAAAACGTAAATATCACACAAGTGGATATAAATATTCAGATCATTTGCTATGATACTTAATGTTTAGCTGTAGGGCCGTCCATTTCTCTAGATTATCTTTGAGATGTTTCTACACCTTGATTGGATCCACCTGTGATAAATTCAGCTGATTGGACATAATTTGGAAAGACCCTTTCCCCCTTCTATATACGGTCTCACAGCTGACGACACATATCAGAGAAAAAACAGGCCATGAGCAGGAAAGAACTGCCGGTAGTACAGGATTGTGCTGACAAAGATCAGGAGAAGGGAGCAAATATAGTCTTCTGCACTGAATGTTCTCAAGAGCACAGTGGGCTCCATAATTCTTAAATGGAAGAAGTATGGAACACACAAAATTCAAAAGTCAGAGTTGAGGAAAAGCTGGATGGAGCAAAATACAGAGATATTCTTTCTGAAAACCTTATCTAGAGTGTTCAGGACCAAAAGGTCACCTTCCAACAAGACAATTTATGCATTTATGATCATACCCACTGGCAACCTTTCAAGACAAAAGACTGCAAACCACTAAGATGGTTTGAGAAATCTTTAACAGTCTGCAAATTATTAATTACTTATATGTTTAATTTAAATATGGTTATGTGCTAGGGGTAACATAACCATAACTATTCCTGCTGCAGTTTCAGATTTTAATTTTGACTTCATTCATTGAGCCCTTTAAGGGCTTACTTTTTGTGGAACAAATTGAACTTGGTAATGGTACCATTTAATATTTCATATAATTTTTTTTTTTTTTTTTATGTAGATTGTCAGCCCCATATAGTGTTCACAACGTATTTTTTTTCTGCTATCAGTATGTCTGTGTAGAATGGGAGGAAATCCACGCAAACACGGGGAGAACATACAAACTCCTTGCAGATGTTGTTCCTGGCTGGATTCGAACCCAGGACTCCAATGCTGCAAGGCTGCAGTGCTAACCACTGAGCCACTGTGTTGCCCCTAATATTCCATATGATTTACTGGAAAGCTCGAAAATTCAGAATGAGGTGGAATTGGAGAAAATCTGTGTTTGTGCGACTTTCTTACAAGCTTTGTTTTTACAGCCTTCACTTTGCAGCCAAAATGAGTAGTCACCTGTATTCTACGGGTCGGTACAGTTCTAGAGATACCAAATTAAGGCTAAGGCCCCACGTTGCAGAAAAGCAGAGATTTTCATTGCAGATCTTGCTTTGTTTTTTTTTTAGCCAAAGTCAGGAGTGTATTTAACACAAGAAAAATGTATAAGTGTTTCCTTTATATATTCTATTATTTTTCAAGTCGCTTCTAACTTTGCCCCGCAGTGTGGGGCCTTAGCCTTATATAATTTGTTTGTTTTTTGTTAAAGTTTTAACTTTTGGAAAAAATCTAAAATTGCAAGAAAAAAAAAAATCTTGAATCGCCGTATTCTACACCTGAAACTTTTTTATACTTGCATGTCAGAGGATGTTTAAGGCTTCTGTTTTTTTCAGGTCCAGATGTACATTTTATTGATACCAATTTGGGGACTGTCCATTGCTGTTTAACCAAATTTATCTGGCAGATGAAATAGGGGAAAAAAAACAAAAACATTTATATTTAGAAAACATTTAGAATGTCACTATGACATTCATCGTATCGTAAAAATAGTTATATAGGTTTGTAGACTGGGTGTTTTTGGTCACGGGGATACCTAATGTGTATGTCTCGCACTTAATTTTCTTACTTTTATATGTGTTATAGGGAAAGGATGACATTTCAGTTCATTTACTTTTTCTATTTTTTTTTTCTAATTTTAACTTTTTTTTTTTTTCAATTCAAATTTTTATTGCAAATTTTTAACAATACAACAGGGTCTGAAATCGACCTAAAACACGAAGAAACACAAAAAAAAAATACATACAATGCCAACAAAACAAAATGGTTTCGGACCGCCAGGAGGTCCCAGGACGGTCCGGCCATGGAAAGTGCTGAATTGCAGAAGAACGGAGAAGAAATGGAAGAGGCAGAAGAAAAAGAGGAGAAGCGCCATGGAGGGATGGGTAGAAGGAGAAAAGAAGGGGAAAAAAAAGTAGAGGGAGGGTAATTAGGGGAGAGCAAATAGAGGGGGTGAATGAATGACAAACTGACTAGATGGTCCATACTCGGTGGACTGGAAATCAGTTACCGGAGACCACAAGTCAACAAAACAGTAGAAGGAAGGATGCATCTGCTTGTAATAACCACAAACTGAATGCACCACACAGGTCTAGGTGGAAGATCCAGAGCCCAGGAGCATCTGATATTCCCCAGAGCATTGAAATTCAAACCAATAAAATCAGGTTTTAATGTAGGTTTCAGTCATGCCATGCAGAAAAGAGGTGAGCTTCTCCATACACATGATCTCATTCACCTTCAAAATCTATAAGGAGAGAGGAGGGGTCAACTCGCTTCCAGTAGAGTGGAATGCAAGCACGGGCACTGAGGACCAAAAATTAAAGCAGAGAGCGCTTGTAGACTTTCACTGAAGACTCATAGTGATTGAGGAGGAACAAAGCCGGGCCTAGGTGATCAAGAGTATCAGTTAGTTGCAAAATGATCCGTTTAACACCATCCCAGAACGAGGACAATACAGGGAAGGACCAGAAAATATGGAGCTTATCCCCCCTCTACCTGCCCACATCTCCAACACAGCGGGGAGACCTGTGGGAAGAACATGTGTAATTTTGTAGGGACCCTGTACCAACCAGACAGGATCTTGTAGCGGGCCTCCTGGTAGCGGGATTTTATTTTTATATTTAATCAATCAAATTTTACTAAAGATTACAAAATACACATAAACAAAAAACTCTATATACTCATTATACAAAACAAACCACCGCAGGCCCAAAAAACACAAAGTCAAAAAGGATGCAATTCAGGCTCTCACAATAACATAACCAAAAAAAAAAGACAAGAAAACTGTAGCCTAAAATGAGAGCTTCTCAGAAACCATTGTTCCCACAGGAGCAGGTATACATAGGACCAAAAACAAAAAAGACATAGACAGGAGATGACAAAGGGAAACAAAGAAAAAAAAAAAGGTCATTGGACAAAAATATAAAATCAAAAATGTGTTCCATATTATCAGGGGCTCAAGAAAAGGAGCTAAAAAAAAAAAAAAAAAAAAAAAATCAATCGACTCCTGGAACACCACCCATGGCTGCCAGAGTGCATCAAACTTAGAAGAGTCTGCGGAATCCACCGCTACTAACACCTCGATATGCCGTATATAAAGAAATTCCTGAAGCCACTCCTGCAAAGAAGGTGTGGCGCCACTGTGCCAGTACCTAGGAATGACTGTCCTGGCAGCCACAAGAAAATGTCTCAGGAGATCGCCCTTGACGGTTTTGTATTTACTCGGTATAAGGGAAAGGAGGGCCAAATGGGTGGAAGGCATGACAGTACAACCACTAACTTTACAATACAGATTGAAAATAGAATTCCAAAATGGACGATTTTCTGTGTGCTCCCACCAAATATAAAGAAGGGAACCCCTTTTTGCCTCAGCGCCAACACTGATCAGAAACACTGGGATAAATCTTATGTAGGAGATCAGGAAAGTGATACCACCTGGTCAAGGTTATAGTTTTTCTCCTGTGCATTGCATGGCAAGGGTAATGTATGGGCAAACAAAAAAAAATTCTATGTCAATCAATGGGAGAGATTGAATTCTGTAAGTCTCTAGCCCAAGGTCACAGTATACGCGGAGGCTCCCAGCATAGTGTCACTCAAAAGGAAATGATAAAGTAAAGAGTTTACACACATAGGGCTGTCGGGCCAAAGCAGGGCCTTTTCCAGTGGGGTAGGAGCAGAGGAGGAGACCGGCAACAAAGAGGACCTACGAATGAAACAAGACAGCTGGTAGGGCCCGGACTGGAAACACTCAGCTGATCCAAGGAGGGAAGGGAACCTAAAACACTACACAATTTTATATCATCATGGTCAGACCAGCATAAGATACACCAAGAGGAATGACGCGGTGGAAACATAGGGTTATGGAACAATGAGCTCAATGGCCCAGGAACCCTCACTATACTCTGACTCCA
Source organism: Leptodactylus fuscus (assembly GCF_031893055.1). Classification (NCBI taxonomy): domain Eukaryota; kingdom Metazoa; phylum Chordata; class Amphibia; order Anura; family Leptodactylidae; genus Leptodactylus; species Leptodactylus fuscus. The sequence continues at coordinate 134,991,469 of NC_134265.1, forward strand.
GCACACTGAATCTCAAACACTGGGAAAATGAGCAGAAAAAAATGTATGACGAACCTGTCAGAAGAATCAAGGCAGAGAGGAAAGAAATGTCGCAAGAATCTCCTTCTCCATAACTACCCACTGCTTGTCGGAATCCCGGTAACACCAATCAAAGAGACGCAACAGGATTACAGCCTTATAATACAAATAAAGGTCAGGTAAACCCACTCGACTATCACATTTGATAGACGTGACAATGTGAGAAATTGCAGGCAACTACGAGCCTAGCCCCATGCAAATCAGCTAAAGAGGGACTGCAGTCTAGTAAAATAGGAGTGGGGGGCCCAAATAGGCAAGGTTTGAAATAAGTACAAAAAGTGAGGAATCATATCCATTTTTAAAATATTAATATGCCCGAACCAAGAGAGGCCCAACACTCCGTATCTCCGCAGATCTGCTTCAATCTGTACCAAAAGACGAAAGTAATTACTTGAGAACAGATCAGAAGGATGAGGGACAATCTGAATCCCCAGATATTTAATAGAATAGGGCTTCTACCTAAAGGGGAACTGCGTGGCCAGATGGGTCACCTCTGCTGGTGTTAATGTAATGTTCAAAACCTCACTCTCAGACAGGTTACGTTAGGTTCACACCTGCGTTCAGGTCTCCGTTCGGTGGTTTCCGTCTTCTGCATGCAAGAAGACGGAAACCACAGACAGGGTCCGGCAGTGAGCGTTTTATGCTCTCCGCTGCGAAACTGTTTTTTTTTAATCCAGACACAGAGTACTGCATGTCCGACTCTGTGTCCGGATTAAAAAAACAGATTTCGCGGCAGAGAGCATAAAACACTCACCGCTGCACAGCTTTCTCAACCATTCAAATGAATGGGTGAGAAAGAGTCCTGCAGGTTTCTGTATCCTGCCTCTGTTTTGTGCAGGAAACGGAAACCTGCAGAACGGAGTACGGGCGCAGATGTGAACGAGCTCTTAACTCTAAAATTACTCACCAGAACAAACCTATGAAACTCATAGAATATCGAGGGAAATGACACTCTCAGTTGGATAACATAGAGAAGTAGATTATCAATACAAAGCTGCCTTTTTAATTTTTTCTTGTAATTTTGAAACAAGGCCCATGATGGCCATAAAGCGATCTGAGGTGACAGGTGGCACGTCATTGCATAATCTGGGGGCGCCATTGTTTTTTAATCACTACCTATTGAATTATTGCAATGTATAGCAGACGATAATTTACTCCATCCACACTCCTCTATGTGGCACTACATGTTACGTCACAATGCTGAAGACCAGCGTCTGATACAGCGTGCCCTTGTGGTGGCAGCACAGACCGGCCTGAACAGAAGTGTGGATGAGTGTTTAACCTATTGCAATAATCTAATAGGTAGCGGCCTAACATATCACTGTGTGGGGTCTATATACTGTGTAGGGAACAAAAACAATACACTATTACTTTTGGGGGTCACCAATATTTATGTGGGAGAACAATTAGGACATTATTACCTATGTGTATTAACAATTATGGTTGCTTTCATCTTATTTACGCATAACTGGTATGGCTAGATTTATACAGTCACAGAATTACTAACGCCCCTTTGAAGACAACCATAAGGCTGATGTAGCCCTGGGCGAAAATGAGTTTGACACCCCCTGTTCCACAACACCTTACACACAAGGCACTTAGATTGCTCCCACTCCTCATCCCCTTCCCAGAGTGAATGGCGCACATAACGTCTGGTTACTATGGAAACCTGCGAAGCAGCATTATAGACAGACTAGCTGGTACCCGCGACTTCGTCTGCGGTGATTGTAGAAGTGGGTATATACAGTCGCGGGTAAGGTTTCCGTACTGTGTATAAGGTATGGGATATAAAATGTAACTGTGTATCTTGTTGTTGCTGTAATTCTGAGAGCACATGAGACTTTTGTGTTGAATGTAATTTGTATTTCAGCCGCTATACGGTGTTGTTATAAACTGTACATAGTGACTTTGGGACAGAGGTATTTCAGGTTAATATACTTCGATATACGACATTGTATGATTTGTTATTTTCCGCCAGTACATGTAAGTTTTGGGCACAGGATACTCTTGAGTAAGCAACATAAAGTCTGGCCCTGTGCATGACAGTTTAGTAACTCCATGTGCCTCTTATTAATAGCAATTAACCCCATCATGTCCCTCACATTAACCCCAGTGTAAGGGTGCATGCACACTACGTAACGCCGGGCGTGTATGAGAGCCGTACACGCCGGCGTTACAGCAGGGCTGCCGAACACTTCCCATTCACTTCAATGGGAGCGCTCGTAAACGCCGCTGTTACGAGCGCTCCCATTGAAGTGAATGGGAAGTGTTCGGCAGTCTGCCGTAATGCCGGAGTGTACGGCTCTCGTACACGCCCGGCGTTACGTAGTGTGCATGCACCCTAAGGCTGTATTCACACAGAGTAACGCCAGGCGTTTTTTGTGTGTTTTTTGCACATAGCGCCGCGTTAACGCCGCGTTAACGCCGGGCAACGCCCCCGCTAAATAGCGCGGCGTTAACGCTGCGTATACGCGGCGTAAATGCGGCGCTATGTGCAAAAAACACACAAAAAACGCCTGGCATTACTCTGTGTGAATACAGCCTAAGAGTTACTGATAGAGATGAGCGAGTACTGTTGGGATCAGCCGATCCGAACAGCACGCTCGCATAGAAATGAATGGACGTAGCCGGCACGCAGGGGGTTAAGCGCGCTGGCTACGTCCAAGCGGAAGTACCAGGTGCATCCATTCATTTCTATGGAGCGTGCTGTTCAGATCGGCTGATCCCAACAGTACTCGCTCATCTCTAGTTACTGATATGTGAGAGACTTGGAGGTAATAATTAAGTATCTTCATTACTGAGGTCTTTTATTAGTACCTCCATATGTCTCACGTATTAGTAACCTTTATATGGGGCACACAGGGGTTAATATGAGGGACATGATGGGGTTTATTCCTATTAATGTGAGGCACATGGAGTTACTAACACTAAACTAATAACCCCATGCCTGACATTAATGAGAATAGGAAGTAAAGGAAGGAACCTGTGTGTTTCTTACTTTCAGTTTGCTAGCAGCTTCGGCAGGAGCTATCACTATAGCAGGCAGAGACCTGAGCGATTAAGCTCCACCCCCTGGGTTTCCTGCACCCCTCTCAAAGGGGAGTGTCCTTATGACTCAGCTCTAGCAGAGACTTTATTTAACTCTTGCAGGTCCTGTGCTGCTGGCATCCCAGTGAAATATGGCAGGAGTGCCACTCTTAGCATGTGTGCCAGGGGTTGCTGACCTCTGCTGTAGGGGGTAATATGAATTTTGTGGCTTGCTATGGTCCAAAGTGTGTGAGATTGCAGAGATAGTGATGTGAGTTTGGGTTTTGTGGGGGTCCTGGGAAAAACGTATGTGTGCTATTGTGACGAAAAGTAGCCTATTGCGCAATCGAGTGTAGGGACTATGTTTGTGGAAAATTTCAGCCAAATCGGTGGAGCGGTTTTTGCGTGATTGACCGCCAAAGATCCGAACATCCAAAGGGTCCTGGGAAAAACGTATGTGCGCTATTGTGACGAAAAGTAGCCTATTGCGCAATCGAGTGTAGGGACTATGTTTGTGGAAAATTTCAGCCAAATCGGTGGAGCGGTTTTTGCGTGATTGACCGCCAAACATCCGAACATCCAAAGGGTCCTGGGAAAAACGTATGTGCGCTATTGTGACGAAAAGTAGCCTATTGCGCAATCGAGTGTAGGGACTATGTTTGTGGAAAATTTCAGCCAAATCGGGGTCCAAAGTGTGTGAGATTGCAGAGATAGTGATGTGAGTTTGGGGTTTGTGGGGGTCCTGGGAAAAACGTATGTGCGCTATTGTGACGAAAAGTAGCCTATTGCGCAATGGGGTGTATTAACTATGTTTGTGGAAAATTTCAGCCAAATCGGTCAAGCGGGTTTTGCGTGATTGACTAACAAACATCCGAACACACAAACCCACAAACTTTCACATTTATAATATTAATAGGATCACCGATCTCCAGCATGGTATGGTATTATGAGACAAGTATTCACCACAGATGTGATTTGGGACATACATAGCACTGGGGTTAACAATACAAATGTATCCAGCTAACTGCACCCAGGGTTAAGCATATAGAATATGACCCCACAAGAGACTGAGGAAAAATGAGAGATTCCATATTTCAGCTCTCCACTTATTATGCTGTTTACTGATTTTGGACCCACCCTACATGTGGCCCTAATCTTTTGCCTGAAAATACGACAGGGTTCAGAAGTGAGAGAGGACGTGTATATCTGAGGCATACTCTGGACATTTATACGTCACTAGGGGCATTTGCAGGTCCTGATATACAATAACTAATTCACCCCATTTTAGAGACTATACCTACAAGGAATTTTTCGAGGGGTGTTATTATCATGTTGAACCCATGAGTGCTTCCAAAAATTCAAAGTGCAAATTTACATTTTTATAAAAATACACCATTTCAGTGCCCACTTTGCATCAACAGAGCCAGGCTCTCCTTAAACTTTTAAGATTGTTACCCCAGGTGCAAAAAAGTTCTATATGTGGGTGTAAACTGTGGGTTCAGAAGCGCTGTGATTTTTAGTTTTTGGAGTATAGATTTAGAGGCACTGCTTTCTGGATGCCATATTGTTTTTGTAGAGCCCCAGAGGTGCCAGTAATTGTGAATTTCCCAAGAAGTGCGAAATATGCCCTGCAAAAGCCACATGGTGATCCTTCGCATCGGCTCCCTGGTGTGTGTCCAAAGAGCAGTTTATGGCATTGCTTTTTACTTTGAAATTTTTTTATCATGCAGGATACAGCATAAGAAACATGCTACCTCTATTCTATGGGTCGATACAATTATGGCAATATCTAATTTATATTGGTTTTTGATGCGTTACTAATTTTGCAGAACAAAAACCCATTTGGGGACATAAATCGTTTTTGCATCATCGTCTTTTGCGAGGCGTAACATTTATATTCTTTTGTTGACAAAGCCGATTTAGGGCTTATTTTTTGCAGGGCGAGCTGTGCTTTTGAACCGGGTCATTTTGATTTCAAAGTAGAAAACACAGAAGTTTGACAATAAATGGCTTCACCCAACCACCAACTAAGTGGAGAAAAAGTTTTTGTGTTATCATTCATATTCTCTGAAAAAAGGCCAAAAACCCCCCAAAAAATCTGCCATGGTATGTAAACTTTTTAGCAAAACTGTGTATATTTTAATATTTTATTTATTAGACCCCCTAGGAGTCTTGAACCCCAGGGGGTCTGATCACTGATGCAATGCATTGCAAAATACCACCTTTGTATTAACTCTTTCTTAATGGATAAAGAACAAACAACTATAGAATTGCTTTTTACCTTTTAGTTTTTCTCATGCAGCATACAGCATAAGCAACGTGTTACCTTTATTCTATGGGTCATTACAATTACAGTGATACCTAAGAACAAAAACCCATTAGGGACATAAATCACTACATTTATTTTTTCTGAGATACTTAACATTTTTATTTTTCAGTTCATAGAGTTGGTTGAGAACTTTTTTTTTTTTTGTGGGGCAAGCTGTGCTTTTTCTTGGTACTGTTTTTGGGAACATATAGCGTTTTGATCACTTATTTAAATTTGCATATTTTGTGAGGCAGGATGGTGAAAAATCATTACTTCCCGCGTTTTTTTCTGAGTTTTTCTATGACGTTCACTGTGCAGGTTAAATAACATCTCAGTTTTATTCTACGGGTTGTTACGCACGGTGATGCCAAACATGTATCATTTTTAATTTTTAGGTTTATGTAATTTGTTTTATATAAGAAAGAAGAATTTTAGGGGCTTCATTCATTTTTTTTTTTTTTAAATACACTTTATTTTTACATTTTATGGATGCTCCACTACAGAAATCTAGGCTGACTTCCTCCATTCACGGCAGGATCAACCAATTATGTGGAGTCCTGACAGCCCTGGGTCACTGGTCAAACAAGGTCTGCTAATGATGGGGAGGGGTGACATTCACCGGAACAAGATTCGGGGCCGGTGATCAGTTGCCATGACCCCAGGCTGGTTTGGCATATTGGGGCTTTATAACTTAATTTTTATTTATTTATTTTACACATTTTTTAAAACTTTTTTTTTTGTCGTATAAGGACACTAGAACCAGTGATCAGAAAGGATCACTGGTTCTGTACTAACTATAGACTGCAAAACACATGTATTGCAGTCTATAGAGGAAGCTAGCTATGCAGATGCATAGACTAGGTTCCTCTCGTGCCGGCAGGATCAACCAGGTAACAGGGGGCCTTAGCAGCCTGGGGGTCACTGGGCAGATCACAGGCTACAAAATATAGATGCCAGCACCCCCCGATCTCGCCAAGGGGGGTTCCGGCAGCAAGAAAACTAAACCCTTTGTATGCCGGCGTCATGTTGGACGCTGGCATGCAAGGGGTTAAACCCTCTATCGGCAAACACTTAAGGTGCCATGATCGCTATTGATAATGGCACCTTAAGGGTTAAACAGCAGGGATCGGTGCAATCACCGTCCCTGCTGTTACAGCGGGAGCCTGGCTGTCAGATACAGCCAGGCTCCCATAGTGATCGCACGGGCTCTGCTTCTGAGCCCGTGCGGTCTCCATCACGTACATCAGAGGTTCTCAAACTTATTTTGTCTACCGCCCACTTCGAGAATTAATTATTTTCTAGCGCCCCCCCAAGTTTTTTTTACTTTACTACATCTTAAGAATCACAATCACAGTCATTATGTTAATAATTAAATTATGTGTGTCATGTGAAAATAAGACTTTCTGATGAGGGTAATGTAAAACACCATTTTATAATATTAGGAAAACTTTTATTCATGTTATTAAAACAAACATTTCAATTTTAATACTAATCTAATGTGAAGGATGAATTTGAAAATAAGTCACATTTTTGTCTTTTTTATCTGATGCATTTTATTCAAATGATCTTGTAGCCTTGAGGGTTTCATCGCTTCATTCGAAAATGTTTTTTGACAAAGAAGGCACATAGGCGAAGATGGATTTGTGGGATTTTCAATAAATCCATATTTTATATATTCCGCGCTATATTGCCGTTTCTTCTTTTTTGCTTCCGACATAATTTTGTCTTCAAAAATGCCAAAGTAAAGAATCGAGTATTAAAAACTTGCTAATGACACCACTCACAGTATTCACCACCGCACGTACAGCATTTTACCTAGTCGCTAAATTCACTTGTTTTCGTAATATCGTCGAATGACATGACTGGCTGTGACATGATGGTGCATGCGCTTTTATATGAGGCAGCGGGCGGGCCTAGTACTTTCGAGAATGGACTAGAAACTTCTCGCTTCGCATTGGAGCTTACCGCCATTTATGGTACAGTTTGACAACTTTTGGACAGGAAATAGTTACTGTCTAGTCCCCTAGATGGCGTTACACGAGGAAACGCACGTTAAGTGTAAAGGAGCGGTAAAGTTGGTGTTAAAAGCAAAAAAACAATTTTAAAGGGGTAGCCTCATGAAGCTTGATCTGCCTTCTAAGCTGCCTAAAAATCTCCTTTCTTCCTGTTTGCTCGCGTCAATTAGCCCCACCCCCAAATTAGCATGTAGCTCCACCCACCACATAGCGTGATCCTATAGGATGACTGAAGGGCCTGTGATGTCATCAAAAGGTCCTGTAGACTTGGATTTACCTTGTACGGAGTTTCCTAAAGGACCTGGCTCCTCTGCCCACTAGCAGCCTGCTCTATATAATAAAGCTTTATCCTAGTGAACAGAGAGACCAGGTCCTTTAGCCCAGTAGGATTTAGACTGCTTTATATAAGAAAGCAGCACTTATTCCACCCCACCCCCCCTCCCTCTATCTCACAGCAGGGAGCTAGGTGATGTGTATGTGATGTGTATGTGATGTGTATGTGTGGTGCAGACACAGGCTGGCTCCGTACACTCAGCCACCCCCCTCTCTCCCCCCACACAGCAGGGAGCTACGTCATGTGGCTCCCTCAGCAATGAGCAGGGGGCCAGGTGCTAGTGTCCATAATGAAGTGAATAAAGTAAGATAGTGGACAAACAAAGCCGTTTTGCTGAAGCAGTGTATTTAGGAAAAGTCTTAAATCCACATTAACAAGCAGTATAGATAGGATCATTGTTATGATACCACCCCTTTAAATTAGCCATCGCCCCCCTAAACCGCTTCAATGCCCCCCCCCACAATCTTCTCTGTGCCCTTTACTGCCCCCCTATAGGCCTCCAGCGCCCACAAGGGGGCGTTATCGCCCACTTTGAGAAAGACTGACGTACATGCACGTGGGAATGCAGGCACTAACCACATTCCTTGACGTGCATGTACGTGAAATTGCGCTAAGGGGTTAAACACCCGGCTTCCGCCATACTAGTACAGCGGATGTCAAGAAGGGGTTAATAAATTACAGGGTAAGACTGCCACTGAAAAAGACTTGGGGATTTTGGTGGACAGTAAGCTTAGCGACCAGTGCAAGGAATTACAGGATGAATCAAAAGAGCTATAGATTCTCATGACGAACATAGTTATGCCTATATATGTCATTGGTACAGTCACACAGACTATTGCGCTAAATTTTGGGCCCCACTATACAATAATGACTTAATTGAACTAGAGAGAGTGCAGAGAAGGGCAACCAATATTATTAACGGAATGAGTGGACTGAAGTACCAGTAAAGATTAACCCCTTCCTGCCGGAGGAATATGCGTAGTTATGCTTTGATAAGTCACCTATTTCTTATATCCCTGCAATATTATGCACGTTTATATTTCAGAAGCTTTGAAACGCTGAGTAACAACCAAAGGATTAGTATTCCTAGTGTAGCATATTACACACATAGCATACTGAGGATTTATTTTAGGCTATGGATAGGCCATCAATATTAGATCTGTGGAGGTATGACACCCAGGAATCCTGTTTTGAGCTCCCATAGTGCTCAAAAGCAGAAAACTGTTGAAGTAGGCCCAGATATACTGAAAGACTAACTTTGAAACAGTTTCATTTACAGATAGTTACTGTGCAACCCTAAGTGGTCCAGATGGATGGAGTAGAGGATGGCCACCATTTCCCAACAAGACTGCAATGTCAGCAAGGAGGCAACGGAGTCATGTTTAGGGCTGGAATCATAGGACCTCTGCAATGTATATAGAGTTTCTCACTGACCACTTTAGATGCAAGAACTGTGAAAGTGATATCAAAGGTGGTGTCCTAATAATAGTTTATAAGAATTATGATTTAAATTTTTTGTTTGTGAAAAATGTTATCACTGGGAGATTTGTCCAATAAAATTTGATTTATTCTCTAAGTTGAAAATTTGAACATTATACTGACTGTCATCTGGATCAACCATTTAGGAAAATCTGGGAAAAATATAAATTGCCTAATTTGGAACACTATAGAAAGCTTTGTGAAATGCCTTCCTTTCTATTACAGACTGCCTAGGACAGACTAATAGAATCCTATTGAAGACAGGCCTGAGGGCCAGCAATGCACCCATAAATTGCTGTACCAATGCACCACCAGGAAAGTGGCAGCGGCTATATTTAAAGACCCCAAATCCACGTACTATTATAGTTGATGGCAGGAAAAGATTAAGGTCACCATTTTGTGCAGCTCACTTCTATACAAATGAATGGGGCCAAGCTGCACCACCACTAAATACTAAAGCACAGTGCTGTACACTAAGGATTATACTTGAAGAGGCTAGAGTATACTGATGAATGCCAGTTTGACTCCAAAGGGAAGACAAAAAAAAAAAACAAAACCGTATTTTTCGGACTATAAGACGCACTTTTTTTCCCCAAAATTTGGGAGGAAAAGAAGGGTGCGTCTTATAGTCTGAATGTAGCGCCTGGCACCCGCCGTAATAGAGAGGCGAATGCCGGCAAGGGATAGACGCCGGCACAGGTGCCGGGGCCTGAGACATCGCTGCGTTCCTCTGCCCTGCATGAAGCCAGCAGCGGCAGGGGCGATGCTATTCCGCTCCTCCGTGCCCCCGCCTTCATGCAGGGCAGAGGAGCGCAGCGATGTCTCAGGCCCCGGCGTCTATCCCGTGCCAGCATCCGCCTCTCTAGTACAGCGGATGCCGGGTCAGTATCAGCGGCCCCTTCTCCCCCGGGGCCGGTCCCCACCAGCCCCATACCTGTAAAGTTGCAGGCCGGCTCCTGCGCGGCGATATCGCAGGAGCCGACCTGTTCGGGTGACAGCCGGGAGCCTAATGAGGCTCCCAGGCCTGTCACTGCTATATTAGTATTGCGGCTGGGTCTATGACCAGCTGCCGTAATACTAATAGACAGAATGTCCCATAGACGGCAATACAGTTGTATTGCCGTCTATGGGACTTGCAATCAAGTGACCGCAGGTTCAAGCCCCCGGGGGGGAATAAAATAGTAAAAAAAAAAAAAAAAAAAAAAAAAAAGCTTTAAAAATATATAATAAAAATATAAAATAAATAAAAGTTCTAAATCACCTCCTGTCCCTAGAAAATATATATATAAAAGTAGAAAATCATATATCATAAACCACCGGGTTTTTTTTCAATAGAAGGTGATCTAAGCAATAGATATTCCCCAAAATGGTATAACTAAAAAGTACTTCTGGCCCCGCAAAAAAAAAAAACACTCTATGCGTCCCCGTACAGCTGCAGGGTCACCTGTCAATGTGGCCTTGCAGCTGTTGCAAAACTACAACTCCCATATAAAATATTTTACCATTTTTTGCTTAAAATTTTTTTTCCCCTATTTTCCTCCTCTAAAACCTGCGTCTTATAGTCCGAAAAATACGGTACTTTTATACTTTTGATTTTACCCTCCCTCTCCCCACGTCTGGAACATATTTGCACCTATTAAAAGTTGAACTTTATGGATTTTCACAAATCAGAACACACAATATCCATTTTACCATCTTTTTTATTTATTTTTCTCCTTTTTCCCCTGACTGACGCTATATATATAAAAAATCTCAAATGAAAAAAAAAAAAAAAAACCATCCTAAAACAAAAGATGCCCAGCTTGTTTCTTCAACAGTTTGCAGGAATCTGAGCTAGAATAAAACTAAAGAAAAGGCTGTCGTGAGGGGGCAGCTGAGTCTCTCCGGGAAACAAGCTTCTCCCATAGAAAGAAACCTGCAAAGATAAAAACACGCAAAAAAAAAGAAAAGAAAACAGCAGGATGTTTAGCAGACATCACCCTCCCTCCCCATAGCTAACAATACACTGGGAACCATTTAACGTATACATTTGTTATAACCCGTTATCACCCCCAACAAGGAACAACCAGACCCCCCGTGTTACCAAGGGACAAGTCATACACTCGACACTGAGAATAAGGACTAATCACCTATATTCCCCCAATACACATTAAGCTTCAGGGACCTGGCCTACCAAACTCAACAGTGTGAATCCTGTACACGGGGCATGGGAGCAAGGGAGAAAAAAAAAGATGGCCCACAGGGACCTCATGTTATTCTTAAATTTCATTCCAGTCTTCTTTTTTTCATTTTTTTGTGTTTTTGCCTTTCAGGTCTTCCTAAAGATATATTTTTTAGTAAGGAGAATACCATGAAGTCACTCGAGCCCGACCCCTGAAAGAGATAAGCCTAGTGTAAGCAAGAAATAAGAGTATTTACCCACTCCCGACTTACAGTAAATTCACCATTACTTCATCCCTCCCCAGACCTGTACACGCGTCCTCTGGGCCTTGCTGTGTATCCACTGTAGAACCTGGAACGGGAACTATAAGATGATGCTCTAGCTCTGTATCTTGCCCTTGGATAGCCCCTGTCTGTTGTACTTATACCGGGTCTGTTAGTCCTCTTGGGAACCACCTGTAGAAATGAAAGATTTAATAAGCTTTACAGGCAATGTGGTTATCCTCATGATAGCTCATCAAGATTGGTGGGAGATCACCCAGGACCCCCACTGATTAGTTTTAGGAAATGACTGTGGTGCTATGCGATCGCCATAACCTCTTCAGTTTATAGCAACCGCAATCTGATTTATAGTGGTCATGCAATCTAGCAAAAGCCTAATCCTATTCAGTTCTATTGCAAAAAGCAGTCATATCTTTGCACTGCCAATGTGAAAGTTTTGCAGGTTACCAACATACATCTTTCCAGGACATTGAACCACATAGCTCCAGGATCTCAGATACTTTTTACGATCAGTGACATTTAGGTGAGAAGTTGGTCAACAGTAGTTCAGCTCATTCCAATTCACTAATCACATACATAAGAACCAATCTTAACAGCTGCAGTGCAGAGTATGGAGAAAAAAAAAAAAGGACAAACCGCTACAAAATTTCAATGGTTCATAAAATAAACCATTTTGATACAAAAGTGCATGGGCTAGAAAGACCAGAATCATTTCCACTAATAAAGATTATAGTGTACCCACATTGATCACAAAGACATTGGTCCAACTTCCTCTTCTTGAACACAATAGTATACTGCTGCCCAGTTTAAGGGAGGGGGCTGGAATCCAGACCACAGCTCTCACAATCAGTGGAGGATCCCAGTAGTTACTCCCTCCAGCCCCATCAGACAGACTTATGCCCCCTATCAACAGGGGAACAGTAGGGGAAACAAGCAATTTATGGCAGAAACCCATTAACAGCAAGTACTGTAGCTACTGGCATAGCATGCTGAATGTAGTCTTATCGGGTGAAACCAGAAGGTTCAAAGCAACCTACCTATCCTTTAACAGACTGGTTGGGCCGTAAGAAAAAGTAACAAATATGTAGTTTTGAAAAGTGGAAAATTAGAATCCACTTACTTTAATCTGTCGACCTCTGAACAAAGATTCATCTAATGCCATGGATGTCCGGACTGATTCTTTATCTGAGAATTCAATGTAGGCAAACCTGCAAAGACAGAACCAATCATTCCAGGAATTGCTGTAGTTTAGACCCACTTTTGTTACAAGAGTAAGACTCTTAAAATGCAACTGAAATTCTTCAAGAACAGAGGGGTAAGAGAGTAATTTAATGTATAAAACTCTATTAGTATACAGGCAACGATGCAATTTGTATAGCTGACGCTTCACCTATCTCCAATCATAAATTTAAGAGCCATGTGTCCTAATCACTGTGATGCAAGGAGTACACACTCCCCCCCCCCCCCCCCCCCCCCGATTTTGATGCGTTTAAGCCAAAACCAGGAGTGGATTTAGCGGAAGGAGTATGCTTCCTTTATATTTTTCATTCTTTTTGAAGCCATTCCACCTTGGCTCTCTGGGGTAGCTTAAGAAAATAAACAACCGGTTTAACTGAGGCCCTGTATACAAAGTGGTAGGCTGACACGCACCCTCAGTGTCAACCTACCACTTTGTATACAGGGCCTCAATTAAACCAGTTGTTTATTTTCTTAAATTACCCCAGAGAAAAAATGGCAAGTTGGTTCTAACGTTTGCCACTTGACAACGTTACTTCCAAGGAGCATATCAGATTTTCATACTGATCCATCCACAGGATTGGTCATCAATAAGTGATCTGAACACCCAGACCCCTCACAAATCTGTTTTAGTATCCTCCTGGTGCCAGTTTTGTACTGACCCATCTGACTAACAGCACTGATATCTCTGGAAACAGGGCAGACACTACCAAAACTACAGTGCTCTGAACACTATTGGGCTTTAGAATGGCATAGAACACTCATTTTACAGTACATGAAAGGTCCCCTATAAATTGTTAATCTCAACTTTTATATCTTGTGACACTGCATGGACACTACCCCTAAACTATGCCACTTCCGCTCCCTTAGGCTTCCCATATAAGCATGGTCTACTGAAGTGACACAAACAGTTCTGAAGAGAGATCTTTTAACACTGGGGATTAATATATTTTTGTATTTACGTCAATGCTTATGGAATATCAGGAAGTGAAGAAGAGTTTTCTATGCATTTCTAAAGACTTCTGTCAACCAGGCCTACCTGTGTTCATATGGCAAGATATATGTACCCATATACAAACATGCCGTTTAAGACCAAAACTGTTGAAACACCAGTCACCTTGATACTACTATATGACATACATGGCTTGGGCTCTAAACTTACCCTTTAGGGTGACCAGTGAATTTGTCACAAAGAATGGTTACCCTGTTCACAGAGCCACAACCATGGAAGTGTGCTTCAAGTTCCTCAGCTGTTGCCCCGTAATCCACCTGAAAATAAAAGTAAATATTCAGATTAACTGTCTGAACCATTGATCATAGCTAGGACTGGGCAATCTGACCCAAATAAAGAATTAAATATTTTAACTTTATTACGCTTAAAGAGAACCTTTAATGTCCTTGGGGCACATACGGTGTAATACACCGCTAGAACGCAGGTGGTGCACTGAATTCAGTATACTATCGGCTTTACCGTTCTGTGCCAACGCTGAAGAGCTATGGGTGCCGGTACCGTACCACTTCAGTGTCAGAAGGGTGTTCCTGAAAGTCAGTCAGGAACGCCCTCCCTCACAGCAGCGTCTATTGCTACTTACTGTCCAGCGATGACGGTGAGGAACGCCCCCCTACGTCCATAGACGAGGACTGGGGACTGAATATTTAGCTTTCTAGCAGTATATAAAACCGCATGTGCCCCGCAGACCTGAAAGGTCCTCTTTAATTTTAGGACGCTATCTTTAACATGCGACCCCCCCCCCAGTTATAAGTAATGCCACTATGACTTCCCATATGAGCAATTCTGATTGGATAGCATACAGTTAGTGACATACCATTTAATCTAATGTCCGTGTGAGATAGGATGGCATGGATGCAAAATTGAAATAATCAACATGTGCAGGTTCATGTTGACTGAGCTGACTTTTGGGATGAATTCCTCAGCCCTAATCATAGCCAAAGAGAAGATCTAGAATCTGTAGCACAACTTAAAGAGGAACTTTCATGTCCTCAGGCACATGCGGTTTTATACACCACTAGAACGATGACAGTGTGCTGAATACTTTTTATAATTTTAAACGTTTAGAACTTCACTTTACTGCAAAAGAAAGATTACAGAGGGAACCAGTGGAAAGGGAATTACTTTATCCTGCACATGATAGGGACAGTTTGTTGACAACCTGACCGGTTCCTTTAAGGTATAGAATTCACCCATTTTCTTAAATACATTTTTATCATATGAAGCCCACTATGCATTTACCATAATGTTCACCGCTTATAGTTTAAAAAAGCAAGTTACTTACATTCCCTACATAAATCGATCGAGCATCTGCTTCCATCTTCTCTTCTATGGACATAATGACTGGACCAGCTGTAGAAGAAAGAAAACTATGACATACTGCTTGTACCAGGACTGCCAAAGTTACCAACACACACACCGTGAAACATATCCACAGGGCTTTGGTCATCCCTACTGCCAAGTTAGTTTAGGACATGCTAACGACTAAACAGGAAAGCTTTACTCATTTTATCTATTTTTATATTTGCCAACATCAATATGAAAAAAAACTTAGGCAATGAACAGCAAAATACAACAGCCAGTGTCTGCTTACTCCATACAGACCTCAGGTAATCTGCTCTACACTATTGCCACTTCTAGCCATGAGACTTCTGTAAAGCTTATCACTGAATGCTGTAAAGCTCAAGCAAGATGGAATCGCCATAACCCCCTTCCTGACATCAGCTCTAGTATAGTGGTTGCCAGTTCATTAAAGAGGACAGCCACTCTGAAGCAGACCAGCCGCCATTGCCATCAAGTGATATGGAGCCAATTCCCAAAACTCAATGCTCTGTAATCCACCCCTTCCTACAAAGTGTGAATAAGTTCCCAGGAGCCAATCCCCGCGGACCCGTTGCAGGTTGGCGAGATCGTTAGAACCTTTCTGTTCTTATGGCAGCCCAGAGCTGGTCTGTGATCAACCTAAACAGCTGTGTAACAATTGTATCGCAGTCTCTGGGACATGAAATTAAAAGACTGCAGGTTCAAGCCCTCTAATGGGGGCTAATAAAAGATAAACATATGAAGTTTTTTTTTTTTTTTAAATATATTATTTTATATTTTTTTTCACCCAGAATCTAAAGATTCAAATCACCCCTTTCCCAAGATAAAAATACAAGTATCTCTGCCTTCAAAAATATTTTTGTTGCATCAAAATATGACAAATTTTTTGTCTTGGATTTTTTTTTTTCCCTTTTAAATCACTGGCGGACCGTCAATTGGGTTTCTACGTCCACTTGTCCAGTTCAGCAAGGAGTGGTCAATGAGCACTATATACACAGCTATGGGTGCCACCATGATGTGGCTACCCTCTGACCTGCCGGTCACATGATCCACCGGGATCGGAGTCTGTAAGAGATACTGGGTCCTACCAGACTGAGGTCAGCTCTATAGTTATGGACAGCTTTCCCTCCTCTCTTGTTCAAATTTTTCCGGATAAATTTTTTTTTTACAACAAATTAATTTAATTTTTTTTTTTCAGCTTCCCAGTACATTGTGCAGAATATTAAATGGTACCACTACAAAGTAAATTGGTCCCACAAACATTAAGCCCTCATAAGGCTGCACATGGAAAAATAAAGTCACAGTGTTAAGATGGTAGAGAGTCAAAAATACATTGAAAAATGCCTGCGTCAAGAAGTTGTTAGGCCAGACACCTGACCAATCAGCTGTACGGAGACGCTTCAGGTGCCCATCCTGTACATAATACGTGGCTGGAAGCAGAAAGCTTCTTCCACTGTAGAGCGCTCAATGCCTTCACTGCAGCTCACAGAGCTTTCTGCCTCTGGCCCTGTATGGCAAACACCATATGCGCAGAAAGCAACACTGTAAAGCTGATCAGTCGGGAGGCTGGCTGTGTGCGTCTCAAAAATCAAATTATTTATGGCCTATCCTGAGATAGGACATAAAGTTAAAGGGGTATTCCCATGTACATAATTATATCTATATTCGTAGATAATTAAAAGTTAAACATTCTTGCAAATATAAGTAATTAAAAAATTCTGCAAAGTTTTTAAGATTTTCTCCAACTTTCTTAGTGGTAACATCTGTTGTCTTGATCAGTTGCCAATGGTTATGACTACTAATGCAGAAACTTTCTATGGTCTGGGACTTGTCAGGAACCAGCTATGATTGTCTTATTGTACCTGGGTTATCAGGCAGGGACACTACATGTATCAGAAGATATCCCGGCCGCAATAAGGACATCGTGGATTTTCTGACCTTAGAAAGTTCCTGCATTCATGGTCGTATCCACTGGCAACCGATCAAGATAACAGATTGTGACCACAAGATATTTAGAGAAAATCTTTAAAACTCTGCAAAATGTGTAATTAGTTATATTTGCAAAAAATGTTTAACTTTTAATTATCTACAAATTTAAAAATAATTATGTAAATGATTATACCCCTTTAAGTCTGGACAGCCCTTTTAATCAAATACAGAAACTACAGTAAAAAGTGATCTACTTAATTTTTTGTTCTTCGTAAAGACAAATGGTGGTTCCCATTAAAGAGGACCTTTCACCATCTGGGGCACATGCGGTGTAATACACCACTAGAAAGTCAACAGTGAGCTAAATTCAGCGCACTATCGGCTTAACCCGTTCCGTGCCCCCCGGTGAAGAGCTATCGGTGCCAGTACCGTAGCTCTTCACAATCAGAAGGGCGTTCCTGACAGTCTGTCAGGAACATCCTTCTTCACAGCAGCGCCTATAGCGCTGTATTGTGTGAGCAGGGAGGAACGCCCTCCCCCTACTGATAGTACTCATCTATGGACGAGCACTGTGAGCAGAGGGAGGGGGCGTTCCTCCCCGCTCACACAGCACAGCACTACAGGCGCTGCTGTGAAGAAGGACTGTGAAGAGCTACGATAGCTCTTCACCCGGGAGGCAGATCGGGAAAGCCGACAGTGCGCTGAATTCAGCACACTGTCGGCTTTCCAGCAGTATATAGAACTGCCTGTGCCCCAGATGGTGATAGGTCCTCTTTAATGACTCTACAACTGACTGCGTACAGGCTATTGCTGCATCATCCTGATACTCAGCTATACAGCAAAGGAAAACTTATCAGGAAATTGCTGGTACTACAATTCCATCAAAGGTTTTAAAGCAAGTCTACCACTGAAGTCTCTCCAAACCATCTCTATATTGATTTAGAAATTGTTCATGTCAGTGCACCTGAATTACAGTATGTATTTAGCAACAAGGAAAACCTGGCACTCACTTGATAAGTTTTTCTATAGGCATAAAGCTCTTGCTTTTAGGACCGTTCAATACCTTTACCTATGCTGTAGGCATAGGCTTTGATTGGGTTGAAATGCATCAGATTGTGAACTCGTGCATGAAATAAAACTCTTATCAAATGCAGCAAGTGCCGGGACTTCCTTGCTGCCTTCCCACGAGCACCACAGGATAGGTGGAGTGCAGACTATTCTCCCTATACTACTTATTTTGTACACCAAAACTGCATTCACAATGTTACAGGCTTTACAGCCATGTACCACCAAGTTTGTCAACCATTTGCAAACCAGGAAAATGAGACATTGTTCCACCTTCTCCTTAGATCCAAGTGCTGAATCCTCAAGAGAAGGTAAGGAGTCCTTAAAATGGACAGTGTAAAGCATATTAAACTAGCAAAAACCTATGGTCAAGTTCCCCTGAGTGCAACACTTCCTCCTCACTCCCCATGGAAATTTAGGTTGCAGTTGCTGGAATTAATTTCTTTCACAATATGCAAATGAGCAGCCTGGAGCACAGTGGGTGGCTCCTTTGCTCTAAACTGATCTAACACGCGAGCATGAAAACACAGGGCCAGGATGGGGGAAGAACTGCATATTAGAGCAGTATGGAGAATAGCAGCTTGGAGCAGCAGAGCCACCACTGGTCTCCATTGCTCTTTTGCATATTGATAAGTGAGCATCCCAGCAATGGAGGAAAGAATTTTCAGGGGGGAAAAAAAAGGGCATTACACGCAGGAGAGTCTGACCTACCTATATTGGTGGTTTAACAGGCTTCATGCTGGGAACAGACTCCCTTTACTAAAAGATACTAGTCTGAGATAGTGATCTGCACTTCAGTGGCTGGAGACACTGAACAATTCAGCATATTATTGGGGCGCAACCCAAAGGTGCGCTCCACAGATCGCCATTACAGATCACAATTTCATCTGGAAGCAACTGAACTGTGGGTGCTGCCTCATCAACCCTCAACTACTGACGCCATGCCCCCCCCCCCCCCCCAAAGTCTATCAATCCTCTGATAAGGCTGCGGTGTTGCACACGGGGGTTACCATTGCCTGGCGGTGGGCTCATGTTCATCTGTTTCTCCACCTCATTCTGCAGCTCCTTTAGCTTGACGGCCTCCTCCTCCATTTCTCTTACACGGGCTTTGATGGCCTCGAGTTCCTAAAGGAGACACAAGAGTATGAACAGAAGGTTTCCTATACATTACACCACATCTAGCAGAATACTACACACATGCCAGTGAGAGGGGAGGCTGAGAGCACTGCCATTACTACAGCCATGTAACCAGCATCATTCTATGAGGAGACAGCATGGCTGCAGGCACAGGTAGCATGGCTAGGATGCCCAGAGCCCGGTCCTACACCACATGCCTCCATTACCTGTGCCTACGTCCCCTCCCCCCTCCTCTGACTAGGCCGCCCCTCAGTTCTTACAGGGTCCTCAATAGCAGGGTCTCCTCCGAGCTCTCCGGGCTCTTCCTCCTCAAGCTCCTCTTCCTCCAGCTCCTCCAGAGCGCCGGCACCTCCGCTCTCGGTACTCCCCCGTCCACCGGATCTCCTCCCTGACGCTATTCTGCCCCCTATCCGTCGAATTCTTCTGCCCGGGCCCAACAACTCCAGGTCGAGATCCAGCCCACCTCGACCCATGGGCTCGTCATCGCCACCATCTTCGCCACCACCTGCTGAACCAGCACCACCACGAAGGCCGTTTTCGTAGTCAGCCCCACGCAGTGCCGCAGCCGAGGACACCGCCGCCATCTTACGGAAAGATTGAGCACCCGGCCGTAGAGGCAACCCCTATAACCTAACTAGAGCTGTGATTGGAGGATGCTGCTGCCACTCACACAGACGCGTGCGACTACTGGCTATGGCGACGGTATTATGTTTTGTTGGGCGCTACGGAAAGTCCCGCCCATCCGGTATCAGGGGAATGGCTGCACGGCCTGCCAGTCATGAGGCAGGTTCACGCCCTGCTTATGGCCACAACTATAGACTATAGGGCCGGGGTTTATCTGTTCCATGTGGTCCTTTATTTAGATAATAACACTGTAGCACATCTCATCCGTGCATTGCAGAAAAATACCCACAGCGCAAATGCTGTATATCTCAAAACCATTGGGACTGTGGAAATTGTAGAGTGGAAATTAAACCTATGGAAACGCCAGCGGTTTCCCTATAGATATGATTTAAGAAGAAAGGCCACAGAAGACTAAGAGTCCATTCACACAAAGTTTTTTGGCGCCGATTTTGACGCTGAATCCGCCTCAGAATCCACGTGGAAAAAAAGCCTCCCATTGACTTCAATGGGTTCCTAGCGAAAAAAGAACCCATTGAAGTCAATTGGAGGCTTGTTTTTCCACATGGATTGAGGCGGATTCAGCGTCAAAATCAGCACCAAAAAACTCTGTGTGAATGGGCCCTAAGGGTATATTCACACAGAGTTTTTTGCAGGTGGATTTTGACACAGAATCTGCCTCAAAATCCGCCTGCAAAAAATGCTCCCATTCATTTGAATGGGAGCTGCTCGCTTTTTTTTTCCCCCGCTAGCAGGAAAAAGCAGAGATGCCCCTTCTTCCCACAGCTGAGACAGCCGCAGTGTCTGCGGTGCGAAACTCACTCCTGATTAGACCCATTCATTCAGGCCTAATCAGGAGCGGAATGCCGCGACTGAATGTCGGTGCACTGCTTGGCATGCTGTTGCGGCTAGCCACGTGGAGAGTTCACATGGCGGAATTTGGTTTCCGCCATGTGAACATACCCTAAGCGCTGAGGGGATAAACCGCAATGCTTTTCCACCGCAGTTTTCCCATGACACTGCTTCTTGCTAAATGGGCCTTTATCCTTAATATAGCCTCTACAACAGTTTTCTGATGCAAGAAAGACGCACGTTGATGCAAATGGCAATTTTATGCCACGTACGCCGCTTTTTCCGGTGAAGCTAAAATTCCACCAGAGCAACAGATATGAAATTGCTGCTCCTGATAAAACTCCCCTACTGTGTTTTACCTGTAAAAAAAAACTGTGCGTCTCAACTGCATGTGACTTTTCTGATGCAGATTTAACTGGATCTCTACTGCTACATGTGAATATACACTCACCGGCCACTTTATTAGGTACACCATGCTAGTAACGGGTTGGACCCCCTTTTGCCTTCAGAACTGCCTCAATTCTTCGTGGCATAGATTCAACAAGGTGCTGGAAGCATTCCTCAGAGATTTTGGTCCATATTGACATGATGGCATCACACAGTTGCCGCAGATTTGTCGGCTGCACATCCATGATGCGAATCTCCCGTTCCACCACATCCCAAAGATGCTCTATTGGATTGAGATCTGGTGACTGTGGAGGCCATTGGAGTACAGTGAACTCATTGTCATGTTCAAGAAACCAGTCTGAGATGATTCCAGCTTTATGACATGGCGCATTATCCTGCTGAAAGTAGCCATCAGATGTTGGGTACATTGTGGTCATAAAGGGATGGACATGGTCAGCAACAATACTGAGGTAGGCTTTGGCGTTGCAACGATGCTCAATTGGTACCAAGGGGCCCAAAGAGTGCCAAGAAAATATTCCCCACACCATGACACCACCACCACCAGCCTGAACCATTGATACAAGGCAGGATGGATCCATGCTTTCATGTTGTTGACGCCAAATTCTGACCCTACCATCCGAATGTCGCAGCAGAAATCGAGACTCATCAGACCAGGCAACGTTTTTCCAATCTTCAATTGTCCAATTTCGATGAGCTTGTGCAAATTGTAGCCTCAGTTTCCTGTTCTTAGCTGAAAGGAGTGGCACCCGGTGTGGTCTTCTGCTGCTGTAGCCCATCTGCCTCAAAGTTCGACGTACTGTGCATTCAGAGATGCTCTTCTGGCTACCTTGGTTGTAACGGGTGGCTATTTGAGTCACTGTTGCCTTTCTATCAGCTCGAACCAGTCTGGCCATTCTCCTCTGACCTCTGGCATCAACAACGCATTTCCGCCCACAGAACTGCCGCTCACTGGATGTTTTTTCTTTTTCGGACCATTCTCTGTAAACCCTAGAGATGGTTGTGCGTGAAAATCCCAGTAGATCAGCAGTTTCTGAAATACTCAGACCAGCCCTTCTGGCACCAACAACCATGCCACGTTCAAAGGCACTCAAATCACCTTTCTTCCCTATACTGATGCTCAGTTTGAACTGCAGGAGATTGTCTTGACCATGTCTACATGCCTAAATGCACTGAGTTGCCGCCATGTGATTGGCTGATTAGAAATTAAGTGTTAACGAGCAGTTGGACAGGTGTACCTAATAAAGTGGCCGGTGAGTGTATACTTTGACTTCTAATATTCAGACAGAGTAAGGGCGGATTCACATCTGCGCCCGGTCTCCACTTTGTGGGTTTCTGTCTTCTGTCCGAGAAACTGGACAGGAGATAGAAACCCGGCAGTCAGTGTCCGCCTGTGAGCGTCTTCTGGTCTCCGCGGTGAAACCCCCTTTTTTTAAAAAAGAAAAACAAAAAAAAAAAAAAACGGAAACAAAGTCCTGCATGTCTGACTTTTTGTCCAGTTAAAAAAAAACGGTTTCGCCACGGAAAGGCAGAAGACGCTCACGGGTGGACACTTTGCAAACCCATTCAAATAAATGGGTTTGAAAACTGACCGCCGGTTTCCACCTCCTGTCGGCAAAAACAGCAGCTCATTGAGCTGCTGCAACGACAAGTGAGTGAAGAGGCTGGCTGGCGTCACTGCTGAAATTGAGCAGGGCGCCAGTCCAGGGCCAATTCAACCGGGTGGTCTTGGCCCGACCTATTAGGGCTGGCAGGCCACCGGATCAGCACTCCACAAGTCCCCCTCCCACACATGGTTGCTGCAACAGCAGTAAGCGTGGAGATCGGCTGGCTGGCGTCCCTGCTCACTTTGAGCAGGACATCTGTCCAAGGTTCCCTGCCCTACAACAGCCGGTGGTTGCCTCGGCTCAGCCTATTAGGGCGGACAGGCCACCCGGACTGGCTATCCCTAATCCCCTCCCTCTCGCGGCGGGAGCAGAGCTCCAACATGCATAGGAAGGCTAGAAAAAATGCAAACGGCGGTCAGGCAGCATAACCCGTGCCGATTGCCACCCTCTGTGGCTGCTGCCAATCTGGCGACGGGCCAAAACACTTTGCTGAGCAAGGGCCTTGGAGCCCGTTGGTCAGCACGTGCTCAGGAAAATGTGGATGGTCAAGTTGCACCTACACCGGCCCACCACAATCAAGACTCCAGTAGGTCTCATGCCACCCAGCAATATTACCCTCCCCAATCTCCAATAGTCCTCCTGCTACCCAGCAATATTCCCTTCCTCAGTCCCCAACGCCATCTACGGCCAAGCCCGCGGGGTTGTCTAGTCAGTCCACAACAGCTGCTGCTCCTTATGTCATTCTAGCACTGCCTAGTGCAGTGCACAGCAATGTGGAGTTAGTAATCGGCGACTCCCAGTGCTTGGGTGCCCGCTCCTACAAGGGGTTTTTAGGTCCCCCCCACCCCTGTTAAGCTCCCGCCATAGATGGCAAAGGTCCTATGGTAGATCATCCACCGGGCGTCGTCCAAGTCAGTATAGCTGAAAGGTCCAGAGGTGCACCCGTAGCTATGACAGGGAGTAGTCGGCATTGCGCTCTTCATACTCTTCCTCTTCTTATAGAGCCAGTTAGAAAAGCGGCCATGTGATTGCACGGAGGCGGAGAAGAGAATCCAGGGCCGCCCGGGACTTTTCATATGTGGCTGAGGCTACGGTGCCAGAACCAGCTCCACTGCCTCCACCCTCAGACAGGCCAGCGAGTTGACGTTCTCAAATTGTGGTTTACACAGTCCGCCACTGGTGGTCATGTTTTGGATATTTCTCAAGCCAATGTTGGTAAAGTTGGAGTGAGGGCGTCCTCAGGAAGGTAGGGCGCCCTCAGTGATTGCACCAGGTGTTGCTATGCCACAGACCGGAAGGTTGGATATTCTTAAAGAAACGTTGAAAAGTTAATATGGCAATACCTCAAAAGAAGTGGAAACAGACTTATAAAATGTTTCTTTTTTTACAATTTTTTCATGAAAATCCTTTTTTGAACTGAAATGAGTCACTTAGGGATCGTTCACACCAGGCAAGAGGTCTATGTAGACCGTTAGCTTCCATTTTTCCATGAGCGGTATGTTCCCTCCCACGGAAAAAGAAGCGAGCTGCCCTTTCTTCAGGCGGACTCCGCGGCTGATTCAGCCCCGGAGTCGGCCTCGTGACAGCACCCTCCGGACTAGGCCCATTCATTTGGGCCTACTCCGGAGTGAGAAATCGCGACTGTCTGAGGCCGTCTGATAGTCGTGGCAGGCGCATTTTGGTCCTATTCTGATGCGGCTTCCTGCATCACAATCAGGACAAAAATACGCCATATCACGCCTCGTGTGAACTAGCCCTAACACGCACTAAACTCTATTCTTCTTCCTTGTGAGGCTCCTGTTAGCACATTTTGACTTGTGAGTTGCAACTAGAAGGTCTCTCTGAAGCATTTTCTATTAGCTCACTCAGGACGTTCTTATCTTTGAGGGTTAAGGTTTTTTTTGGCATTTTATATCTTAAATGCACTTATATGAATGAATTAATAGTAATTTGGACTTAGATTTAGTTAAAAATACATAATATAAAAAATGTCACTTTTATTTAAAATATTTGGCTTTTTTTTTTTTTATTACGGGTTTTGACCAAATTTTAGTCCAAATTACTATTAATTCATTCACATAAGTGCATTTAAGATATAAAATGCCAAAAAAACCTTAACTTTCAAAGAAAAGAACATCCAGAGCGAGTGAATAGAAAATACATCAGAGAGACCTTCCAGATGTTACTCACAAGCATAAATGTACCAACAGGAGCCTCACAGGAGTTTAGTGTGTGTTAGAGAGCTCATTTCTGTTCAAAAAAAGATGTCCCCAAGTGGGCGTTAGACCTGGTTGCTGCCACCCCTCATATGCATATATTGTTGTGACGTCCTCACAACCAGTCCAGTGTGTATAATAAAGCTGTGGTCAACCCCACTTATCCACAAAATTGGGATTTGCTTAAAGGGGCTCTATCACTAGGAAAAGTCATTTTTAACTAATCACACCTTTGCATAGCCTTTAGAAAGTCTATTCCACACCTACCTTTAGTATGTAGATTGCCTCAGTGGATTCTGAATAAGTCCGTTTTTATTCATATGCTAATTAGACTGGTGCACGATACATGGTGCACACCTCTCCTGTTGTTTCCTATGCACAGGCTGCTGCTGCTGATGACTCAGCTTCCTGTTTGCCTCACACACATAGAAGATAATAGGAGAGAGGAGGCTGCTGGGAACGTCCTGTGCTGGCTTGAGGCTCATTAGCATATGAATAAAAACGGACTTATTCAGAAACCACTGAGGCAATTTACATACTATAAGTAAGTGTGGAATAGACTTTCTAAAGCCTATGCAAGCATGTGATTAGATAAAAATGACTTTTCCCAGTGATAGAGCCCTTTAATTACGTTATTGTTATACATGAGCAATGTGGAGGGAAAAGGGTGTGTTTGAAAGAAGGTCTAGTATGGCTGGTCTAGAATAGGAGGCCACCAGTGCACAGAATGAGGCGATAAATCGATTAGCAGCCTCCCTCTCCCCTCTGGAGCTGGATAGGATTCTATTTATATAGAATCAGGTTGATAAGAGGAGAAGAGCAGGGGAAGAGAGCACATCCAGGACAAGTCAGGTAAGTACTGTCTGAGGCAGGGGTGAACCTACCTTTTTTGCCGCCCGAGGCGGACGACAGAAAGCCGCCCCCCCAGGAGGAGGGGGCGGGACGGAGCGAAGGGGGCCAGGGGCGGAGTGGCATTAGCAGGCAGAGAGCAGGCAGGGAGAGGACCTGCTCTCTGCCTGAGCGTGAGGGGAGGCCGCTGGAGCAGCGCTGCGTCCACTGGGCATCCCCCAATCCACCGCTCGCTTCCCGTGCTGGGCTGCCGAGACGGTGACGCTAAGCCAGTCCAGGACAGTTTGTCCTGGACTGGCTTAGGTAAGCAAAAATGCAGGCCCTGGCATAGCGCCGCCTGAAGCGGTCGCTTCAGGTCACCTCATGGGAGGTGCGGCACTGGTCTGAGGGGCCATTAAAGAGGGGGGGGGAGCAATAACATGTGTGAGATTACCGCAGTGGCCGCTTAGCAGTAATTTGCATGTATTAATATACAAGAACCCTTATGGTTGAGGATAAGCCCGCCATACTGGGACAGCATATTACCACCATACAGTACCAAAACAACACCACTGTACCATGATCACTGAGTACTACCACCATACATACACTGATTAATACACTACACCGCAAATGAATAATACGACCATAGACTGTCTGACTAAAACCACCATATACTGACTGCATAATACAACTTTACTGTGACTAAATACTACCATATCATACAGTAACTAAACATACAGTGACTGGATAATGTCACTATACTTTGACTAAATAATACCACCATAAAATACACTCACTGAATAATACTACTATACCATGACTGGTTAATACCAACATTATATAAGGAGTGGTATACATTGACCATATCTTTGATATTCAGAACAAAATGGATATACTGGCAGCAAAACATATCCTTGAATGTCATAAATGCCTCTAAGAGACTGATATTAGGTTCATACTAATGTTCGTCTCTCCATCGTTTGGGTCTGCATAGGGAGCCGAAAGATGGAGAGCCCGTACGGTTATAAAAATTTTTTTTTTTAAAAAAGCGGACCTGACAGACTATAATGGGGTCTGCCAGGTTTCTGCAGTTTTTTTCTCCCCTACATAGACTCCAGCACAGGTGTGAAACTAGACTGAGTGTGTCTGCTAAAATGTACAATTGAAACATCAGCATCTTAACCATTTCAGTACCGGGCCAATTTCTTGTTCATTGTTGGGAATTTTGTATGTGCGGTTTTGAGGGCTATAATATTTTTAGCATTTGGGTTATTCAAATAGTTTCTGGTCTTTTTTCATTGACAACTAGAGCTTTATTTTTTTTTTTTGCATGCAATTGTTTTTTTTTTTTTGTTTTTTTATATCCAGGAAAATATAAAACAAGAGGGAAAACATCTCTACTTCTCATTTTTTTAATTTAATAACACAAAAAGTAATACTAAAAAACTTTTTAAAATAGTTTTTTCGTCTCCATTACAGATAACATGAACTCCGGGAGCTGCATCATGGTGGCGCCCATAGCTGTGAACACAGCAATCGGGAAGACGATGGTAATAAACCTTCCCTGCCTTCTCTCTGGGACCTCCAGCTGAAGTTACAGACGGATCCGTTTCAGCAGCTGCACTATTTTGTACAGCTACTGAAAACAGTTTGGATCTATTGGTACGTCCTTGCAGAACAAGGAAGCCACTATCCAGACTTAAAGAGGACCTTTTATGGTTTGGGGCACAGACAGTTCTATATACTGCTGCAAAGCCGACAGTGCACTGAATTCAGCGCACTGTCGGCTTTCCCGATCTGTGCCCCGGGTAAAGAGCTATCGGTCCCAGTACCGTAGCGCTTTACAGTCAGAAGGGCGTTCCTGACAGTCAGTCAGGTACGTCCTTCTTCAAAGCAGCGCCTATTGTGCTGTACAGTGTGAGTGGGGAGGAACGCCCCTCCCTCTGCTCATAGTGCTCGTCCATATAAGAGTATTATCAGGAGGGGGCGTTCCTCTCCACACACACTGTACAGCGCGATAGGCGCTGCTGTGAAGGACGTACCTGACTGTCATGAACGCCCTTCTGACTGTAAAGAGCTACGGTACCAGTACTGATAGCTCTTCACCGGTGACTCAGATCGGGAAAGCTGACAGTGTGCTGAATTCAGCGCACTGTCAGCTTTCCAGCAGTATATAGAACTGCCTGTGCCCCAAACCCATGAAAGGTCCTCTTTAAAAACCAAATGGGTAGTCTGGAAGAAAGTCTGGTTAAAAAAGAAAGCAATGAATTTTTAGACTTCGTGCTAGTTCACATGATAGGGTTCTTTAGCCACCTACTAGCTGTTGGATTAATGGCCTGCACACAGCCTCATAGATCTTCATTGATCTATTCATATAGCTGTTGTTTTAATTGCCTTTGTTACTGATGCGAGAAAAAAAATAGAAACTGTTTTATATTGACAGTTTCTATTTTTCACAGATGTATGTCTGGTCGTGAAAAACACTTTATCATGGCTGAGTACATGGCTCTGTTGTGTAAATGAGCACTAAGCATATACTCACAGCAGATTAGCCAGCAGTTAGTCCACTGTAGTGTGCAGTAGCCGCAAAATGGATGAGATTTAAACTAGATTTAGAATAGGATAGTGATCCACAATACAGCCCAAAATAGTGCATGTGTCCTTTCTTTTTCTACATACCATTGGTCTGTGGCAATAGAACAGACGACTGAGTGTGCCCATTAAAGTTGAACTGTTTCCTCTGCTGGTTTCAGTTTATATTCAGTCAGTAGGGTCCACTGGGCTTCATGTGTAACTGCTGTTATAGCAGTCCACCTCTCTGTTATTCGGATGCAATACTAGTGTGCTGATCTCACTCTATGCAAAATACATAGCTTTAGGCTACATTCTCATAACAGTGAAAACTGGCTGTGTGAAGTCTGTTTTTGTAATGGACGTCATATAGCATTATTGATTTAACTATCAGTGACTGAGGCTTATTCTCACGACCGTTATTTTGACCGTCCGTCGTCATGTACCGTCAAAAAATAAGGTCATATCCTATTTTCAGCTGTTTTCACAGATCCCTCTATACACTGAAATGTATGTGGAATGTGTGAAAACAGGTGCAAGACAGCCGTATACATGGATGTTCTTTTATGGCCATTTTGCACCTCGGTCGTGTGCATCTAGCTTTACTGAGGATACGTAGATAAATAATCCAAAGCCTCTTTAAGGTTAATTGCACACGAACACGTGTGGCCTGCTGGCTGTGACTGCACAGCACACAGATGTCATGTTTGCTGCCCACCATGATTCTGTGGCCTCACTCACTGAATGAATGGGGGCTGCAGAAGCACCACCGCAATATTGGACAGGAACAGGACCTTGTCTCAGTTTTGCAGCCTGGACTGTTGGCCCGCACACTGATCCATGTAACATAGGGTCATGTTTGTGGACTGACAGAAATGAATGGGTCAGTGTGCTATCCAGGAAAAACCCTCAGATACCACACTGATCTTGCCCATGGTCGTCTGCAAGGGGCCTTATTAAGATGCTTAAATTGGTTTCTGGGGTCTGTTTGCTATGCATTTTCAGTTATTTACAACCTGACCAACACAATGCAGACAGAATAGAAGGGCTCTGTTTATGTAGAACATTAACCACTTCCTCCCTTCTCAAGATTTGTCAGTCCTACTGTGGTCATTAGCTTTCCCATGAAGATGAATAATCCCACAAAGCACAAAGATAAGATAAGGAAGGATAAACCAAAATGCCCAGGAAGTTGTAGGGAATATGCAAAACTGATTTCCAGGATGTAAATAGGAAAACAATGCTTCTTTTTGCTGCCTCAAGGACAGCCCCTTAAATATCAGGCATGGCTTTTTCAGATAGCCTAACACCATGATGTGAGATTATTGCCAAACTAGTAGATCTATTCCAAAAGGAACAGACTCCCAGCTGTGGAGAGCGCTGTTTCGATCTGGTTGGATCTCATCAGCACAGCGTAGGGAAAATAGTTTGGCTAGGTGAGAGACTATAGACCAGGTTCAGTACTAAGGAAACTCCTTAAGGAGAGTGCCTTTGCAGGCGTATGGAAGTTGTAAGCACTTGTTCAATATACTTACAAACTTCAGGCAGCAATCTGATCAAGTGAGGCAGGAAGAAGCAAAGAGAAGCCCCGCTCCTCCAATCAGCATTTCCTTCTTGAGCAGGGGAGGTTATTACACATTTATATACACCTTTCCACAATGCTCTAGTACCTCCCAGCACAGTCCAGTCCGTTGTCTTCCAGCGGAAGTCCCCACCACATGCGATTGTTGAGGCCAATTGTTACTTCAGAATAGATATCTCCCCACTGTCAGAAGGGTGAGCATTATAGCTCTGTGTTATCGCTGGGGCAGTAAGGAATACCCCCTCTGACAGTACAAGGTTATGGTACAGTACTATCAAGGTGGGCGTTCCTCACAACCCAGTGATTAATCACATGATCAATATATTCAATAATTCCTGCTCTATTTTTGACCGTTTTTACAGATCCCTCCATTCACTGTAATGTACGAGAGATCCATGAAAACAGTCGCCCTAGGTTGCAAAACTTCTATTTTTCACAAGCGTACGGTATTTCTGCTATACGAATTTATGCTAAGTCTTGGTTCACACTGCATCCGCATATTTTCTGATATGTTTTGATGTTCTTAACCTATGATCACAACAACAGACTAAACAACCAAGCTTAAAATAGATGTACCTTCACTGCGACTAAAAGGCAACAAAATATTTCTAAATATTTAAGCTGCCCATACACAAAACAAATTATCCAACGCCTTCAAAGGGTCACTTCACTCTCCTCTCACAGATGTGTATGGAGCTAAATTTCAACAAGCCTCCTTTCTTGTCTGCTTAGGTTTTGGGAGACATAACACTTTCATGTGTACAACCCAGTTTTAAAGGAAACGTGTGCAATTTTTGTTTTAAATTTATTAAATCTAGATTAAATATCACTATTTTCTCAGTCTTTTTATTTACAGAGTGTCGATTTTCAATTTTATTTTTTGTACATTATAGGGGCAACCAACTTGCATGAGCTCCTCCTTGCGCTGTTAAAGTGGCTGTCCAGGCTAAAATTGTATTTTTTTTTTTAATTAGGCCATTTAAATCATACTTACCTGTCCCCCAGGGTCTTCCAGCACGGTCCAGTCCTGCCAATCTGTTGTTGTCTTCTGGCCTAAGTCCCCGCCACGCGTGACTGATGAAGCCAATCAGAGTAAGGGACATCAGAGCTGGCAAGGAATTCCACTGCAAGAAGACAGATGAGCAAGCAGCAGGACCGAACCACACTGGGAGGCCAGATAAGTTTTTTTTTTTTTTTTTTTTTTTTTTTACAAACCTCTTAGGCTGGGGCCCCACATTGCGGAAACACTTTGTTGCACATTTTGCTATGTATTTTTGAGCCAAAAAGTATAAGAGGTTTTTTTCACATTATTAGCCACTACTAGGTTTCGCTTAAAAAAAAAAAAAAGAAAAAAAAAATGCGTTCCTACGGCGTAGGGCCCCACCTAACAGTCTGAAGAGCTTTTCACAGAAAATCCACAGAGTTTTCCTCTACGTACTTTCTTCTTCATTTATACCTATTATAATACCAGTGTTTCCGTATAGGTATAACTGACATGCTGCGATTTCCAAAAACACATCGGATTTGGAAATTGCAGGATTTCCACTGCTGGTATTTGCAGGGACTGTAAACTGCCATGGTTTTTACGCAACGTGTGGCCCTGGCCTATACAGGTTTTCCAGCATTATGATACAAAGCTCCATTTCTTCTTCTCAGGAAGTGACATCACGTCCTTTAGTCACATGGCCATGTTGCAGCTCAGACTCATTCAGATGGATGGGGCTTTGCTGTAGCATGCTCATGTGACTAATAGGTGTGATGTCACTTCATGTGGAGCTCATCAGGGAATTTTCCTGAAATGCTCTGTGCAGGGGAGGGGGTGGCAATAGATAATGTGAGATCATTAATGTTATCTTCTAGTGTAATCTTGTCTGTAAAGTAAATGACTGCAGCAAGGAAAACCCTGCAGAATTTACAGGTACCAGACTATTATTAGGATGCATGACTAAAGTGAAAATTGAAAGGTTTTAGTATGCAATGTGGCTGGGGCCCCACAGGATGGAAAAGCCGTGATTTGCACCGTGGGAAAAATCATGGCGTTTTACAGTAAGGACAAAGTGTATAGGGTTCTAGAGAATCCCATGCCCACTTTGCAATCCAAAAAATGTGGTGCGGACACGCCACGATTTCCAAAACTGGTAGTTTTGTAAATCACAGCATGTCAGTTATACCTACAGAAACGCCAGGGATTCCCCCATAGGTATAATTGTAACAGAAAGCCCACAGAGGAAAACGCTGCAAACTTTCTGTCTAAAGCGCCTTTTTGCTGCGGGATGTCCTGTGGGGCCTTAACCTAAGGGTGTATTTAGAATTGTTTTTTCCTGTAAAAATGGCAAGTGCATTTAAAAAAAAACCATGGTAAAAATGCAAGCAGTTTTTTTTTTTTTTTTTAAATGCGGTTTAAACTCCACCTCAACCACACATTTTCAGGATTTTTTTAAAATATTTTTTGTATGGCACAGAAGATTTGATTTTTTGTAGCCCATTGGAATTGCCACAGACGACTATGAAGAGATATCTGAAAATAATGCCATGTTGGGG
The DNA here is from genome assembly GCF_031893055.1 of Leptodactylus fuscus. Classification (NCBI taxonomy): domain Eukaryota; kingdom Metazoa; phylum Chordata; class Amphibia; order Anura; family Leptodactylidae; genus Leptodactylus; species Leptodactylus fuscus. Next base: position 135,024,077 of record NC_134265.1, read on the forward strand.
TATTATTACATGATTGTTAGAGCCAGTAAATAACACATTCCATTTACCAGAGGAGGCCTCCAGGCATGTCATTGCATCCTTGGAGATAAGAAACAGCTCTACAAATCACTCACAGCTCCTCAATTTATCATACTTGGCTCCATCTGAGTAGGTTACGTAAGAAAAAAGTAATTCAGGAACTACACAAGCAGTTGTGGCTAAGGAATCTTTAATGCATGGATAAAATTTGCTCCACTTCTCTTTGTAGTGTTCTGTAGAGAGGGAAGCCACTGTTCCCTCATGTAAGAATGACCTAGGTGGGAAATTCCTCCTCTCAGCTGTCTTTCCATAGAGGCGCTTATGAAGACACTTTATCCAATATTTAGACCAGATGTAAACAGTTTTGAGGGAGTGATGCACAAACCTGCTACAGGAGCCTACACACCCTCAGACGCAGAGTGGTTTACAAAAGCGCAAAAAAAAAAAAAAAGTTTTTGTTTTTGAAAACAAAAACCACCCACTTCAGGACCCAAATACAGCAGAGGAAAGATTTAACTGGAGAGGACGAAACTCCCACAAATTCCATTAAAGTATATGGCCAGCAGCAAAAATAAAAAAGCAATAAATACCTGCACTGCATCACAGACACAAATGCATACCGAGCAATACAGGTCGCTCTTCCATACACAAAGCATTACAGGCACAACAGATACATACAAGCACCGCTTCCACACTAAACAAGTTTACTTCACATGCACTGAAAAAATATATGGCTGCAGACATGCCTACATGCACAGTACTAAAAACCATTCTCTCACATACCTAATGTACATATACTGGGTAACACAACCTTGTGTACAATGCCATTCAGCTCACACACACAGCTGGTTGCGCATGGTTAAGCACACTGTTTGCAATGGACATTTAGTGTCTGTTGCTTTGGGTGTCACTTGCTGGCAAACAGAGCTCCCACTGTCATAAGAGCCCCAAGAGCCACTGCCCCCGTCAGTACAGTCTTCAATGAAGCCCAGTTTCCTTCACGTTGCCTTCGTGCTTCTTCTATAGCGCCATCTCCATAAAGAGACAGGAACCCATTCTAATGAAGACATAGAATCAAAGGCTTACATTAATAATAGAACACATTGTACAGTATGTGCGTTATGAAATATACTGTAGGTCTACATAGTGTTCCTATTATAAGACAAAGCCTCACCCATCCACCGTTGCTCTGCATCCAGTCCCTCAAATTGGTCTCAATGTAAGTCACCATCCAGTCTTGGATCCGTGGCAAAAGAGGGGCCATCTCCTTGTTCACACTCTCTGCGCAAAGCGCGGCGCCAAACACAAAAAACGCTACCACACGACCCCAATTCACCCCACCTTGGAACAGGCCACTTGCCACCTCCGCAAAATGCGTATATGCTGTGCCAGGTGTTACATGTATCTGTGTAGAGATTTCACTGAAAGCCTGCCGGAAACGTTCTTCAAACTCATCTCCAGCAGCCCGCATAGCTGAATGCAGAGGACAGGATGCAGCTTGGTTTGGCTCTGGAACTAAGTTTCGCTGGCACAATTTATACTGCACAAAGTCTTCCACCAGGGGGCGAGTTCTTGGATCAGACTGCGCCATCCAGGCTTTCTGAAAGTTGAATAAATATATACGTCCTTTAATTAAAAAAATATGTAATTGGCTGCTACAAGGTAGAAACATGTAGCTATTAGAAAGGAAACTCCAAAATACCCCCCCCCCCATCAGTCATTACACACTCCCTTATGAGCAATTTCTCACTTGTGTTGCTTTTAGAGAGGACCTTTCATTTCTCTTCACACAGCTGTTTAAGGTCCGGTTCACATCTGGGTTTGGGTATCTGTTCAGGAAGTCCACTTGGGAACCCTCTGAACAGAAACCTAATCCGGTTACGTTAGGAAACCCGCGGACCCCATAGACTATAATGGGGTCCGTGTGGTTTCTGCAAGAGAAATGTGCTGCTTGCAGGACTTTTCTCTCCGCATTTTTCATTTAGAGAGGGGAACTGAATAGCCCGGATGCAGATGTGAACCGGGCCTTAGAAAAGGCTCAGGAAATAATGCCTTATAAACCTGCATAGTACCATTATACCAATTGGAAATGGCTAAATGAATTGACAACTAGATGTTACCATTCCCAATTGTTAAAAGGAGTGTGTGACTACACAGACTGGGAGTGTCAGCACTGTACACTAACACACCCACACCTGGGAAGGGTGTGTCAAGTTATGTTGAAGAGGAATAAGAGGCGAACAGCACAGTGCATTGTTATAAAGAAAAAAAAAAGTGCTAAAAAATTATTAGATTATGGGGAATATAAGCATTTACAGGCAACCCCCCCATGTGCACCAGCCAGACCCCAGGTCATGAATAGGACAGGGCAAAGTAGCCATTGCTGGGAGAAGTAACCAGTTCAGATTCCATTGTAGTTGCTAGACTAGGAAAGCTCTGCCTCACTAGGCCAGGGTGCAGACACATGAGGGGGGGGGGTACTAGACATGAAGCAGGACACCTATTACTAATAGCTGTGGTGTCAGGTGCATAGAGCCCCCACCCCCCTGGACACCTGCAGCTCATCCATGGAAGCCCTCCCTGTGGCAGCCTCTCACCAGTCATGTGCTGCTGGGGGACCCCCCGTAGCCTCTTGCTGCCACTCTCATGCTGCTTTAGACCACCTCGGTCCGTTCCTCTTCCCTTTTCGGTTTCAGTCGAATCCACTTCCGGTTCTGTCATGGCGACGCCCGATGACGTCCCCACAACCTCACCAGCTCCATTCTGATTGGACAGCGCAGACTGGCCCACAGGACTAGAAAATGCCGCCATACCGTAATGTGCAGAATATACGGGCAGCATGCACCGCTACCTCATATTCAGTGAGCCGCCTCTTTACAGGTGACTACAGCGATACAGAAGCAATGAGAGGCGGACTGAGAGCACTGGTGACGGGGAGGTGTGCTGCTGTGTCCTGCATGGCCGCTGTCTGGGCAGCCTAGCATGTTACCGCTGCACGGAGCTCCGGCCATGCGGCGCCGCATGTGCTCTCCGGTCCGTCTACAGAGCGGCCCCCCGTGCAGTGTTATGTGCCCGTGGCTGAGGTTCCTCCGGTGCAGCGGTTGTCTCCTCACAAGCGCCCCGGGTCCCGGCTGCCGCCACTCTTCTCCTGCTCCCCGGTTTCCTCATTGCCTCGCGTCTGTTCCTACACAGATCACCTTGCATTGGGCTCCGCCCTGCAGCTCCCCTCCAATCTGCTGTGTGGACAGGAGGAGGCTGGCCATAATAGACTGCCGCTCTGCACGGAGTGTTACGGTAGTGGTCCAGGCGTCTGCAGGATGCTGAGCTGCGGGTGATGGAGTGCAGCACTGACACAGAGGCAGCCCACACAGCAAGGTGATCGAGGTATACAGAGCTCCACAGGGGTGTGAATAGCAGGGAAGCTGCACGTCCATCATATATATGGCACACTGCTCAGGGTAGAGCTGAGCCCCAGCTGTATGGCACAGAAAGGATAGCTCGCTTAGGCTGGGTGCTTGCTCAATAGCCTGGGGGGATGTCTCGCCCCTCACGACCTCCCTCAGGGGACATCCCCAGAAACCTGAGTTATATAGCGGGATTATATGAGCGAGCCTATTACCGGACCGCCAGACCCAGCTTGGAGGAGCATGATGAGGTAGAGGAAGAGGCGTCCTCTCCTGGCCTCTCCTGTACAGTGAAAGCCCAGACTGCTCCGCGTAGGTGGAGATCGAGATCCGCGCCTGCGCTACGTGTGTCCCGGGCGGAACGGCACCGAAGTCCAGAGACCAGAAAGAGAGTGCGCTTTGCCGATGCGTTAGGCTTGGAGTTGGAGTCTGTGCGCCACTTCAGGCGTGAAGACCTTCCTTGTATCCCTCAGCATGTCACCCATCGATTGCAGAAAGAACTGATGGAACAACTCGGGGGCTCGTGCATTGCCAGAGAGGATGCGGTATGTACTGTGCTTCATCGTGTACATCTCCCCTTCACTAGTCTATAATATCAGTACCAAACGCTTGGTTCAGACCGCGCACATCTAAAGATAATTTGAAAACCGTATCGCCATCTTCCTATAGAAAAATCATTCCATTGTAAGATTTGAATAGCCTATTAACAGAAATTGTGTAGTGATTGTTAGCTGACAATAACCATTGTTCTGCATGAAAGCCACATAATAGCACCACCATTAAACCTCTTCTCGCCACAACCATTTTTTGTTTTTTTGCATTTTCATTTTTTTCTCCCCTTCTTCTAAAAGCCACAACTTTTAATTTTTTTTTAATCTTAGAGCCATATTAGGCCTAATTTTTGCAAGACAAATTGTATATTGTAATTATTCAACTTATTGGGATGCTGGAAACAACAGGGAATGGGTGGGAATAGAAGAGAACTACAATTGCACTATTTTCTTATACATTTTTTTCTTAAAACATTCACTGAGCAAAAGTGACATTCTTAAGGTGGGTTCTCTCATAGTAATAGCAAACTTAAGCAACATGCACACAGCCATTGTTGAGCAGTACGGAAGGCACACAGATGTTCGTGTGCCGCTTGCCCTTCTGAGGGCCCATTCATTCAGGAAATACAGTTCGCAAAACGGACAGGAGAAGGAAGACCTGTTCTAAGTTTGGCTCACAGACCCATACATCAGACCATTAAAATACACAGTTGTGTGTATGGGGCCATAGAAATGAATGGGTTAGTCTGTTACCTGTGAAAAAATGGCTAGCACACTGACTATACACAATTGTGTGCATGAGGCCTTATATAGTTTTTGCTTTGTTTTAATATCTTTATAAAAAATCTTTAAAAAATAAGGACAGGAAAGGGGCTAAGTTGCAGATCACTAAGACCCCCAGCAATCACATTGCAGCCTATTCTGAATGGATTGGTGGTCAGTCAGTTTCTGCAGTCCCATCGAAATGAATGAAACAGGGTTGCACCTTTCTGAGCACCACTCTATTGAGAATGCGGTGCAAAACACCACCCTGTGATTGATGAGGGAACCAGCAGTCAAACCCTTAAAAATTTACAAGTTATGCTGTATTTTGTGGATAGAGAATATGTTGCAAAGATGGGAAAACCCTATTAAGGCTAATGCATTTCGGTTGTTCCTGCAGCGCTTTTTACAAAAAGTTCACATAGGTTTATTTTGAGGACTTCTTGCTTCAGTTATACCTATAGGGAAACCACCAGTATTTCTGGTAGAAATACCGGTAATACCAGTATTCGTTCGGTAGAAATACCTTTTTTTACCGGTATGCAAATTAGTTATTTCGCAGCACTGGGGGCGGGCCACAGCACTCAGACAGCACTGGGGGCGTCCCCAATGCTGCGAGAGAACGCTCTCCAGCGACGCCTCCATCTTCAAGAGCAACCGCCTCTTCTGCGTCTTCTTCCGGCTGGGTCACACTCTGGCGTCTGCGCAGTCGGCTCTGCCATATCACATTGAAAGCAATAAGGAAAAAAGCCTCCCGTTGATTTCAATGGGGAGCGCTCGTATGCCGGCACCCATTCAAGTCAATGGGAGCTGGTTTTTACACGCTCATTCTGAACGTGTTTTACGTTCAGAATGAGCGGAGCGTATACTCCGTGTGAAGGCTCCCTAACTGTGTATGAAGTAAAGAGCTGTGTAAAATGTAGAGAAAATAATGGGGGTCGGGTGGTAAGGTCACTTACCACCGACTGTTATCTTGCACATTATAAAATGTACAAACTTGCTTTTGGCATCATATGAGAGAGCCGGGATTGGGATTATTATACCACACATATACAGCTACATAAAAATATCCCATTCCTGACTATGTTTTCAACCAGTGATATCTCTGGAAATAATATAGATAGCCAAGCAATCTTAGTGTCATATGAAAAAGGAAGAATAGAGAGATGCAGGATTTCACAGGAAAGAAACAAAATATGTTAATAAAATATATCACAAAATATATTAACTACACAAATACTACCAGAAAATTAGAAGTTGTCTGAAAGTTTAGTTATACATTATAAAAAATTAAAGTTATGCTGGTCCATACCAATAGGAGGCTCTTTTGCCATATTCCATTTCAAGGTTGTCCTATGGTACATTTGGCTTGTGCATACAATGATCTTTCTTGACCCTTTGGCCAAATGTAGTGCAGAAAACTAATGGAACACAATTTTGCATGGTTCCCATTTCAATCAATGGTCTGTCTGTGTAGTGTACCAAATAACCCCTTTAGTTTCAAAAGTATTTATTGTATAACAGCAAAATGTACAGTTTACAGGCAAAAAAATTAGAATAACCAATAGTGCAAGTACATAGTAGAAAAAGGGAATAGGATAATAATAATAATAATAATTTTTATTTATATAATAAATTTTATTTCTATAGCGCCAACATATTCCGCAGCGCTGTACAATTTGTAGGGTTCAAATACAGACAGGAAGATACATTACAAAGAAAGTCATTTCACACAATGGGACTGAGGGCCCTGCTCGCAAGAGCTTACAATCTATGAGGTAGAGGGGGCGGCATTGCTTATACAGAGGTCAGACACTTTTGTAATAGAGGTGAAACATAAACATAAAACTTTATGAGCCATCAACAGTCGTGTCCTTTAGCATATGGATGGAGCTTGGACCTATAAAGTTAGCATGAGATGACATCATATCATGTGGGGAAATGTGGGAGCGGGGACAGAGGAAGGTCAAGGGTTTATGTTAGACATTGTGATAGGCTTGTCTGAAAAGATGCGTTTTTAGTTTGCGTTTGAAACTGTAGAAATTGGGAGTTAATCTAATTGTCCGGGGTAGAGCATTCCAGAGAAGTGGTGCAGCTCAGGAGAAGTCTTGTATATGAGCGTGGGAGGTTCTGATAATAGAGGATGTAAGTGTTAGGTAATTGAGTGAACGGAGAACACGGGTTGGGCGGTAGACAAACCGAAATATTAAAGTTTTAAAAGTAAAAGGGGTAAAAAGGTATATAACCAGCAACAAACACAAAGGAATAGGGGAAAGGGCTAAATGTGCCAAGGAACATAGGTCGGGGAGAGAAGACTCTACTTAAATCATAACACTCGCAGCCAGTTACATATTAAAGTTGGAGACAATATGACAGGCCTGGGATATTGGTCCTATTAACCCAAGGAAACCAGACCTTGTGAAAATGCGGGCAGGTATCAGAAATAGTGGCAATGATTGTATTAATTTTATTTTTTTTTTTTTCATGGAGCTTGATCGTGTCTACGCAGCCAATGATCACCATGAGAGAAAGTTGGTTTTCTCCAATTGGAAGCAATATGGATTCTCGCTGCCATCAATATATACTAAAGCCGTTTATATTGGGTATGCCAAGGTGTAGTTGGCTTAAGGCCAAATAGAAAGACCGGTGCAGTTAATGGATGGCTTTCCAATAGTGGCGGGCTAGAGGGCAGGTCCAAACATGAAGAGTATCACCCAGAGCATTACAGCCCTGGAAACATAGGAGTGGAATGGTAAGGTAAACGCTATGTGATTCAGAGGGGGATCAGGTATATTCTGTGTAAAATTTTTAAAGCAGGCTCCATAAGGTTGGCCTGCCAGCTGCCCATGCTGATAAAGGTACAACAATCAATCACCGAGCTGGGGTCAGGGAGGTCTCCAGGTCCCGTTCAGATAACTCCTTTAGGCTAGCGAGCTGCAGCCAAAAAACACTGTGGGGAAAAACCGCGACTGAAGCTCCTCTGCATTTTTTCTGGCAGGACTTTTCAGAAAAAGTTCATAGTTTTTCTTATACCTAAAGGGAAACCGCCACTAGAATCCCATCCACTTTGCAGTGACTGTAAAACATTGCGGCCAAGTTTATACCACAAAGGGCTTCAGCCTAGGGCTATTCCATAATCACAATTTATCTATCCACAGGATTGGCAGTAAGTGTTACCTTACTAACTTCCCCATTTGTCGCCAGAACAGTGGTCCCTTCCCCTCAGTGTGGACACACTCACACGCTTCTAATTCACTTCTGTGTGGGGGGACTGACAGAGATTGCAGAGTATGCCTCTAAATTATAATGCACAGTGTGAATGCACCTTTACTGTTGTTAACCCAGACAGTTACGTGAATGGTTAATAGAAGTGACCTGAGGATGTACACTTTGCAATTGCAATGTGAAGTGGCAGAGCAGTGTATAGAGCAGGACATAAGAAGCTGCAGCAGCTACATTATATGGTCACATGCCAGTTTTTTCATTATATTGATTAAAGCTTCTGCTAACTTGTTAACCTGTTCCCTGCCAATGGCAGAAAACAAAAGCTGTTATCAATTAACTTTACAGAAAACACTGATGTGAGGCAGTATCCCAAGGCTGGCTCCTTCAGTCTGGGGCCCCACGGGCCGGAAATGCGGCGATTTGCCCGTGGCAGAAATGCTGTCAGTAAAATTGTGGCATTATACAGTAACTGCAAAGTGGATGGGATTCTTGCGAATCCTGTGCGCACTTTGCAGTAAAAACTGCAGCGAGATTTTGGAAATTGCAGCATGTCAATTCTATCTACGGAAACGCCGGCGGCTTCTCCAGAGATATAATCGTAACAGAAAGTCCGCGGAGGGAAACTCAGCGAACTTTCTGTTTAAAGCACTGCGGGAAGAACCGCAATGCGTACCTGCCGTGGTTTTTCCCGCAGCGCTTTATAGCTGCAAATCGTCCCGTGGGGCCTTAGCCTCAGATTCGGAATTTCTTTTGCATTGCTACATTGTGAAAAATAAGTATTTGATACACTGGGGTTTTGCAAGTTTTCCCACCTACAAAGAATGGAGAAGTTTGTAACTTTTATCATAGGTACACTTCAACTGTGAGAGACAGAATCTAGAAAAAAATCCAGAAAGTCGCTTTTTGTGACATTATTAATTAGCATTTTATTGTATGAAATAAGTATTTGATTACTTACCACCAGCAAGAATTCTGCTTTCACAGACTTGTAAGTTTTTCCTACTCTGTACTCTTTACCTGTATTAATTGCTTCTGTTTGCACTCGTTACCTGTATGAGACACTTGTCCACACACTCAATCACACTTCAACCTCTCCACCATGGCCAAGACCAAAGAGCTGTCTAAGGACATCAGGGACAAAATTGTAGACCTGCACAAGGCTGGGATGGGCTACAAGACAATAGGCAAGCAGCTTGGTGAGAAGCAACAACTGTTGGCTTTATGATTAGAAAATGATGACTGCCTATCTTCCTTTGTTTGGGACTCCATTCAAGATCTCTCCTTGTGGAAGTAAGAATGATTATGAGAAAGGAAGTTTCAGAAATCAGCCTAGAACTATACTGGTGGACCTGGTCAATGACCTGAAGAGATCTGAGACCACAGTCTCCAAGATTACCATTAGTAACGCACGACGCGGTCATGGATTAAAATCCTGGAGGTCCCTCTGCTCACGGCAGCATATGTCCATGTCTGTTTGAAGTTCACCAGTGGCAATCTGGATGATTCAGAGGAGGCATGGAAGAAGGTCATGTAGTCAGATGAAACCAAAAAAAAATTATCTTTTTTTGGTGTCGACTCCACTCACCATGTTTGGAGTAAGAAGAGGGATGAGTACAACCCCCAAGAACAGCATCTTAATTGTGAAGCATGGGGGTGGAAACCTCATACCTTGTGGATGCTTTTCAGCAAAGAGGATGGGACAACCGCAACTTATTTAAGGGAGTATGGATGAGGCCATGTATTGTAAGATTTTGACTAACAACAGAAGAATTTGGTGTGGAATTTCAGCGTTGAAAAAAAAGCCTCCCATTGAAGTCAATGGGAGGCTTTTTTTTCAGCGCTGCAAAGGAAACCTATTGAAGTCAATGGAAGGCCTTTTTTTCAGCGCTGAAATTCCACATCAAATTCCTCACCATTTTCCTCCGTGTGAATGGACCCTAAGAGCATTGAAGATGGGATGTGGCTGGGTCTTCCAGCATGACAATAACTCAAAGCATACAGCCAGGGCAACTAAGGAGTGGTTCCGTAAGAAGCATTTCAAGGTCCTGATGTGGCCTAGTCAGTCTCCATGCAGATCGATCGAAAAATAGAACCAGCGTAGCCCCGTTAGGAAAGATAAAACTCTTCTTTATTTAATCCATGAAAAAATCTTCATACACGCATGTGACAATCTTGGAAACTGCGCCAGACTGACGCGTTTCGGATATAGGTTTCCTTTCTCAAAGGAAACCAGCTAGCCTGACGAAGTGCGCTAAGCACGAAATGATCGTCGCTGTTTGTTTCTTTGCATCATTCCGCCTTCTGTACCCCGATGGTCAAGGTGTGACCTTTTTTAAAGAGGATGAAATAAAAACGAATGTTTTATGTATCCCGTGGCGGGTGAGTGCCCTGTTTTCTACATCTCACATTGATATGTCACTGCCTGTTTAGGTTTTTTCACAGTGAGCACCACCCCGGGATTTTACTTATTCCATGTTTTTTTTTGGCTGTTACAGCCGGAAGATTTGCCAATACTGACACATAATTATGAACATGAGCGTTGTCGCAGTAGTGCCGCTGACTACTTTGCTCTTTTGATCTGAATTTCTGTTATTGCTGCTGGTGGCTGAATACTCCCCTTTTTCCCCCATCCACAAGTGATTAGTCAGTCTCCATACCTGAACCCAATTGAAAATCTTAGGATGGAGCTGAAGCTCAGCGTGGCACAGCGAAATCCCCAAAACCTGAAAGATCTGGAGAAGCTCTGTATGGAGGAGTGGGACCAAAATCCCTGCTGCAGTGTGCGCAAAATTTGTCAAGAACTACACAAAACGTCTGATCTCTGTAATTGCATACAAAGATTTCTATACCAAACATTGAGTTCTGTTTATTTCATGCAATAAAATGCAAATTAATTATTTAAAAATCATAATGTGATTTTTATTTTTAGATTCTCTCACAGTTGAAGTGAACTAATCCTACTAATATTATAAGTGTGAAAGTTTGTGTGTTTGGATGTTTGTGAGTTTGGATGTTTGTTCCTCAATCACACTAAAACGCCTGGGCGGATTTGCGTGCAATTTTCCACAAACATAGTTTTCCCTTAGGATTGAGTCACAGGCTACTTTTGGTGCCACTAAACAACATGGCTTCCTAGCAGGAGACTCACAAAAGCAGGACTCCTAGCCCCAGCTATAGACTCACAAACACTGCCTGGCATTTCCTGCCTCAACCTGCCTGCACACTCCTTACTGTCACCTCAGGAGTAGCCCTCACTCTACTCACTCACATTTACTAATAGCTTTCCACTGTCTGTATCACTACATACACAATACAACACATCACATTGTCTGTATTACTACATACACAATACAATACAACACATCACATTGTCTGTATCACTACATACACAATACAACACATCACATTTGCTAGCCCACCAAACTTTTTAAAGCACTTTTACAGTTTCACACGTCTGTGTCCGCCCAATTCTCAAATCACCGCAGACGAAGTCGCAGGTAAAAGCTAGTGATAAATATTACAGTCCTCTCCTTTCTTTGTAGGTGGGAAAACTTGAAAAATTGCCAGTGTATCAAATACTTATTATCCCCACTGTATATACCTGGGCCAGACCATGCTCCAAATAGAAGAATGGGCCTCATTCTAGTCTCCAGAGTGAGACTGTGGGTTACAGTGCAAACGGTGGTGCTCTAGAAACCACCCGTCACTAAGACCTGAATGAAAGGCTCCCGTGCCACATTATTAAACACTTGATGTGCCATATTACATGATTATATTTTTATGGTAAAATAAATCGTAATACGGTGCTTTGAGAGCGGTACCATACAATGACATATGGAGTGCTACGTACATGGAACCTGCTACGTACATGGACCTACACTGTTCTGACTTCTGAGTTCCTATTAGCTTGTCATAAAAAAGTGTTTTCTAAGAGTCTCTTAATTCTATTGCTCAAGATACTAAAGCAGATTTATATGCGTTCAAGAACTCTCATGCTCTGAGTAGTTACAGTACTGTTTCTGACCAGAAGTACACAGTATGTGTTCCGTTATTAGCTGTAATTGTTTCAGATCAAAGTCAGATGGTTTGCTGACAATTCCAAGAATAGTACTTCAGTCATGGGGCTAGCTTTTTACTGAGTTGGGATTTTCCTTTCTGGAAAATTTCCATTCAAACCACTTTTTAGCTCTCTGGATAGTTGCTGATGTGATTAGTCATTAACCCAATCCATATGGCTTTATTATTTATGGGTTTCTTTCTTTATAAATACAGCCTAAAAACAATGGCCCACTAATTTGTTAGTATACTTATAGCAACCTTATGCAGGATGAAAATCTGGAGGGTGCATCTTTAGGCTGTCTACTCTAAGGGGGCGTTCACACTAGCGTCGGTGTCCGACAGCTAGTGTCCGATGCTAATGTCCGCGCAAAATCACTAGCTGTGTCCGTAACATTTTGCATTGATTTAAATGGGACATACATATTATTATTATTTAAATAATAATAATAATGGGACATCATGTGCGTTCTTTACAGTCTGTGTCTGTCCTTAAGTGTCCATTCACAAAGATGTCCGATTTTTCAAGCGGACAGCTAAATCCTACATGTATCAATGCAAAATGTAACAGACACAGCTAGTGACCGATGCTAATGTCCGCGCAAGATTTTGCGCGGACACTAGCTGTCGGACACCGACGCTAGTGTGAACCCTGCCTAAGATTACACCACCTATTAGTTGGTTTATTTCATGCTGCCTTTTAGCACTACGTGGGTGCACTTTGTTGCATCTTAAGACATGCCCCTTTCAGCCTCTTAGTGCCTTCATGTTGAGAACAATGGCCTATGACTAGATGCAACATTGTATTCCTCAGGTGCAGTGAAAATTAGTAAATTTCCACCAGTGTACTTTGTTAGCTAGTACAAAATAGAATTATGCCCCTCAATGAAAAGATGACTTTAGGTGTTTAGGTGCCCATACACATTAGAATAACACCAGCTGAAACTGTCAGATTTGGTAGAGATGGATGTCATGACGGTCTGATGTGTAATGGGGCATTACTGACTCTTCCTCAGTAGTTATTGCTGGAGAAATAAGGCTTAGTTCACACAGAGTTTTTCGGTCAGGGTTTTGAGGCCATAAACGCCTCAAAACCCGGACCAAGAAGACGGCTCCCATTGAAATCAATGGAAGCTGCGCACGAGCTTTTTCCGGGAGCCATTTCTTTGGCTCCCGGAAAAAAGAAGTGAGATGTTCATTTGTCAGGCTGACTCGCCTCGCGATTCGACCTGAAGAGACACCCTCTAACGGACTAGGCCCATTCATTGAGCCTGATCCGGAGGAGGGTGCGCGGCTGGAAGCCGGTGCCGTGCAGCGGCTTTCAGTTCCGCAACACGTTTTATGGATCGGAACCTGAGGCAGCCTCCTCCTCAGGTTCTGATCCAAAAAACTCCATGTGCACTTAGCCTAAGGATTCGATATCTGGATATTAAAGGGGTATTCCCACGTCTCATACTCACCAGTCTTCGTTGCTGTAAATTCTTCTTTCTTCCGGCTTTGTTGCGTCATTGATGGGCGGGGTTACATATGCAAAGTCAAGCGGCGAGATGCCACTGGCCCTGCGTGCGCGCTCATAGACCAGTCTAGCCTTCACAATGCGAATACAGACCCGGCATCCGCTGTAATAGAGAGAGGCGGATGCCGGGTCTGTATTCGCATTGTGAAGGCTAGACTGGTCTATGAGCGTGCACGCAGGGCCAGCGGCATCTTGCCGCTTGGCTTTGCATATGTGAATACAGATCCGGCATCCACTGTAATAGAGAGGAAGATGCCGGGGAGTGTAGACGCCGGCACAGATGCCTGCAACATCGCTATGCTCCTGCCCTGCATGAAGCAAGCAGCGGCAGAAGCGATGCTGTTATTCCGCTCCAGGGATAAGTTTATTACCAGCTCAGAAATGGCATATTAACAGCAGCTCAGATTCTGCCCACGTACCAGAAGCCTCTCAAAATGGCTGGTGATTTTTGCCTCAATTTAAAATATTGATTACAATTTTTAAAATGTCTTTTTATTTATTTTTTCTTAAATAAACTAAAAAAAAAATGACCGGGATAGCACAATGAGAATGAGTCTAATAAATTTGATGCAGGCTTCATCAATCTACCACTCAGACTAATGCTGGAATGCTGCGTTGATGTACAATTTCTCCCAGCAGACATGGCTTCTTCCTGATTTGTATGCAAATGGGACTGCCCATTGGGCTGGTGCACCCTTATTGCCTGCAACTTGAAAGGCTAGCATACATCTGTGAGCCTTCCCCTGTCAATACCTGTTGTCTGTTTGTATAGAGATCTGCTTCATCAGCTATACCTTGCCCAGCAATATAGGATCTTGGTGTGCTACTTCCTTCGAGAGTATCCTAGTACGGCATTTCTTTCTGATTCTTTGTTAACTGAACTTGGTCTTTTTTCCTTTTTTTTATTTTTTTTTTTTATTTTGCCATTTCACCTCCCATAGAAATTTTAATAAAAAAAATAATGAAAACATCAGACATTCGCCACAGTGGTATAAATAAAACGTACATCTATCATTCCAAAACAAAATACACTTTATATAGCTCTGCAAATGGAAATATAAAAAAAAAGTTACATGCTTCAGAATATGGCAACTTTTTACAGCTTCCTAGTACATTGAATAGAATATTAAATGGTATCATCACAAAGTACAGTTTATCCTGCAAAAAGAAGCCCTCATATGGCTCTGTGAAGGAAAAAAATTAAAAAGCTACGGCTTTTTTGAACAAGCAGATTAAAAAACTAAAAAAAAAAAAAATGGCTGTGATAGGAAAAAGTAAATCTGTGTCAGTTTTGCGCTGCATTAATACACACGACCACTGTTTTTTTTTCATGTTTTGTCCTAGAAAGCCACTTTTAGAAGAATGTCACTAGTGATAATTTATAAATTTAATACACATCAATGTATACCTAACTGAGATGTTGCTGTTTTACAGAGCTGGTGTGAGGCTCGCCATGCTTTATCACCATCATGGATAGTAGAACGTGGAACATGGGAGAAACAATCCTGGGAGCGGAGTGCATGGGATCAAGAGACATGGGATCAGCGCGTGTGCCTGCAGAGCATGCGCTGTGAGAGCTGTTTTTTGTGGGGCTCTGTTCGAGTTCTTGACCTGGCTTATGAAAAGAGAGTCACCGTGCGATATTCTCTCAACAAATGGCATTCTTATCAGGATGCACATGCTCTGTATGCTGCTCGTTTGTGCCATGGTGGGCCTGGGCACCCTGGCACAGATCTCTTTACTTTTCGTCTTCCTCTCCCGCAATTGGATCAACCACAGGTTTCCTCTCTGGAGTTTGCCATCCGCTATCAAGTAGGGACTGAGGAGTTCTGGGACAATAACAAAGGCAGAAATTACAGCCTTGTTCGACCCGAAGCTTCTCGAACTCAGGAGTCTGAGAATGGATGGATTCATTTTATATAAGAGAGAAGAGAGTGTGTAACCTCAGCATTTGGGTAGGTTTACACTAACATTATTAATATCCATTGCTCTCATCTATCATAGGATTAGAGCAATGGACATCAATGGCAATAGGCTCAAGGATGCAGGTAGATCACCATTAGGGTTGAGCGATGGGGATCGGATTCCGATTGGCAATCGAGTAAATTTCGCGATCGGAATTCCGATCCCGATCTTTTTAGGCAGGATCGAGGTTGGAGGTTATTTCCCACAATGCTACTGGCCAAGCATTGTGGGAAAAGCTAACAATGTTAGGAATGAATGGATGCCGCTGACACACAGCCTGTGCTGGCGTCCGGCCACTTAACCCCTTGCGCGCCGGCTGCATCCATTCTTCATTCCTACGGCATAGCAGGGAGGAAACAGAAGAGTAGTTGGCATATACTCTTCTGTTTCCTCTCTGCTGTGCCGTATCCTTGACTCTGCTACATCTGCATTATTGTACATTGACTTGTCTATCTACTCTTCTTCTTAGTCCCTGCTTTACCGTATACTCATCAGCTCTGCTACATCTGAGATCTACATCTCAGATGTAGCAGAGCTGAGTATACGATAAAGCAGGGACGAAGCAGAAGAGTCGATAGACAAGTCCACTTACCCGCACAGATCCGCTGCTGCTCCCCATCTGTTCTCTTCTCGGTCCGTGCGCGACCCAATCTCCCAGGTTAGTGTTACAGACCTAGGAAGAAGGCGGGGCTTGTGGCTTAGGAGAGTGTGGGCGGTTACTGTACCCGCCCACACTCTCCCAAGCCACAACAAGCCCCGCCTAATACCATTATCAGTAACACTAGCCTGGGAGGCGGGGGCACATACGGTGCTCTGCAGACATGCACAGTAGAAAGAAGAGGAGCGAGAGCAGCGTGGATCGGCAGCGCTTCTGTGCAGGTAAGTGGACAACGGAGGGGATTTAAGTAGCTGGGGGATTTTTTAATTACTACACAGCGTGGAGTCTAAAAATGAAAGCGTTCAATTTTTGAATTCCACACTGTGTAGTCAATAGGATTGTTTTTAAAATCCGATCTCCAATTATTTAAAAAATCCCATTGACTTGCATTGGGATTGGGTTCAAATGGAAAATGATCGGAAATTGGATTTTAAAAACGACCCTGAAATATCAAGATTGGCTCAACCCTAATCACCATCCATCTACTTTCAGTCTAAAGAAGCTTTCTTCTGTCAGGCAGAAGGTTGGTACTCCACCTGCATCCTTCACCCTATTGCTATTCATGTCCTAATGTCTATGACTGATGAGAGCAACAGACATTTACAATGGTAGCGTGAATGTCCCATTACAGAGAAATTGCCCTTTGTCTTAAAGTAACACCAAAGACTTCTTGGAAAAGTGAAAGCTACTACCGTGTCAGGAAAATCAAGAGACCCGACTAGATCAGAGGGCTGTTAAGATGATCTATACTGTAACCCATAGCAAACTATCACATATGTATGTTTTTAGTTTAACCTGCTTTAGATATCCTATTTCTGGTTAATCCAGAGCGATGTGAATATGTTCTGTATGCAGGGATGTGTATATGCTGCTACCATACAGGTAACTTACAAGACAGGCGGGTTTCTGTCTGATGTCTTAGCCCACTGCCTCACAAGTGAAGGTTTAGTTAGTTATCTGCTCATATGTCACCATTTAGCACCTGAACACGGGAAATCTCTACAAGAATTGGGCTCAGTTTCTCTAAAGCTCTGGAGTTGGGTGAACAAAGGTCACAGTTATGTGCAGGACGACTGTCACATTGAGTCATTACATTTCACCTCTAATGTGCTGCTTCTCTTAATCTGCCTATCGTAAAGGGAATGTGGTATAACATTTGTCTGTGTTTTATTTCGGCTCTGTTTACATGTGCTTCTGAGGATTTGTTAGGAGTTTCTGTTGACTGACAAAGTGTAATACGTGATGTCCTTTATGGTAAAATGATAGGGCAAATAGGTCAACGAGTTCCAATTTTGTCCTCGGTGTAAGGGATCCAGCTCCGCTTGAATGCAGATTCTCTGTTCCTATATATAACCGATAAATAGAATTGAGAATGCACATGTGAACTCAGCCTTACACCAACTAATAGCGTCAAAGAAGGAAGGAAATAATTAATTGTATGTTAATCTTATGTCCTTGTTATCTGTGGGAGGAAATCACAGAACCAAACCGAATACCTCAGTACTTAAAAATATCTGTTGAATGTCAAGATGACCATAGATCTTAATGCTGATATCCTGCGAGAATGTAATAAAAGTCTATCAGACCCGAGAGAGAGAGATTAGTTTACAGACTGTGTGAAGTAGGGAAATGTAGTTATTTTGTCCAGTATCGTCTGTAGTTCGTATAATATGTAATTAGAGATTGTGAAGATTTCTTGCTTGTTTGTAGGTGTAGTACGAATAGAGACAGGCAAGAGTAACCACGCTTCACCAAAACCTTTGGTTGGCTTATACAAAATCAATATACATCACATATGCATTTAAGTGGCCGAGTGGAACTAGCAATAATGTCGGCTTGATAAGCACAGGTAGGTATTGGAAGGAATCCAAACAAAATACTCCGGTTCCGCGCTCACTCGGGAGTTAAGAATGTTCAAATCAATAGAAGGTTTTAAATGACAGAAAGCTTATTGTAGACAGATAATGTGTTTCGGGGTATTGGAGTTCCACAAATGACTCCACCCCTTCATCCGATCTAAAAAAAAAAGTAGAAATTACACCAATAACTACAGGAGTCCATTACATCACGAGTTATATCAATAAAACATATATATGTATATGGATTGAAACTAAAAAAATAGTCTATCAGTTATTTTACAGAGACCTCTGTATCGAGGGAAAGTTATACAACATTAGCATATGTCCTTACTGTTACATTAAAAGAGTCATGATAATGTTGTCCAATCATAGTACAGTGTTAGTAGTCATTATCATGTAACAGTAAGGACATATGCTAATATTTAGATCTGATGAAGGGGTGGAGTCATTTGTGGAACTCCAACACCCCGAAACGCATTATCTGTCTACAATAAGCTTTCTTCTATTTAAAACCTTCTATTGATTTGAACAGTCTTAACTCCCGAGTGAGCGTGAAACCGGAGTATTTTGTTTGGAATCCTTCCAATACCTACCTGTGCTTGTTTGTAGGTGTATATGACAACACTTGCCTTCTCAGTACCCTTAAAGAGGTTTTGTGCACTTAGTATAGGTTACTAGTTGAAGATCAGCATGGGGTCCGATACCTGGAACCCTGAGGATCATCTGTCTGATACAGCAGCCATTTGAGATCACATTTATCAGCTCAAGTAAGCTGCAACACCAAGCACAGCCACTGCAAAATGTATGGCGCTGTGCTTGGTATTGCTTGAAGGTTGCAGTGCTCTTTGGAACCTTGTCTATTAAAACAGCTGACAGGAAGGGGCCTGGGTGTTGGAGTCCAACCACTCTTCAATTGATGACCTATCCTAAGGCAAGGTCATCAGGTGATAAAGCCGGATAACCCCTTTAAACATTTTTTTTTATTATTATTTAGCAGGGAAAAGTGCTTATAATGGTAGGATTTTATGCTAGAAAGTGTCAATTCAGTTCACTAGATTGCATTTGTACTTAGCTTTGTCAAAGGGGAGCTAGTTTTTTACAATTGTCTTCAAGGAAACAATGGGAGCTAGGAAAATATGTCTAGTGAGAAGCCAACATATGTTCTTTAGGGCTTTGATGGGTTGAATGGGGTGTCCAGGAAGTGGAGACATGAGCTGTTGAATGCAGAGTAATAACAATGAAGAGTGATAGCCCCCTGCTGGGACCCCCTGTGGTTATAAGGATGGGGCAATGTGGCCTGATCTCAGTGGAGAAGTGCCTGCACATTGTAGTCTGTGGCAAACAGGCTCAGAATGAATGCGAGAACTTGAAGAGGACTGGAAGACTGGAAGTAATTGTTTTATTACAGGCATGTAGTAATTATTATACTATGGATGTTGTAAATGAAAACTGACTGTTCAACCTCTGCTGAAGTGCCTGCTTTTTACCTCAGTCTATAACAGTATCTGATATAAAAATACAGAGAATATACTGCATATAATTGTTTACTTAGTGTCTTAGGAGCCGAAGCCTTAGAAGACCAGGGTACAACACAATACCCATCAGGAATGTGTACAAGTATGCAAGTTGTTTTACGCACACGAGGAGCTGCCATTAAAGCGCTGCCCCCTGGATGAACAATTCCTGTTGGTGAATGGAAATGAGTTTCTTCTTTGAGACTACAGTCTTCAATACCTGCCTTTTTTAATCCCTTGTGTAGTAGATCAGTGGAGCATGATACCACCAGGGTCCACATCTTTACACTGCCACTACTTAGCTTTCAAGGAATGAACTATGATGGGACAGGCTCCATATCTTGTATTGTGCATGACATACAGCTGGAAGAGACTTTGGGGTTTGGGGGGAGGTTGGTTAGGGTTTTGTTTCCAGTAAAGTTCTGCTTATATCTGCATAGGTGATTAGTATGTGGTCTGTTGTGGGACACTTGGACCCCCATATAGATCATCTGTTGTAGCAGCATCCAAGTGCCTGAAGCTGCTAATGGATGGCGGCACGTGCACTACTGTTCCTATTCAAGTAATAGGAGTGGCGCTGTAGTTCACTGGAACACCCGCTATGTGAGCAGGGCTGTTGTGCTGCTCCTGTTACTTGAATAGGAGAGGTGCTGCACATGCACCGTCCCACAAGCTGCTTCCTCTGGAGAGGTCATACGTATGTGGTCTATCCCTTTTTCGCACAGATGTGTTGTAGCAGCCTCCATGTGCTAGAATCTGCTAGTGGATGGTTGGCATGTGCCACACCGCTCTTATTCAAGTAATCGGAGCAACATAGTAGCACCGTCCACTGCATAGCAATGGTTCCAGTAAACTACAGCACCACTCCTATTACTTGCACCACCGACCACTAACAGCTTTGGGCACTTGGCTGTTGCTAGAGCAGATGATCTGTGTGGGGATCCAAGTGTTAGTATGAAAATTCAATTTGGTGCTGGAAAGTCCCTTTAGGGTGGGCCCTACATGGCATAAACACCGCTGCGTTTTACAGTCATAGCGAAGTGTGCGAATCCCATGCCCACTTTGTGGGAAAAACTGCGCTGTGGACACGCCGTGGTTTTGGAAATCGCAGCATGGTAATTATACTTACTGATACGCCGGTGGTCTCCACCTAGGTAGAATTGAAATAGAAAGTCCTCAAAGGAAACCTCTGCGCTGCAGGAAGAACCACAATGCTGGACGCCATGTGGGGCCTTAGCCTTAAGGTCTACAACTTTTTGCAAGAATAACGTGACGGCATTGTGACTGTAAATTGAGTCAATTGTTCTCCAAAGGGTTCTTTCTAGCTTAATGCCAGATACTGTTGTCACCCTGAATTCAGCTCTAGATCTTGATGGCTCTATATTGGGAGCTCTTAGTATCAACTCATTTAACCCCTTTCTTACAGAGGCCCTTTAAATAGAAAAATAAGTTGACTCAGAATAAATAAAAGCACAATTGCGGGAAAGGATCTACAACAGGAGAAAGAATAAAATATTTGCACTCAGGATGGGGTTCGTAGATTTCATAGATGTGTGTGCATGGTGTTTTGTCCTGTGATTTCAACAAGAAAAGTGGAGTGTAATATAGAGAAACATTAAAGGGATTGTCCCATTACAGCACCGTGGATAACTGTCACATCAATGGGGGCCTGACTGCTGGGTCCCACAAGAATGGGGTACTGAAAGTCCCCCTGCATCCTCCCCGTGAATGAAGTGCCAGTGTGCTTACATGACCAGCTCTCTATTGGCTGCTATGAAGCTACTGGGACTGCAATCTCCAGCAGTGTGACACTTATCTCCTATGCTGTGGACAGGGCTAAGTGTCTGTAACGGGACAACTTCTTAAGTCTAGTATATACTATAACCTATTCAAATGTAAGATGTAAGTAGCCTGTTGTTCACACAGTATGTAATATTATATTTATCGTAGTAGGAAAGATATTATACAATTTATTACTGACAAATGAAGAAAATTGTAGTAAAATATTTGTGGGGGTTGAATAGAGTTTTATGCATGTTTGTGAAACATATGCCAGGTTATAAATAATCCTGAATGCTGTGGACAGGGCATGTTATGGTGGATACAATGATGGAGGAGAGTTGTAATCCATTAGGCCATATTCATTTCATAAAATCTTTTTTAATAAAGCAAAATCTAATGAGATCAGAAACAAAGTGTTAGAGATGATCAAATAAAAAGAGGACATCTGTGTTTTGTGACAGTGGAGACATCAAGAAGGAACATTGGCTCGCACTCTATGACAATGACATTTCTTTTTGGTAAACACACGTCCTGAATATGTATCATTTTCCTACTGTCATACTCTCAGCTCATGACGTACAGTCTGAAGAAGACGACTGCACGCTGATAGCTAAATGTAGCACTGTATGAGTCAGATTTACACAAGGAATAGCTCTTTGTTCCTGCCAACAATTCAGTATTGGCTACTGCTGGGTGATGTGTAATCTATGGTCACCGCAATGTAACCTTTGTCCAGGTTGTAATGTATGACTTCTAACTCTGCAAACAGCACAGGGTTATGAAAGAAGGATGTATAACGTAGGGCTTGGTGCTGGCGCTGGTTTTCCACCTCAGAGGCCTTCAAGTTGTCTTTTCATTTCTCTTGTTGTTGTTTGTTATTGTCTTGTTTCAATCCAGTGCAAGCAGATAATAAAAGACAATGCTGAACCTGACAGAGACTGGTTTGTAATGTGTCCTAGTTACTATGGGAGCTACTGATATACCATCTAGTAATACCCGGGTGTCTTCATTGGCGTAAAGTTTGTTCATTTTTGCATACATTTGTATTATGCTAGGTTCACACTAGCGTTTGGCTTTCCATTCCTTGAATCCAGTTGGGGGCCTGAGAAACATAAACCTAATCTGCTTAACAAGTGGTTACCTGCAGACCCCATAGACTATAATGGGGTCTGCCAGGTTTTTGCCCAGAAAATACTTTGAGTACTTTTCTCTCCGCATTTTTCAAGTGGATTCAGGGACAGAAACAATCCGCAAACGGATTTTGAACTGGTGTGAACCCAGTCTTAGTGTAGGGTATATATTGAAGAATATGGCTACTCACTAAAGTGAATCCAAATGAATGTTATTATTATTTATTTATATAGCACCATTAATTCCATGGTGCTTTACATTTGGGGTTACATACAATTTGGGGGTTACATACAATACACAGAATATACAGGTAGATATATTACTAACAATGCCCGACTGGCACAGTGGGGTAGAGGGCCCTGCCCGCGAGGGCTTACAATCTATGAATGTTCAACTAAGGATGATTTAATGCCATCATTTTCTGATCTATAAGAACATATCTGATCACAATACCAGTACATAAATTATGATGGAGCGGGAGACCTCCTAATGTGATATTGTAGCTGTTTATTTTGTTATTCTTAGATTATTTTTTTTTCTGTTACCATACCAGGAAGTTCAATCAAAGATTATCTGGACATAGGGCTTCATCCAAAATTGGTTAAAACTGACTGCAACTCCACAGCCCGGTCAGGACATACATTGAATTTGTGAAAATAAGATGTCCTTTATGGCTACAATGACTGTTGTGATCCTAAAGATATATAGAGGGCTTCTCCTCTCTCCCCCCCCCCCCCCCTCACAGCACTACTCCGCTGCTACGGTAGTACAGACACATCAGTGGATAGAGTAAGAGGAAAGGTCGCCGAGGCAGTCGCATTAACCTCTTCATGCTATGTTCAATAGCAACTGCAGCCTCTAAACGGTTATAGAGGGAGGGGATACAATTATGAAGGGCTGATGCCAGAACATAATAGCAGGGGGGCCTAATGAAGGTCTACCTTCCACACATGCCTGTCACTTCAGCACTGACTGCATAATACATAGCACTGCATAACCAGAACAATTTATTATGAAAGCCAGTGTTTCTTAACCTTTTCAGACTTGGGCGAACCCTGGAAAAAATATTTTCCTCAAGGCACCTCTAGCAAATAATTTTTACCAAAAAAAAACACACTACAATTTTTATGTGTTTTTGTTTTTTTAAAAAAACTATTTTTGAAATTACAGCTGGAACAACAAAGTCTTTCCAAAAACCACATCAAAACTTCATACATTTTTCCATTGCAGTTTTGATGCAATATGCATCACAACTGCACCATGTGAATGTACCCTCAAAGTTACACCATCCTATACTTTCCACCCAACACATGCAAAAATTCACCAAGCTCCATTAGTGGCTCCACATACTATCATACCCCCTGGTTGGCCCCCATACACTATATAATGTTCCCCATAGACTAAATAATGCTCCCCAATGGCTCCCCAGACACCTACTAATGATCCCCAGTGGCCTCCCAGTAAGCAATAATGCCCCCCAGGCAACTAATCATCTCCAATGGCCCTCAGACAAATAAAATAAAGGTAGAAAAAGCAAATGCCAATTATGGCAACATGGTCCATATTTAGAGTATGAGAAACAGAATAAGTGGAACAAGCAGCATTAAAAAAAACAACCTTTTAATTATAATGATATGCTAAAAAGGCTCCTATATAAATATGTAATCCACAAACTAATAAACACAATATATAAAGAGATCACATGCAGTGATGGGAGGACAAAGATAACATAAGCTAATAAGAAAATCCAAAATAATAGCAATGTCCAACCACAGTCCATTTCATGTATGCAGATTGGTCACACCAGGTCTTTGTGGGGTGGGGGGAGTTTGGAATGGCAGTTAGCCTCTAGAGAAGGATATACTAAATCCAGTGACCCTGTTTTTGGTTCCTCTGAGGAGTCACAACCAATCTGTAACGAAACATACAGGTATATTTAGTGAAGGGTCAGTTGTGGACTGCTCTTGTAAGGGCAGGGGCAATTTTGGCGAAATGAGGGCTGCATTAGAAAGAAGGGTCAGAAAACAACGACCAAGGCAGCGGATACCTCCCCATGGTGCAAGTGGTGAACATTATTTCCCTTTCGTCCTACAGCAGCACAATACGGGGTATTTCTGCCCCCTTGTGTGCTGGTAGGACAGGCGGAACTTTTAGTCAACATAAATGAATATGCATGACTACAACCCTATAAGAGGTCACAGAGACCTCCCCCCATGTGCTATTTTCTGTCCTGTGTGGTGGGACAGGTGGAGGAGGCTCTGAGGACTCCTGTATGGTTTGGAAGAAGGTGTCTTAAAGCCTTCTTCTTTTCTTTCTTTGTGAGGGAAAGATCTAGGTTTATATTGCAGTCTTTTGTCTTACCTGCTTTGTGCAGGTTGTTACTGACATTCTTCAGCTGTGCTCAGCTTGTTCACTGCCCAGCAGTAGGGTAAACTGAGACCTCTTTCAGCTTTTCCTCTGTGTTCAGTGTAAAAACTAAAAGCACTAATATCTATTGTTATGGGCACTCTGTCAACTTCCTGTTGTTGTTTTTTTTCTCAGTTGTGGGGAATTTTTCTCTTCCCTTATCAGGCTCCATGGTTTTGCTCGGCTGACAGCTGGGCTTCTGGCAACTCCCGTGATTCAGAAACTGCCGCCTTTGGTCAGGCAGTATTAATTCTGTAAGGTGAGGAAACCGTCCCTAGGGGGATTACTTGCCATGTCCCCGCATTGTGCTGCTGTAGGACGAAAGGGAATTGTTGATTATGTAGATAATCTGTTTTCCCTTAGTCCTAACAGCAGCACAAGCTTCTCCTCCCTATATATATTGTAGTACTCTTGTATTAACATGCAGGGGGGAGGTCTCTGTGCCCTCTTATAGGGCTAGTCATGCATATTCATTTATGTTGATTAAAAGTTCCGCCTGTCCTACCAGCACACAAGGGCCCGAAAATACCCCGTATTGTGCTGCTGTTAGGACTAAGCTAAAACAGATTATATCTACATAATCAACAAATATCATCACCAGGCATGAGCGAAATGGTTTACAAACTGGTGAGATGTACCCAGTATTTATATATTTGTTTTGTTTTTTAGTATTTCTGTTTCTTTATCTTTGTTCTCCCATCACCACAAGTAATCTATTTATATATTGTTTTTATTAGTGTGTATCACATATTTATATGGGTGATTTTATAGCATATCATTGTAATTAAAAGTTAGGTTTTATGATATTTGTTCCATTTAAGCTGTTTCAAATAAAATTAAGTCCCTACACAATTCTGTTAATTAAAGACAAACAATATGGGTCTTGGAAAGTAGTGAAGGGGGGGGGGATATTCAGTAGAGAGAAGGATTTTATTATGTAAAACTTCTAAAAGGAAGCAAACAAAAAAACACCCCAAAACACACACTATACATATTTGGTATCAATGTAATTGTATTGACCCAGAGAATAAGTTTATTAGGCAATTGCACAATGAATTGTTGGCATTGTTTCTATTCTCTCCCAGAAAGAGTTAATAAAAGTTAGTCACTGAGATATATGTAAACCAGATTGGTGCCATTAAATGCTATAACTTGTACCTCATACAATTATGTCGACATCATCAATATAAAAGTCCCTAAAAATCTTTATCAGTAATATTCTTGGGTACAGGTGACAATTACTCAAAGCTTCTACCCTGTAGCAGTAAAAATAGCCATAGTATGAGCCAAGGATGTGCGACTTTAAAATGGTGTAAAAACAGGGTTTTTGAGAATACAAGAGTAAATTGTTCTGAAAGGTTACCCAAGTGATGTATTCCTGAGCCTCATGCGTCTGCGGATGTTTTACCCTGAGCTAATCTGTTTGCTAAACACCTTGCCATCCATCCAAGTAATGACATATTCTGTGGCAACAAATCATCACTGTGTTCTGGGATAAGCAGATTTTCCAGCACACATGATCAGTCTGACAAGTAACCTTATGTTAGGCAGATCTGGATACAATAGTACAGGGAAGGAAGACTGTTAATATGGATGTTATATGAAAGCATATGCAGCTCTAGGATCCTAAACAAAAAAAAAAAAACCCCACATTTTCCATGTTTTGTCTCTCCCTGAGTGTTTTTCACGCATCCCCATTGATTCTCCCTCCCCCTGTAGCTGTTTCCTCTCTACCTTCAGCTCTACATTTTATCTTGGCTCCAATCCAAATTATAATCTTTTCCACATGTTTTTCTTACTCCCCGTAGAAACTTGGTCTCTCTTCGTGACAGCCTCCCCTCTCCTTCTACCACCCTCCCTACACTCCTTCACTCTCAGGCCCCCTTTCTTTTCCTTTAAACTCATCAGACTTCCCCCTTTTCGTGCACTCCAGTCTCCTCTACCACACACAGCCCTACTACACAGCACTCCACAAAAGCGAAGAACAAAACGCTGGATTTTAGGTGAATATGGATTGGAAGGTAAGTTACAAGAGTTACATGCAATAAGTTGTGATTACTTGTTTTCTACATTGTAATTTGTTATGTTGTGTTGTCATATCAGATACAGTCTACCTTTATATAGGGTCCCTTAGCTGGGCCTTCAAAGAACATCAGTTCTGTATTGTAGCAAAATCCCACAGCAACCAGTGTTATTACTAGACATGCAGGTAATGTATTATTGGTCAGAATCCCAGATTGCTATGAAAAATGTAATGCAAATTATATTGTAGGGCACACATAAAGTAACAATATTAATATTAATTTACTAGAAGAAAAGAAAGGTGATGACCCTAAACTAAGAAGAAATAATACACCTTCATTAAAAGTGAACACAGCATTAAAAATTGTAAAGTGAAGTTACATTTACACAACCCATAGACAAAGCAGCCATGAAAAAAGGGACATTTTTCATGACCGTTTTGCCTCCAAGGGACACCTGTTTCACAGATTTCTCATGGTCTACTGAGAGATCCATGAAAATAGTCAGAAAAAGGACATGACCTATTTTAGGATCGTCCATTAAAACGGACTCTCGAACAAAAGGTCACATAAATGGCCCCATTCACATATACTGAATGTAATGCAGCCATGAGAAGGCTGTTAAAAACACTGGCGTCACTCAACTTTTAATATCTGTCATGTGATATTGTTATTATTAATTTTACATGTTGTATGCAGTCAGTAAATTGATTTTACTACTAATAGGCTATAATCACACATGTGGTTTATTATACAGCTTTTTAGCCAGCCCGAATAGATCCATAAAGAACAAATATTTGTCCTTTATTATCTACATCTGGCTTTAGGGGGGAAAAAATGCACGAAAACCAAATGTGTCAAACCAATCTTACAGTATGAATATTCAATGGATTCTCAAAATAGTTTTCTTATAAGGAGTATACCATAGACGCACAAAGCTTTCTTTACTTCTTCTTGTAGGCGTTGCTGTGACTGCTTCTGCATTCAGACTGTTTTCATTGATCTAGCTCTAAGCATATACAGTGAAAACTGTGAATTGACCACTCATAAAATGGTCTTGTAGAGGTATGGTCCCCTTAAAGCGAGTCTGTCACTGGGTCAAGTGTATTAAACCAGCAACAGGGTCCTTGGAATGCAATATCTTTTTCTCTGATCCCATCACAGCACCAGAAAGAGGATCCGCTCCCAGGGACAGGAAACCGGAGGATAGAAGACAGGTGGAGCCTCTCCCCCATAAGTAGTTTTCTGTCCCTAGATTATGAGACTACCTGTGTGTTCTTGGAGCACCCAAGAGATACTTTCTTACTTTCTTGGTTGGACCAAAGGCAGGGGATGGTCCTGGTTAGGACACTCTCCCAGTCAATAGTTATATATAATGGACTGCACTCCCCTCCCCTTCCTCACCGTCAGCGGCAAGTTCTGGCTGGAGGGTTGGCAGCATTTTCTTCTTCGCCCCCACCAGGGGTGCTACTGGTAGAGGGTGATGGAATATTAGCAGCAGAAGCAGCAGCATCATAATCAGCCTCAATTGCAGCCATCAGCCAAGCCAAGGTCCCAGGATGGGGGCCAGTATGACACCGCAACATCCCTTGTCTCGGGATTTAGGGAGAGAGATTAGTGGTTGCGGCTGTTCTTTTTTTGTTTTTATGTTATTAATGGAGTTCTTGTTATTGGTTTTGTTGGATAGGCCTCCAATTCTTACGCTGAATTCAGTACACTGTCAGCTTTCTAGTGTATAAAATCGCACATTGATGAGGTCATAAAAAGGTTCTTTTTAAAGATCCCCTTGATAAAAAGATGGATAGCTTCCTTAGGCACACATGGGAATCCATTGGGGCCTGTCTTAAGCCCAATATTACAGCAATGTGTACAGCTAGAAACTTTATGGTGTGGAATAATTAGAAAATCAGTTAAAGGCAGCAGATTTCTAGCAAATGCTTTGGTTGGTGTGTTTAAGCACTTGAGGACCACCGGCCATAAATTTACGGTTGGCGGTCCTGGTCTCTGAAGACCGGCCATGGTGTTACTAACAGCTAACACCCACCTCTGTATTGTCCAGTTGGAGCTGAGCTCTGACCAGACATTTTAACCCCTTGGATCCTGCTGTCAAACATAACGGCGTAGATCCAATGGGTTCCGCCAAGTTTCATTATCCACTGGCAACCCCCGCGGTGAAATCGGGGGTTGCCAGTATCAGTAATATGCAGCCTGGGGTCTGGCCAGTGACCCCAGGCTGCCTAGTGCCCACAGTACCTGGTTGATCTTGCCGGCGATGGAGGAAGTCAACTGATGCGTGTACATCGGCTGTACATTGGCTGACTTCCTCTGTAGAAGTCTTGTGTCTTGCAATGTATAATACAGAATCAGTTGATGTTTTTATCAAAGCATCAAATGATTCAAGTGTCCTAAAAGGGACACATGAAAAAGTAAAAAAAAAAAGTGGAAAAAAATAAAAAATAAAGTGTATGAAAAAAAATTAATAAAGTTACACAGTCCAGTCACATTAATGTGACCACCGTCAAAATCCAGAATAATCACCTTTCGCAGATTAGACCGCTGCGAGATGTGCAGGAACAGAGGGGATGTTGTGATGATGTTCACTGGCGTATTGAGCCATGCCGACTCCAGTGCTGTGGCCAGCTGCGCTAGGTTACGCGGTTGAGCATCCATGGCGCGAACAACCCGATCGAGGTTTATGACACGTGACATTGTCCTGCTGGTAGATGCCATCATCCTGAGGAAAAACAATTCGCATGTAGGGGTGAACATGGTCCGCAAGGATAGATGCATACTTGTGTTGATCCATCGTGACTTCCACAATGATGAGAGCACCCAGATGGCTGATGACACGTGCCTTCTGCGATTGGTTATTTAACGTTGACGTCAAAAATAGGAGGTGGTGACATTAATGTGACTGGACTGTGTATAAAGCCCTAAAAATCCCATTTCTCTATAGAAAATGAATTATATATATACACTAAAAATGAATAAAAACAATGCATATTTGGTATCGTCACGTCTGTAACAACCTGTAAAATAAAACTGAAACAATATTTAATGTACATGGGGAACGTCGGGAAAAAAAATGGAAAAAACCCGCCAGAAGTAATGATTTTTCGCCATCTCATCTTACAATATATGCTATAAAAAGTTATCATACAGTCATATGTACCAATAAAAAGCACAGATTGTCCCGCAAAAAATAAGCCCTCAACCAACACTGTCAACAAAAAACTAAAAATGTTACGTCTCTCAGAAGATGGCGATGAAAAAATCATTGATTTATGTTCTCAAAGGTGTTTTTGTTCTGCAGAATTAGTATCGCATAAAAAAACAATGTAAATGAGGTATCGCCGTAACCGTACAGACCCGCAGAATAAAGGTAACACGTTACTTATACTGTCCGCTGCATGGCGAAAAATTTAAAAGGTAAAATACAATGCCAGAATTGATTTTTTTTTTAAATCTAGCAAAAAAAGAGTTAATTAAATGTATTCAATAAGTTGTAGGCAAAAATGGTGCCATTACAAAATACATCGCATCCCGCAAACAACAAGCCCTTATATGGCCACATCACCAGAAAAATAAAGAAAATATAGCATCTACGAATGTGAAGATGCCAAAGTTCTTCTTCCTGAATCCCATGGGGTGGATGTTCTTTCCCACAGGTGGGAGTTCATTCTGGCCTATACCTTCCCTCCATTTTTTCTTATTACGAAGGTCATCAGGAAGACAACCCTCTTGCAGCAGGGCCTATCCAGCATCCAAATTCCAGATATCTACACTTGACAGCGTGCAATTTGAAAAAAGACTATTAGCTTCAAAGGGCTTCTCTGCCAGATTAGTGTGAAAAAGCAGGAAATCGTTCACTTGTAACATCTATACTAGGCCCTTGTATCACTTCCTGGAATTTATGGGATATTTCCCAGATGATCTTAGAGAAGTTCCAGTTGCAGATATACTAGAATTCCTTCAGAAGAGCATGGAAAAGGGACAACCAGTACTCTCAAGATGCTGGTCTTGGCTTTGAGTGCTGTTTTTCAGGTCAAGCTGATGGATGATGCTTGGATCAGTAGGCTCATCAAGGCATCCTTTAAGAGTAGAGCAATTCCAATCTCTAGGGTTTGAACCTTGTTTTGAACACTCTTACTAAGGCTCCATTTGATTCCAGAGATTCCCTGCCACTTAAAATTATCTTTTTAGTTGCTGTAACCTCTGCCAGATGTATAGGTGAGCTTTAGGCCTTCTCTGCTATCCCTACCTTCACCATGCTGCTGGAAGATAGGGTAGTTCTTAAACCTGACCCTGTCTTTGTTCCCAAAGTGTCGACTAGGTTCCATCACACTGAAGATATTGTTTTGCTCTCTCTTTGTGCTGACCCAAAGACACTTGAGGAACAGGAATTTCATTGTCTTGATGTGAGGCGTTGTATGATTGAATATCTGCCACTTCTAGTTGGAGGAAGTCTAGCTCCCAACATGGGTAAATCTACCTCCAAAAGTACTCCGGCCAAATGGGTTAGATTGGCCATTTCTGTAGCCTACAGTTTCTTTATAGCTTGAATTTAGATGCGGTGACTGATATTTCCTTTGGTAGAAAGGTGCTTTAAAGGGGCTCTATCACTAGGAAAAGTCATTTTTAACTAATCACACCTTTGCATAGCCTTTAGAAAGTCTATTTCACACCTACCTTCTGTATGTAGATTGCCTCAGTGGTTTCTGAATAAGTCCGTTTTTATTCATATACTAATTAGACTAGTGCATGATAGAAGGTGCACACCTCTCTCTGCTGTTTTCTATGGGAGGCTGCAGCTGCTGCTGCTGATGACTCGCTTCCTGTTTGCTTCACACACATAGAAGATAATGGGAGAGAGGAGGCTGCTGGGAACTTCCTGTGCTGGCTGGAGGCTCATTAGCATATGAATAAAAACGGACTTATTCAGAGACCACTGAAGCAATCTACATACTAAAGGTAAGTGTGGAATAGACTTTCTAAAGCCTATGCAAGCATGTGATTAGATAAAAATGACTTTTCCCAGTGATAGAGCCCCTTTAAGTGGTGGTCCTTCCCTGATTTTCTCCTATTTTATTCTCGCTCTGGTGCTGTCGTGGGAGAAGGGAAAAAATAAATTTTCCAGTAATTAGATTTTCCAGATCCCAATACAGCACTATCCTTATTCCTTACCTTTTAGTAGTGCTAAGCCTGCACTTGGCATTGCAGTAAAAAAAAGGCTCCACCTTTGTTTTATCCTGTAGGTTTCCTGTCCATAGGGGTGGATCCTCTCTCCAGTGTTGTCATGGGATCTGTAAAAATCAAATTACTGGTAAGCAATTATTTTTTTTCCCCCATGAGAATTCTTGCCAAGATATTAATTTATTTCACAATATGCAAATTAGCAATCTGGAGCATTGAGGGTTTACATCTACTATGCCCTACACTGCTCTAATACGCCACCTCAAATCCAAGAACGCAGTATAGTTCCCAGCCCTCTCACTTAAAGAAAGAAGAGGGAGAACAAGGGCATATGAGGGCAGTGGATGTAGGAA
This sequence comes from Leptodactylus fuscus, assembly GCF_031893055.1. Taxonomy (NCBI): domain Eukaryota; kingdom Metazoa; phylum Chordata; class Amphibia; order Anura; family Leptodactylidae; genus Leptodactylus; species Leptodactylus fuscus. Next base: position 135,056,491 of record NC_134265.1, read on the forward strand.
CTTGGAGTGACAATGCCACCCTCAGTGCTCCAGATTGCTTATTTGCATATTCTGAAATAATTGAATATCTTGGCAAAAGAGCAATTCATTTTTATGGGGAATTAAAAAAAAGTTACAAATAAAAGTTACAGTCGACCTAATTTATTAATCCACATGGTGCCTCATTCATTATGGGCATTGCCGCTGGGTCTCTATATAATAAAGTGTACGCCTGAGCGACAACCATACTTAAATATCACATTCATCGTAATAGTATGGCGGATGTTGGGAAAAACCTAAAGAAAAAAAGTATACATAAGGCAGGTTAAAGTGGAGTCAGCAAGCATGTAAGCCCCCCAAATGATGAAAGCCAAAAATCATACATTTCATTCTTAGTATCACATCAGAATATTACATACCGTGTTTCCCCGAAAATAGGACGTACCCCGAAAGTAAGGCATAGCAGACATTTTGCTGCCCTGCCTAATATAAGGTGCTCCCCGAAAATAAGACGTAGTGAATAGAAATGAATGGAAGTAGCCAGCAAGCGGGGGGTTAATCGGCGTGCCGGGCGCTTCCATTCATTTCTATGGGAGCGTGTGTGGGCACCGACCGGAGGCTTTAGCGCTGGATGTCTGCTGACACCAGCAGACACCAGGCGGCTATGGCGGCCGCCCGACTCCCGGGTGGCCGGCATAGTTAAACACCCGGCAGACACCCAGCAGACATCCAGCGCTAATGTCTCCGGTCGGTGCCCACACTGACCGTGGGCATTAACCCTTCTGGCGCCGTTGATCGCCGGCACCTGGAGCATGCTCCAGGGCCGACGTCACGTTGGCATGACAGCCGGGAGCCTTGTAAAGGCTCCCCAGCCTGTCTGCAGTGCTTTTCTTTTGCAGGCTGCTCTATGCAGCCTGCAAAAGAAATGACGATTTTTTTGCAATGCAATGCAATTGCAAAGGTCTGATCACTAATACATTGTTCTCCTTTGCATTTTTCCCCTTCACTGCTAACCTTAACCATATTTACTGACATTTCATAGGCCAAAATTTGAACTTAAAGGGATTCTACCATTAAAAAACATTTTTTTCTAGGTAACATGTCGGAATAGCCTTTAGAAAGCCTATTCGTCTCCTACCTTTGGAAGTGCTCTCCGCCGCGCCGTTCGTTCGAAATACCGGTTTGTACTGCGAGATAACTAATTAGCATACCGGTACAAACCGGTATTTTGAACGAACGGCGAGGCAGAGAGCACTTCCAAAGGTAGGAGACGAATAGCCTTTCTAAAGGCTATTCCGACGTGTTACCTAGAAAAAAAAGTTTTTTAATGGTAGAATCCCTTTAAGAAAGATAGTCCCATCTCCGGGATTATGCTGTATTTGCCAGATTCTGCTCATACAGTGGGGCAAAAAAGTATTTAGTCAGTAACCAATAGTGCAAGTTCCACCACTTAAAAAGATGAGAGGCGTCTGTAATTTACATCATAGGTCAACCTCAACTATAAGAGACAAAATGAGAAAACAAATCCAGAAAATAACATTGTCTGATTTTGTAAGAATTTATTTGCAAATTATGGTGGAAAATAAGTATTTGGTCAGTAACAAAATTTCATCTCAATACTTTGTTATATATCCTTTGTTGGCAATGACAGAGGTCAAACGTTTTCTGTAAGACTTCACAAGGTTGGCACACACTGTTGTTGGTATGTTGGCCCATTCCTCCATGCAGATCTCCTCTAGAGCAGTGATGTTTTGGGGCTGTCGCTTGGCAAGACGGACTTTCAACTCCCTCCAAAGGTTTTCTATAGGGTTGAGATCTGGAGACTGGCTAGGCCACTCCAGGACCTTGAAATGCTTCTTACAAAGCCACTCCTTCATTGCCCTGGCGGTGTGCTTTGGATCATTGTCATGTTGAAAGACCCAGCCACGTTTCATCTTCAGTGCCCTTGCTGATGGAAGGAGGTTTGCACTCAAAATCTCACGATACATGGCCCCATTCATTCTTTCATGTACCCGGATCAGTCGTCCTGGCCCCTTTGCAGAGAAACAGCTCCAAAGCATGATGTTTCCACCCCCATGCTTTACAGTAGGTATGGTGTTTGATAGATGCAACTCAGTATTCTTTTTCCTCCAAACACGAAAAGTTGTGTTTCTACCAAACAGTTCCAGTTTGGTTTCATCAGACCATAGGACATTCTCCCAATACTCTTCTGGATCATCCAAATGCTCTCTAGCAAACTTCAGAGGGGCCCGGACATGTACTGGCTTAAGCAGTGGGACATGTCTGGCACTGCAGGAGCTGAGTCCCTGGCGGCGTAGTGTGTTACTGATGGTAGGCTTTGTTACATTGGTCCCAGCTCTCTGCAGTTCATTCACTAGGTCCCCCCGTGTTGTTCTGGGATTTTTGCTCACTGTTCTTGTGATCATTTTGACCCCACGGGGTGAGATTTTGCGTGGAGCCCCAGATCGAGGGAGATTATCAGTGGTCTTGTATGTCTTCCATTTTCCAATTATTGCTCCCACAGTTGATTTCTTCAATCCAAGCTGGTTGCCTATTGCAGATTCAGTCTTCCCAGTCTGGTGCAGGGCTACAATTTTGTTTCTGGTGTCCTTTGACAGCTCTTTGGTCTTCACCATAGTGGAGTTTGGAGTCTGACTGTTTGAGGGTGTGCACAGGTGTCTTTTTATACTGACAACAAGTTTAAACAGGTGCCATTACTACAGGTAATGAGTGCAGGAAAGAGGAGACTCTTAAAGAAGAAGTTACAGGTCTGTGAGAGCCAGAAATCTTAATTGCTTGTAGGTGACCAAATACTTATTTTCCACCATAATTTGCAAAAAAATTCTTACAAAATCAGACAATGTGATTTTCTGGATTTGTTTTCTCATTTTGTCTCTCATAGTTGAGTGGTGGAACTTGCACTATTGGTGACTGACTAAATACTTTTTTGCCCCACTGTATGCATCCTCAGTGTTTACAGATTGTTGCCCAGGTTTCTGTCCACTTCTGCTGGGCTGATGATGAATATCCCTGTTCCCGGTCACCTCCTTTCTCTTCTTTTCCCTGTGATTGATAGCTAATGTGCCAGCTGCCCAGGTCTGATGAAGGATAGAAAAATGGGCTTGACAAGTGCTGCCAGAGTTAGCAATTGGCATTTTTATCTTGGAGAACACTTCTGGCCTGAGCTGTTTATCACACAGGCCAAGCCGGCTCAGCAATTGGTCACTGAAACCAGGAGGAGAACAGGAGAGGAGACAGGAGACCAGGTGAAACTCAAAGGAAACCCCTTTAAAGCTCACTTGGGATGTCCCCAAGACTGGAAATTTTGGAATGAAGTTTAAATAAAAGCCAGTTCCTGGGATTGTCCTGGCAAAATTAGGAATGTTTGCATTTTCTTCCCTAAGTGGCATATTACAGTTTCCATTGTTGAGCAGATATGAATTGAGCGACTCTTCTCCCCTTTCTGATTCATAAACATCTGAAACATCATGGTTGTTCTTTGTAACAGTATAAGCCACCCACAATAAACAGATTCCTTTGAGTGATTGAAACACATTACTAAAAGGTTAACTAACTACTGAAATGTAACTAGGGGTCAGCTAAGGTGAAAGTCTGATATACAAAACTAGCTAGCTTGACAACTCTTAGCCATTACTTAGGAGGGTGACATTGCTACTAAACTAATAGAAAGGGAAATAAAACAATATTACTCCCCTTTGTGTGTTGTTACCCAGCTATAGAGTGGTGCTCAATCCTGCTACTGATTTTAATGTATTGTGGAGATTTTTTCTAGATTTTTGACTAATAAAGATTTACAGTTTTTATTACCCCATCTAGTGGATTGGTTCACACGTTTTTTGTCTATAGTTTCATCAAAAAATGTATAATTATTCTGCTAGAGGAAAACCATTGTCACAACCAATTTATGTATTTTGGACAGGTGAAATCATGGCATCTGGCAGGGCTCATGCTAGCCACAACTTACTGTGCTTTCATTTCACCTGTAGCTGGCTGCAACAAAGCTCTCTGCGCAAGTGACGTCAGTAAATGTCTCTTACAGGTAAGATTCTGGGGTGGGGTAAGCTGCTGGTTGTATTCTCTGTGGATCCTAAAATAACATTAATAGGCAAGTTTTACATTTGCACAGTTTTAGCCAAACCATCAGTCCAGTGGCGTAACTAGGAATGGCAGGGCCCCGTGGCGAACTTTTGACATGGGGCCCCCCCGACACTGAAGATCTCGACCGAGTCCCTCCTACGCATTCCTGCGCGCTCTATTATGTTCCATAGTGGCCCCTGCATACAGTATTATACCCAATAGTGGCCCCTGCACACAGTATTATGTCCCATAGTGGCCCCTGCACACAGTATTATGTCCCATAGTGGCCCCTGCACACAGTATTATGTCCCATAGTGGCCCCTGCACACAGTATTATACACAATAGTGGCCCCTGCACACAGTATTATGTCCCTTAGTGGCCCCTACAGGACTAAATACTGTCACGTCACCCGCTGACCGCTATACCAGGACAAATTGTGGATAAAAAATCTGGTCATGTGCATTACAATTTAGTAACTCCATGTGCCTCATATTAATAGCAGTTAACCCCATCATCTCCCTCACATTAACCCCTGTGTGCCTCACCATAAGAGTTACTCATATGTGAGAGACATGGAGGTAATAATAAAGTATCTTCATTATTATTACCCCCATATGTCTCACATATCAGTAACTCTTATGGTGAGACACACAAGGGGTTAATGTGAGGGAGATGATGGGGTTAACTGCTATTAATATGAGGCACATGGAGTTACTAAAACACAAGTAATCACCCCATATGCCTGACATTAATAAGTAACCCCAGTACGTACCTGTGTAGCTTTAGTTTCATTTTCCTTCTTCCTTTCTTCCTCCAGTGCAGGACGGCAGGAGCTCAGCAGGGATAAGCCCCGCCTCCTCCTCTCATTGGTGGGCAGAGGACAGCAGAGAAAGGGAGGGGGGAGAGAGGGAGAGCGTCCTGAAGCGCTGACAGGAGCCAGACCTGCAGCTCCTGTGTCTCAGCCGTTGTTGCAGCTTCGGGGCCCCCTGTTGGTGGAAAGTATTCCACCAACAGGGGGCCCCGATCATTATACTCGGGGGTCCGAAAAGACCTCCGAGAATAATGATAGCAGCGGTAGCAGCTGTCACCGGGCCCCTAATGTCCCGGGTCCTGTGGCAGCTGCTACCGCTGCTATGGTGGTAGTTACGCCACTGCATCAGTCCACAGATGTCCAGTCCACAGAGTCCAGTCTGCTGCCATTTGAATCCAATTTCATACGAGCATAATCTGCGTTCCTCATCATGCTGTTAGTTTGGGTGATCAAACCTATATATGGGTTGGTACTTGTGGCCTCAATATGGGCAAATAAATAAACTCATATTATGAAATTGGAATTATTGCTTTTTTTTTTTTTGAAGATGCTTATATGATCTATAGCAGGGGTACTCACACTTTTTCAGCATGTGAGCTACTTTATAAACTGACCAAGGGATAAGATCTACTACCCACTTCTTGTGGGCCTGTGGGTGGGTCCTTGGGCGGGGTGGAGCGTGAGAGCAGGAGACAGCTCTCCGGTGTCTGCTTCTTCACAGCGCAGGCTGAGAATCATCTCTGGACACTGGCAGGCCAGGGCCTTGCACTCGTTCGCAGTCAGGGCTGCGCCGGCCCTGCCTGCAAGTGTCCGGAGATGACTCTCAGCCTGCGCTGTGAACAAGCAGCACCCCGGCTCCCTTCATCCGTAAGAGCGGGGAGCGCGTCAATCCCCGGAGCTGCTGCAGCCCGGCCTGCAAGTGTCCGGAGTGCTTGTTCACAGCGCAGGCTGGGAGTCATCTCCGGACACTTGCAGTCACGGCCGGCGCAGCCCTGACTGCGAATGAGTGCAAGGCCCCGGCCTGCCAGTGTCCAGAGATGATTCTCAGCCTGCGCTGTGAACAAGCAGACACCGGGGATCCCTGGCTGCATCCCACGATCGACCCATACGTCCTTCGCAATCGACTGGGCACCCCTGATCTATAGTGTCATGCCAAATGTCATTTGGTTTAGTTCTGCAACATATGTGGTCAAAACAGCTCCATTATCCAGGAATTGTAGTGTGCAACATTGAGATTAAGATTATTAGACAAAAATTATTGGATGTAGATATATCCTGAACACCCAAATGTTAAACAGCAGAAAGCGGCAAGTTCAATAAGCCTTATATGTATGTGTAAGTACCCTTTGTGGGTCTCTCTGATTCATTGGAATTCCATGGAGGCCCTACTAATATGGTAGGTTGTCTACCGCTGCACTAAGCCTTTTAAAAAAAATTGTCTATGTATCTTGTTAAATTATCACATAAAATGTGTATATGGTTATATTTACCATATATACTCGAGTATAAGCTGACTATTTCAGCACAGTTTTTATGCTGGAAAAGCCCCCTTTGGCTTATACTTGAGTCAGGGTCTACGGAGCACAGAGACCTGCAAGGACCTGCATAAATTAACCTAAGGGGGAGGTCCTTTAGTGCTACTGCTCTGTGATTGGCTTGTCATGTAAGGTCATGTGACTGTGATGTCATCAAAGGTCCTGTAGCCACTAGAATGTAACGCCTGCAGATAAGTCAGTGGCCGTTATGTGCAGGATTCATTGTGTCTTATAGAAGATGTCTGTTGTACGGAGGAGAGGAAGCTACAGTAAAGTGAAAGTAAAGCCACAGGTACCTGCTGTGCCTGTTACTATACCTATTAATGTCAGGCATTTGGGGTTACTAATTTAGTTTCAGTAACTCCATGTGCCTCACATTAATATCAGTTAATCCCATCATGTCCCTCATATTAACCCCTGTGTGCCCCATATCAGGGTTACTAATATGTGAGACACATGAGGGTACTAATAAAGGACCTTAATTATGAAGATACCTAATTATTACTTCCATGTGTCCCACGTATCAGTAACTCTTATGTGAGGCACACAGGGGGTTAATGTGAGGGACATGATGAGGTTAACTGCTATTACTATGAGGCACATGGAGTTACTAAGCTGCAATGCACATGACCAGACTTTTTATCTGCAATGGTGGATTCCCCCCCCCCCCTCGGCTTATACTCAAGTCAATAAGTTTTCCCAGTTTATTTGTGGTAAAATTAGGGGCCTCGGCTTATATTCGAGTCGGCTTATACTTGAGTATATACGGTAGTTATATTCATGTATTATGACTTAAATAGAGTGTAATGTATGTATCTACTACACGAGACTTTGAAGATAACTGCAGAGATATATTTCTGATGTAGTACAATTAGAATGTAGTGTCCAAAAGTTCTAAGACTCCATGCTTACGACCAAGTGTGCCATCCGATGCTTCTCCAAGGAGTGTTTCAATGGTCCATTCCATTCCGATGAAAAGTCCCAATAGGGGCAAGTACTTCAGGGAATGCAATTGGGAATGACAGAGTGTCATCCAATGTTATCCGACTGCATTCTGCTGCAAATTCTGTCCCACATCAGAAACATACCTGCCTGCCTAAGTTTACAATGTCCAGCTGCTAATCAATCTGGGCCAATATTTCAGACATTCAATTTCAGAACTCAGACTTGTACTGACTTCCTGGACAAATCTGTACGAATCTTGACATAATCTTTCTTCTTAGGAGCTCTGTCAGTGCAACCTGAAGGAAGAGGATTGTCCCTGCTGTCAGGACTGCATGCTGTGTCTTGGAAGTCTTTGGGACCAGTGCTGCAGTTGTGTGGGTAAGCAGCCTTCCTGACATCATAGCGATTATTTTGTATGTTGTAGGCTGTTTTGTGCACATCTTACAGTTAAAGCGAAACTTTTGATTCCATATTAAGATATTGTAAGGTATTAGGTAACAGGACAATCATCTCCTGGAGTAGACGGGCATATAAGTAAATAGCGGTCCACAGACTCGGAACCGAAACCTTGCAACATAGAAATAAGCACAGTTTGGGGAATTTCTTAGGACTGGCAATCTGTACGCCAGCTTTAATGAAGTCCCCACCTGAATTATTAAGAGGTCCTCCCATGCACCAGAATTGAAATCTGCACCAGTCAGGAACTAGCATAAATTTCAGGTATAAGGCCGGGACCCCACACAAATCCCATTTCCACAGTGCGAGAAAATGCACGCCACGGACATGCAGAAATCCCTCCCCCAAGCTCATCTTTCGTAAAGACAGTTGAATGGAGCACAGAAGAAACAATGTGGCCAAATTTACACCTATGTCTGAAAACTGGCATAGATGGGTTAGTAAATTCACCATATCTCTGTTGGATGAACTCCTTGGTTGCTCTATGTGTGCGCTGCACAGAAAGGGTCACAGCGGACTCTACCTGCTCAGGAGGCTGAGGGCCTTTGGAGTCCAGGGGCCACTTTTTAGGGCCTTGTTCAACTCTTTGGTTGCTTCAGCCATCTTTTTCGGTGTGGCCTGCGGGGGGAGCAGTATATTAACCAGGGACAGAAATAGACTTGACAGGCTGGGTAGAAGGGCCAGCTCTGTCCTGGGGAGCCCCCCGGACCCAGTACAGGTGGTGGGTGACAGAAGGATACTGTCTGTGGTGACCTCCATGTAGGAGAACAAATCCCACCTCATGTATGGGACCTTGATGGCACTTGGCAGCACTGTAAGTGACCGTCTGCTTCACCCCAAGTGTGAGAAGGAGCGCTATCGCAGGTCCTTCCTTCCAACCGCGATCAGGCTGTATGATCTACATCAGATCAAGCGAAGATCACTCCGCACAGAGAACTAATGATTATGGCTATGAAGTCTTCCTTCTTTCTCTTCCGTTCCTTAGCTGCTATGGACTCCTAGTATATCTTCTCTTCTCAGCATATGTGTGTCTATGTCTGTAATATATTACTGTGTATTATCCTGTATCTGTATTACTATGCTGCTGTAACATGCTGAAATTTCCCCAATGTGAGACTATTAAAGGATTATCTTATCTTATCTTATCTTATCTTATGTAGATGAAGCCATAAATCTTCTTGAAATATAGATACCATCTACAATTTTGCCATATGAACTGTCAAATTATAGTCTGCGTCTTTCCGTATCTCAGGTTTGTGCAGTGAGAGTAAGGGAAGTCGTAAGCATGCCGCCCGAAGAAGTTCACTGGAGGTGCTGCCTATGCCACTGCCTTCTTTGTTTCAGTCCTTGAGTGAACTACAAGGAGATGCGGCTAAGGACTGGAATGTTCACACACTGCCTGTCACCAAAGAGCTCAGCCAGCAATTGCACCTAGATCACATTCTGCTTGGTTTACATACAGGTAAGTTATGGACAATGAAAATATTAACAGTAAATCTTCCTGTTTTCAGCTGTGACCATTCTGCATGCCTTTAGGCCAGGCTCATACAGGTCATATTATACAGTTATTATTTATTTATTTATTTAGGAAATGTGAAGGGGGGGGGGGGTAACAAAAGGCAAACGTGAGTCCTAAAGAGAATGAAAAGCATAAGTTATAGACTCCTGGTTCTAGCTAGGAAAGATGCGTCTCTTACCTTTAGATGTGATCTCCGCCGTGCCGTTCCTTAGAAATACCGTTTTTTACCAGTATGCAAATTAGTTCTCTCACAACTATGGGGGCGGGCCCCAGCACTGAAAATGTGATGGGGGTGTCCGTACTGCTTCTCGAGAACATGATCCTGCGACGCCTCTATCTTCAGCTGGATCCTCCCTTTCTCTGTTGTCTTCCTCCTGCGTCACCTCCGACGCCTGCGCAGTTGGCTCTGCCAGTGAGACACCAGCAGAGCCTACTGCAAATGCCGGCCGGCAGCGATTTTTGGGAGGCCGCTCCTGCATTGAACTACAAGAGCAAGAGCGGCCTCCCAAAAATGGCCGCCGGCCGGCATGCGCAGTCGGCTCTACTAGTGTCTCACTGGCAGAGCCAACTGCGCAGGCATCGGAGGTGACGCAGGAGGAAGACGACAGAGAAGGGGAGGGTCCAGCTGAAGATAGAAGCGTCGCAGGATCGTGTTCTCGAGCAGCAGTACGGACACCCCCATCACATTTTCAACCCGCCCCCATCGCTGCCAGAGAACTAATTTGCATACCGGTAAAAAACGGTATTTCTAAGGAACGGCGCGGTGGAGATCACATCTAAAGGTAAGAGACGAATAGCCTTTCTAAAGGCTATTCCGACATCTTATCCATAAAAAAAAGAGGTTTTAATGGTAGAATCCCTTTAAACTATTACAAAAACTTCCAATATGCTCCAGACACTTCAAAAACGGGCAAATAAGTGTGCATGCTGGGCAGTGTAGTTTCACAAAAGCTGGAGGCCTGAAGGTTGCTAATCCCTGTTCTAAACCTTTTACACGCTATTCTTAGGGCTGCTTGACACTATAAGCTTGTTCGCCAAGTGCAAGCTAGCTGTTTGGTGCACCTGGAGCATGGCTGCATTGACTGGAGCACCCGGTTTTGTCTGTGTTTGCCACTTAGGGCTCCATCCTAACAAATACTCACCGGTGTGGTCAGGGTCGGACTGGGGTGTCTAGGGCCCACCAGTGGAATTGTTTCTAGGGGCCCACCGCCAGGACCATGCAGATCAGCGGGACCAAAACACGACGTCTAAAGGTAATAACATGTCGGGAGCCATGCTGCTCACCCACTATACCATGTGCACTACCTAAATGTATTGCTACACCTTCTATGGCAAGTGAACAGCGCGGCTCCTAGAAATGCTACTATTCCCTGTAGCTGCTTGGTCCTGGAAAAGGCTGATCTGCAGAGGTCCTGGCTGTTGTATCATCGTAGATGTAATATTGATGGCTTATCCTAAGGACAGACCATCAATATTAGAAAGATGAATAAATCCTTTAGAGCTAGTTCACACAGAGATACATGAACTCTGCGTGTGAACATTCTGTCGCAGATGCCAGGCATCCCGTCGTGGCATTCCGCTCTGGATTAGACCCAAATGAATGGGCCGGAGCCTCGCGCCGCGGATGCTGAGATTGATTCAGCCGCGGAATCTGCGGCAAGATAGGGCAGCTCCCATTGAAGTCATTGGGAGTCATTTTTGGCAGCGGATTTTGAGGCGGATTCCACCTCAAAATCCGCTGCCAACTTCCCCGTGTGAACTAGCCCTTAAAGTGGTTGTCCAGGAATTGGAGCAACTCATGTCCCGGGTGGGAAGTGTAAAATAAAAAACAAATAAATAAAAAAGCATACTCATCTGTCCCCAGCGCTCCGTTGTGCACTGCCAGTGTCCATTCAGTCTCGTACTGGTGCCTCCTTGCTGGGAGTCCTGCACCTCATGTGATCGCTGAGACTAGTTAGGTAAAGAATTTCCAGTAATGAGACCGTGAGACCGAACAGACAAAGACGGGGACAACGGGGGGCTGTGGACAGGTGAGTATACTTTTTTTTTTTTTTTTTTTTTTTACACCTCTACTGCATGTATTTTTCTGCAATGTGTGGATGGGATTGCACACACTGTATACCTACACACTCAGGCCTGGTTCACATCTGCATTCAGTAATCCATTTGGGGAGTCCGCATGGTGGCCCCCGAACAGACTACTGAACGCATTAGCAAGCGGTGTGCTGTGAAAGCACATGGACCCCATAGATTAAAATGGAGTCCGTGAGCTTTCCGTGCGGTGTCCACACGGAACATGCGGACAGAAAAGTACTTCATGATCTACTTTCCTGTCCACATGTTCCGTACAGAGACCGCGCGGAAATCTAATCTATGGGGGCACACAGTATTTTCCCCTATAATGGCCCCTGCACACAGTATTATGACCCTTAGTGGCCCCTACACACAGTATTATCCCCCATAGTGGCCCTTGCACACAGTATTATGCCCCATAGTGGCCCCTGTACACAGTATTATACCCCATAGTGGCCCCTGCACACAGTATTATACCCCATAGTGGCCCCTGCACACAGTATTTTCCCCTATAATGGCCCCTGCACACAGTATTATACCCCATAGTGGCCCCTGCACACAGTATTATACCCCATAGTGGCCCCTGCACACAGTATTATACCCCATAGTGGTCCCTGCACACAGTATTATGCCCCATAGTGGCCCCTGCACACAGTATTATCCCCCATAGTGGCCCCAGTACACAGTATCATCCCCCATAGTGGCCCCTGTACACAGTATTATGTCCCTTACTGGCCTCTGCACACAGTATTATCCCCCATAGTGGCCCCTGCACACAGTATTATGCCCCATAGTGGCCCCTGCACACAGTATTATGTCCCACTGTGGACACCCATAAACAGTTATTATACTCTGGGGTCTTTTCAGACCCCAGAGTATAATAATCGGAGACCCGGGGGAATAAAAACATAAAAAATTACTGTTTCTTACCTGTCCCCGACTCCAACGCTGTCTTCTCCGCTGCCGTCCTTCTGAAATGACGTCAGACGTCACATGATCCGGGACGCAGGCCAGGTTCATGTGACGTCAGAGACGTCAGGAAGGATGCCTGGCAGGATTGTGGAGAGGTAAGTAACACTGTTTGTTATGTTCCCTTACCTCTCCCGATCCGCCGATCATTATACTCGGGGGTCTGCAAAGACCCCCGAGTATAACGATGGTATTTGTGGGACCCGCAGTGTCACTTACCGATCCCAGCCCAGCCAGGATCGGCAAGTGAATAGGGCCCGTAACAGCCTATTAAAAAAAAACAAAAAACGCAGCGGTATCGGCTGTCACCGGGCCCCCTAATGGCCCGGGCCCTGTGGCAGCCGCCTCCGCTGCCTCCATGGTAGTTACGCCCCTGATACCATATATGTCATATATACTTATATGAATGTATGAATACTATATATACTCACATATATACATACATACACTCACCCATAAACATTATTGTAGTATACTGTATACATACCTGTATACAAAGACACAGTACTCACACAATATACAACACACATACAGTACACAAATGTACACATATATACATATTACATAGACAGATTTTACCAAAAGGATGTACTTACATTTTCCAGAAGAGCACAGCATTGCATGAGACAGCTCCTGTCTTCCCCACACGATCCGATGTGAGAGACGACTCACTGTGAGGGGAGGGGGAGGGAAGCAGGAAGTGCGGGCAGCACAGCAGGGCCTCACAGGAGAGCAGCAGCTCAGTGACAGGAGTACGAGCTGCCATTATAGCTGAGGCTGAAGCTGCACACGTGTCCTCCGGTATATACTTTCCCTATATATCGGGAGGACACTATGTGCAGCTTCAGCTAATGGAGGCCCCTGTGTGCTGAGGCAAATGCAGATGCATTGGTCAGGTGCTCGATTGGGGGCCCCGACCAATGTATCTGCATTAGTACAATGAGGATTTAACAGTCAGGGCCTGGGGCCCACCGGGGGATTCACCGGTACACCGGTGGACCAGTCCGACCCTGGGTGTGGTGACCACAGGTAAAAGTGGGTGCTCCTGCAGACACAGCCATGCCCTGAATGCACTGACCAGAACATTTGCATACAGATGCTAAGGCTCCACAAAGTGTCCCGCTGCAGGAAAAACCGAGGTACCAACACATTGCGTTTTTTTCCACATAGGTTTTCACAGAAAGTTCACAGAGGTTTCCTCAGAAGACTTTCTGCTTCAGTTACACCTATAGGGAAACCACTGGTGTTTCTGTAGGTATAACTGTTATGCTGTGATTTCTAAAACTGCAATGGTTTTGGAAATCACGTTGTGTCCACTGTGTGTATTTTTCCACAAAATGAGGATGGGATTTGCTAGTATCCCATCCACTTTGCTGTGGCTGTAAGTATGTCCACTATGTCACTAGCCGGCCCTAAAACAGCATATAAGTGGTTCACAAGCTTTTGTAGATGTGACCAGCAAAATAGAGTTTAGAATATTTTTTTTAATTTATTTTTTTTCTTAATTCCAAATTTTTACTTTTTTTTTGAGTATTTTATAAGAACATACAGGCAAATATCAACGCAAATCTTGTAAAGGTACAAAAAGTACAGTAAACCTACACAAGCCACAAAATCAAAGAATAAAAGCATAGGAGAAAAATATCGTACACAACATTAAATTATTGGGTCCATAATAGGACAGTATTGTGTTTCTTACAAATCTACATAAGCATACAAGTGAAAAGAGAAGGTAGGTAATAGAGAGGAAACAGAGAGGGAAAAAGAAGAGAGGGAGAGGGAGGGAAGGGAATGGCCAATTCCAATACTGGATGAGGTGTCATTTATCCAAGTTGGTCGATCAAGTCTTGACATTTCGCAAAAGCCATGGGTACCAAGTTTTCAAATACTTCTCATGAGATCTGGTCGTCCAGCTAAGAAATTCCTCAAACCTGGACAGTTGATTAACTTTGTCCTCCCAAACCGCTAGAGAAGAGAATTTTTTTTTTTGCACACTAGGCAACTTTAGATCATACAATTCAATTTTTGTAAATCACAAATTCTTTATTCTTGACTGCAACACAGGGGGGTTTCCAGGATTTACCTATTGTGAGGGTTTAGCTCTGTAGTAGAGTAGGTGTTTTATAGACAGAAACAAATCAGGAAAGGACGACCAATGGATGGAAAGGATACTGCGCTACTCCTCAGAATGTTGAATTAATATGCACTTTATTTGAGGTTCTTTACACACGACGCTACGGGACAGTGTTTCGGGGATTACCCCTTTTTCAAGTGTACAACCAATATACACGTATCCTATTAATACATAAACCACAAGACAAAACTACTATAAGAATCATCCCAAGAATGATCATAAAATAATATAACCAAAATGGTTATTGGATTTGCTTCTCCCCGAGGGGGTGTTGGATGGTCCCACTGCTGCTGTAGTCTCCAGTGTTACAGTTCTTCAGGCTGCCAACCACTTTCTCACCACCATAAGAAAGCTGCAGCATATCTGTGCTCGGTACTTTTTGTATTTTTCTGTGCTATTATAGACAGAAACAGTCCCAGGTTTCTATTTATTTCATGCAAGGCAAAACAGTGGAGAAACTTAAAGGGGTATTCCCAGCTACACAATTATTTTTAAATTTGTAGATAATTAAAAGTTAAACATTTTTGCAAACATAAGTAATTAAAAATTCTGCAGAGTTTTAAAGATTTTCTCTAACTTTCTTAGTGGTGACAGTCTTTTATCTTGATCGGTTGCCAGTGGATACGACCATGAATGCAGAAACTTTCTAAGGACAGAAAATCAGCCATGATGTCCTTATTGTGGCCGGGATATCTTCTGATACATGTATTGTCCCTGCCTGATAACTCAGCTACAATAAGAAAATCAGAGCTGGTTCCTGACAAGTCCTAGACCATAGAAAGTTTCTGCATTAGTGGTCGTATCCATGGCAACCGATAAAGATAACAGACTGTCACCACTAAGATGGTTAGAGGAAATCTTTAAAACACTGCAGAATTTTTAATTACTTATATTCGCAAAAATGTTTAACTTTTAATTATCTACAAGAATAGATATGATTATGTACATGGGAATACCCCTTTAAGCAGCTTCTTCAGATGGTTGTCAATACGAAACCTGTGGCAAACACAAAGTCCTTACTTCAGGCAACAAAAGGTCCAAAATAAAACTGTTGATCTCACCAGCTTGGTTGGAACACAGTTGCCATCTTTGACCAATGCTTGTTCAGCCTAGGGACCATAGAAAGCAAAGGGTCTCCTCCCAGTCTCCCACTTCCAGAGACTCACACACCACACCCATTCACACGGAGTAAACGCGTGCTCATTTTGGCACAGTACACGTGTAAAGAATACACGTGTAAAAATAAGACTCCCATTGACTTCAATGACATTTTATACACGTGTAAAAAACACGCCAGAAAATGTATGTAAGAAGCCCCCCTTGTTGCAACTGCAGGAACATAAACCAATAACATATTAAAGATTTGTACATGATCAGAATCATGGCCGCTTTATTCTATAAACTGTTCAACAACTGTCCATGAACTGTTTGTGGACAGGGTTGGTGCTGTTTCTTTAAAACCCATGTAAAACCCAAGTTTCAGGATTTTGCAGTGTTTTTTTCGAGCCAAAATCCTGAGAGTCTTGAAAAGGAATGGGAATTATAAAGGAAGCTCTTAGATGTTTCCCTCCTGTTAAATCCACTTTTGGCTTTGGCTCAAAAACTGCAGCAAAATCTGCGACAAAAATGCTGCGTTTCTATAACGTGGGGCCTTAGGCTTGGTTCACATCTTCGCACGGGTTTCCATTCGTGGGGTCCGCTTGGGGACCCCCTGAACGCAAACCTAATCTGCATTTTAAAAAAAAAGCAACCCTGAAAAGGGTGAAAAATTTTTTCATGCGGAGACGCGCACAGAATTCCTGTACGGAGACCAGGCGCAGATGTGAACCGAGCGTTAGCCTAAAAAAAACCTGATTTTCCTAATGGCAGCAATAACTTGAAGTAATGGTTTTCTCTATGACTTTATCAGTCTGCCACATCTTTCTAGTAGAATTTTGGTCCACTCTTCTTTACAGCATTACTTCAGTCCATTGAGGTTTGTGGGCATTCATCTATTCACAGAAAGCCTTTTCAATTGATTTGACATCTGGACGTTGGCTGAGTTTCTGAATAGATGGTCTCAAATTTGACCATAGAATATTTTGGTATACAGAAAAGTTCATGGTCAAATCAAAGACTGCAAGTTGCTCATTTAGGATGTGCTGTCATGTTCTTTTTTTTTTCTTTCTCTGAGCTCTGAATGGTTTGACCTTGGTGTGAACTTGCTGAAATATCCACTCCTGAGAAGATTCTCATCAGTCTTGAATGTTTTCCATTTCTGAATAATCTTTCTCACTGTAAAGTGATGGACTTCAAATTATTTGGAAATGGCCATTAATCCTTTCCAGATTGATGGACAGCAGCAGTTGCTTATCTAAGAATATAGCTATGTCTTTCCTCCTTGGATTGTGTTAACACATGCCTGAATGCTCCAGACTAGAAAACTGCCAAAACTTCTGCCTTTGTAGAGTTGGTCACACTTGCTGATCAGTTTATCAAGGGCGTTTAATTAGTGGCATCTGGCAGATGCTTTCCATTTTAATTCCTATGGGATTAGTAAAGGTGTACATGTAAGAGTATTTCCATGTTTAAAACTTGTAGATCACAACACTCCATTTAATTGAATGATGCTTAGGTACAAATGCTTGGCTATCTCTGGTGCTTCCAATTAAATGAATGGAGCAGTATGTCTGACCACCACTGTTCCATTCAGTTTGTATTTACCTAATTTTAAGACCATCATCTTAGGACCCGAAATATTTTATTATGTCCTGATATGTAAAATCTGCAGAATTCATAAATAGGGTATGTTGCTTTTCTCATGACTTTATATAATATTAGCCCAGCACTGGCAATGTTAGATTTTTCTTTTTCCTTTTTTTTTTTTTTATCAATGGAGCCCAGTTTACTAAGTTGCAACTAGATAGAACTGACTGCCAAGATTGCACTTTCCTTCACCACAATTGCTGAGAATTACTGTTCAATAATGCAGAATATTATATTTATGATCCTGCGCCAACATTTCAAAGTGGGTTTTCTATTAGTATCAAGAGACTGCTTATTACAAGAAAAGTGCTGCATCATAAAAAACCTATGCACATTGTGCCAACTGAATGGATTCTGAGCTTTTAACCAAATGTAATATAACCTGAATAAAGACATAACACAGCCTTTGAATTAAGCATCCAACACTCGTATGACGTATGTGAAAGAGCAATGCATACAACAAAATCGATAAGGATCAATAAGGATGTAGGTGGCATACTATAGTGTGTAGAAATGACGAAGCAGGGTCCTTATGTGTATTCACGCTATTCTTTGGTGCCTTGCCACTTCTGCCATGAAAAACCAGCACATACACCATCTGATGGAGGTCTTTTGACCAAAAACGTTTACACAATTTCTCTACAATCCATGTCTACTCTATTTGAATCTGTATGATGTACTACACGTATACAAGTATATGGTGATTGAATCTACTATCATTGCACTATGAAGTCTCTTTTCTTCTCTATATGATCCACTCCAGACTTTGGCAAAAAATGCATCAAGAATTGTACAGCATCTAAGCATTGTGTACAGACTTCTGACAGAACTGCTCTAAAAAGGGTTTTATACGACTACAATATTGACCATCAATAACAGATCAATTGGCAGGTGGCTGAAGATGATTTCATTTGTTACCAGGGACAATTCCACTCATTTTCTTGAGGCTGTACCTGGTATTGCAGCTCATTCCCATTCAGTTGAGCGGGACTGAGATGTAATACCAGGCGTTTGGCATTGATTAAGGATAGACCATTGATATTGTAGCCTTGGAAAGTCCCTTTAACCCTTCCACTGTCTGAAATCTGTGTTCTGCTCTTGCTCATGGTGCCTGAAAATGTTTTGCTATACATCAGTTCAGTGAGCATTTCTACAAACAGCGGATAAAGTGCCATTTAGGCCACTTGGGGGTGTAATACTTGCAAATTACATTAGATATATAAAAGCTGAAACCGCTGATTTTGATGGGACTGATCGACCATCTAATATTTATTAGGGCTTGCCAACTGCCCTGTTATTTTTCTCCCAGGGAGATAGCCCAGTACATGGATGTCAGGCAGTGAGTGAGGGTGCATGTATGGAGGAGCGAGGAAAGCTGTCAGCTGTCACAACTAGTTTAAGACTAGTGAAAAGGTCTGTGTATTCTGAAGTATTGGGGTAATATATTTTTCAGTTTCTCCATCCAGTGCTGCAAGACAGAACCTTAGTGCTTAGTGAGTTAGGAAAGGGTAGCAGTGGGAGGAATAGTTAGGGAGACAGGGAGGGGTGATAGAGAAAGAGGAGGGGAGGAGTGAGCTGGAGATAATATGAGAGCCTATAACTACCAGAATGCATTGCAGCAGGAAGCTACACACACCATGAAAACAAATGCAGAAGATGCTAGGTACTCTCAAAGAAATCACTCAAAATACCTCTAAAGTTATATGGGTGCACTTATTAACCCATTAGTAACACTAAGATCTTTTTTTTTTTTTTTTTTTAAATATATATATATATATATATATATATATATATATATATATATATAGATAGATATATACACAGTGGGGCAAAAAAGTATTTAGTCAGTCACCAATAGTGCAAGTTCCACCACTTAAAAAGATGAGAGGCGTCTGTAATTTACATCATAGGTAGACCTCAACTATGAGAGACAAAATGAGAAAACAAATCCAGAAAATCACATTGTCTGATTTTGTAAGAATTTATTTGCAAATTATGGTGGAAAATAAGTATTTGGTCACCTACAAGCAATCAAGATTTCTGGCTCTCACAGACCTGTAACTTCTTTAAGAGTCTCCTCTTTCCTGCACTTATTACCTGTAGTAATGGCACCTGTTTAAACTTGTTATCAGTATAAAAAGACACCTGTGCACACCCTCAAACAGTCAGACTCCAAACTCCACTATGGTGAAGACCAAAGAGCTGTCAAAGGACACCAGAAACAAAATTGTAGCCCTGCACCAGGCTGGGAAGACTGAATCTGCAATAGGCAACCAGCTTGGATTGAAGAAATCAACTGTGGGAACAATAATTAGAAAATGGAACACATACAAGACCACTGATAATCTCCCTCGCTCTGGGGCTCCACGCAAAATCTCACCCCGTGGGGTCAAAATGATCACAAGAACGGTGAGCAAAAATCCCAGAACAACGCGGGGGGACCTAGTGAATGAACTGCAGAGAGCTGGGACCAATGTAACAAAGCATACCATCAGTAACACACTACGCCGCCAGGGACTCAGATCCTGCAGTGCCAGACGTGTCCCACTGCTTAAGCCAGTACATGTCCGGGCCTGTCTGAAGTTTGCTAGAGAGCATTTGGATGCTCCAGAAGAGTATTGGGAGAATGTCCTATGGTCTGATGAAACCAAACTGGAACTGTTTGGTAGAAACACCACTTTACGTGTTTGGAGGAAAAAGAATACTGAGTTGCATCCATCAAACACCATACCTACTGTAAAGCATGGGGGTGGAAACATCATGCTTTGGGGCTGTTTCTCTGCAAAGGGGCCAGGACGACTGATCCGGGTACATGAAAGAATGAATGGGGCCATGTATCGTGAGATTTTGAGTGCAAACCTCCTTCCATCAGCAAGGGCATTGAAGATAAAACGTGGCTGGGTCTTTCAACATGACAATGATCCAAAGCACACCGCCAGGGCAACGAAGGAGTGGCTTTGTAAGAAGCATTTCAAGGTCCTGGAGTGGCCTAGCCAGTCTCCAGATCTCAACCCTATAGAAAACCTTTGGAGGGAGTTGAAAGTCTGTGTTGCCAAGCGACAGCCCCAAAACATCACTGCTCTAGAGGAGATCTGCATGGAGGAATGGGCCAACATACCAACAACATTGTGTGCCAACCTTGTGAAGACTTACAGAAAACGTTTGACCTCTGTCATTGCCAACAAAGAATATATAACAAAGTATTGAGATGAAATTTTGTTACTGACCAAATACTTATTTTCCACCATAATTTGCAAATAAATTCTTACAAAATCAGACAATGTGATTTTCTGGATTTGTTTTCTCATTTTGTCTCTCATAGTTGAGGTCTACCTATGATGTAAATTACAGACGCCTCTCATCTTTTTAAGTGATGGAACTTGCACTATTGGTGACTGACTAAATACTTTTTTGCCCCACTGTATATATATATTTACCCAGAAAACCCCTTTAAGGCAGATTTGTCACCATATTGCAGTGTTTTTTATGGGGCAGTATATTACAGGGACAAGTTTACTGTGGTATTTGTTCAACTGGCCAAAAAACATTTTTCTGAATGTAGATATGTACATAGTCATGGTCAGACTCCCGAAGGATGGCTTTAGCGGGCTCTACCGACCCCCAATGTTTTTTTAATAGGCAGTGGAGGTCTGGTAACGGGTGGCATAAGGATCGCAGTCGCAATGGAGTGCGAATGTGACCGGAGTGGATCAGGGCCAACTGGAGAGTTCTCTGGCAGCATTGGGGACGTCCCCAGTGCTGTTTGAGTGCTGGGACCTGCGCCCAGTGCTGCGATAGAGCTCCACGGGATTGCAGGCGAACGGCGGCACGGAGAAGACAAGGAAAGGTAGGAGACAAATAGCCTTTCTTATGGCTATTCTGACATGTTAGGGAGAAAAAAATGTGTTTAAAAGATAGGATCCCTTTATTGGATAACATGCATCATAGACTAAGTGGTTTCTTTCTTTTGCACTTTAGCTGTACCAGCTGAATCTTCCGTGAATACATCCAGTATCTGCACGGTAATGTATTTTAAATCCTGCATGTCTATGAGACGTTGTCATGAAACCTGTGAATTTACTGGATCCTCCAGATATCGCTGGTTTCACAATGGCTGTTGTCAGTGTGTGGGACCAGATTGCTATGGATATGGAAGCAAGGAACCATTATGCCAACAGTGTCACCCAAAAGGAGTACAGATTACTGGAGAAACAGACACAAAGTAGGATCCACAAGAAAATTTACGAGGTGAGCCTTGAAATGCAAAATTTGTACTGCTCAACAAGTTAGTCTATATATCATGTTTAATATACCCAAAAGCCAAATAAGAAACCATAACGCTTATCGACCACGAGTGTTTCCTGGTGTGTCTGGGTGACTGTTCACAATGCTATTTGTGGGGACATTTTCTAGAAAACTAATCTCTACCTAGTTTACCAAACCTAAGATGAAAAGATGGAAAACGTCATATATTGTCAGGATACCAGTTTAAACTGTGATGTATTTTATTAGTACAAAAAAAACCCTTAGAACAAAAGATCATTTTTTAATGTGGTTAAACCATACGCTTCCCCATCCACATCCTGACCACTCTAATCTCTCTCCAAGCAACAGATGTTAGAAGTATTCTTCTTCCAGATGTCACCATCTTCTTTCACAAAACCATTCCATCGTGTGTGCAGCAGAGAACAAAACCCTATAAAACTCTTAGTCTAAATGCACACTAGTGTGTCCTTTTCCTTCTGATCCTACGCCTTTTACTCTGATACTTTTTATTTTTACAGAATAATATAGAAAGTTCACATATCATGTTTTACATTTTATTCTCCCTTTTTCATTTTTAGGCCAAAAAAATATATCGCGGAGAAGCAGACAAGATAAAGCTTTGTTTTACATCTCTTACCTATCTGAGATGCATTAAAAATCTAAAAATACCATAAATATGCATGGATGTTTATTTCAATCAGGAGAGGGGTAATAAACCACTACCAGACATTTCTGCCAGTGGCTTACCTATTCAGGGAACAAAGGATCTGATCCTTCCTTCCTCAATAGAATACGGTACATTAAGGAGACTACAGTGGCGTAAGTAGGAATGGCGGGGCACCGTGGCAAACCTTTGACATGGAGCCCCCCCCGACTGATGCCGAAGACCCCAACCAACTCCCCTGCCCCCCACATCCATGCACGCACTATTATGCCCCATAGTTGCCCCTGCACACAGCATTATACCCCATAGTGGCTCCTGCACACAGTATTATGCCCCATAGTTGCCCCTGCACACGGCATTATACCCCATAGTGGCCCCTTCACTCAGTATTATGCCCCATAGTGGCCCCATCACCCAGTATTATGCCCCATAGTGGCACCATCACCCAGTATTATCCCCCATAGTGGCCCCATCACCCAGTATTATGCTCCATTGTGGACACCCATTAACAATTATTATACTCTGGGGTCTTTTCAGACCCCAAAGTATAATAATCGGAGACCGAGAGGGGGATACAAACATAAACACTGTTACTTACCTATCCCTGCGCTCCCCACTGTCGGCTATCTTCAATGACATCATGTGACCGTCACACAAGTAGGCCCCGAAGCCTTCGCAGAGCGTGGAGAGGTAAGTAACACTGTTTGTTATGTTCACTTACCTCTCCCGGGCCTCTGATCATTATACTTGGGGGTCTGAAAAGACCACTGAGTATAATATTGATGTTTGTGGGTCCCGCGGTGTCACTTACTAATCCCGGCTCCTGCCAGGATCGGTAAGTAAGTAGGGCCTATTACCGGCTGGAGTAACTCCTGTCGGTAACGGCCTATCAAAATAAAAAGAAACCGCAGCTGTAGCGGCTATTGCCGGGCCCCCTAATGTCCCGGGCCCTGTGGCAGCTGACTCCGTTGCTTCCCCGGTAGTTACGCCACTGGGAGACTACCAGGTCGCCAACATACATATTAGATCTCCAGCTAATTCCACCAAAACTAGTAGGCTCAGCCAATATTTATCTAATCTGTATTTCCAGAGTTTGAGTGTAAACCTGGCCAAAGGTTGCTAAACAATGCATTGCACATAATATGAAATGTCCCTGTAAATACATCATCTATAGAAATGAGCGAACACTATTCGAAACAGCCGTTTCGAATAGCAAGCTCCCATAGAAATCAATGGACGTAGCCGGCATGTGGGGTGGGGTTAAGCGGCCGGCCGCCGGCAAAGTCTGCGTCCAAAGTCGCTTCCATTCATTTCTATGGGAGCGTGCTATTCGGAACGGCTGTTCCAAATAGTGTTCGCTCATCTCTAATCATCTAATGTAATGAAACTGCACTATCGTTAAATTTCCACCTTCACTTAAAGGGGATGTGTTAGGAGGTCTCAAAAGCCTCATGATTTTCCTCAACACTGTAGCCCTGAGTATTTTGGTGATTTGTTTATCTAAATCTGTTCCATAGTTATAAATCCTGCTAGTTTTTATACAGCCAAGTGGGCGGTAACACTGCAGTTTCATGAGTTATGTCATTGGTGACAGGGTCCACTTTAACTGCAGCTTTATTTATAAGATTTATGTATTATGTATTATCCAATAAAAGATAAAACATCAGACCTGTTTTATGTGTGCATAACAAAAAAAATTAAAATGAAGAATATTTTGAAGGCAGATGGTGGTGCACTGAAAAGATTTTATGAAAGCTGTAGAATTTTCTCTAATAATCCAAGAAGCAGCCATGAAATTGCTTCACAAACTACACCTTGGAGACCCCAACGTCCCTGAGACACAGATTACATTACTCTGTTTTAAGGATTTTAAGAATGTTGTCCAGGATTAGAAAAATATGCATCATTTTATTCCAAAAACAGTGTCTCACCTATTTACAGATTGTGTGTGGTATTGCAGTTAAACTTTATGGAGACATTCTAACCCTGGACAGACCCTTTCAGGGCAACTAACAAATCCTATTGGCTTTTTTCCTACTGGTAACCTCTCTTTGTGCTTTAGTGGTTACTGAAGCCTTGTGGTTTAACAGAGCCTACACCTAAGATTTGCACTACCCTAGGATGGGTCTAGAACAGGGGTAGGGAACGTACGGCTCTCCAGCTGTTGCAAAACTACAACTCCCAGCATGCATACTTGCTCTGCTGTTCTTGGAACTCCCATGAAAGTGAATGGAGCATGCTGGGAGTTGTAGTTTCACAGCAGCTGGAGAGCTTAAGGTTCCCTATCCCTGGTCTAGAAGGATACAAGCTGCTGCATCCAATCAAAGGTTATCCTCTTTTATAGACATTCAGATCTGTGACAGAAGGGACCTGATAAGTATGTCATGCCTGTCATATGGATATTGGCAGCTGACTGGCTTAAAGAGGACCTTTCACCATATCTGGGCACAGGCAGTGTTATACAGTCCTATGAAAAAGTTTGGGCACCCCTATTAATCTTAATCATTTTTAGATATATCAAACTGAAATGGCTGTTGCAAATACCAAAATATTTAGAACTAAAAATGATTAAGATTAATAGGGGTGCCCAAACTTTTTCATAGGACTGTATACTGCCAGAAAGCTGACAGTGCGCTGAATTCAGCGCACTGTCGGCTTTCCCGATCTGTGCCCGGTGTAAAGCGCTATCGGTCCCGGTACCGTAGCGCTTTACAGTCAGAAGGGCGTTTCTGACCATTAGCCAGGAACGTCCTTCTGCCTCGCGGCGCCTATCCCGCTGTGCTGTGGAGCCGGGAGGAACGCCCCCTCCCTCTCCTGATAATGCTCGTCTATGGACGAGCTGTGTGAGCAGAGGGAGGGGGCGTTCCTTCCCGCTCCACAGCACAGCGCGAAAGGCGCCGCGAGGCAGAAGGATGTTCCTGGCTAATGGTCAGAAACGCCCTTCTGACCATAGAAGAGCTACGGTACCGGCACCGTAAGCTCTTCACACCGGGCACAGATCGGGAAAGCCGACAGTGCGCTGAATTCAGCGCACTGTCAGCTTTCCAGCAGTATATAGAACTGCCTGTGCCCGGATATGGTGAAAGGTCCTCTTTAAGTGAACTAAACCTTTCGTAATTTGGAAGTTCTCCATTTATACATTTATTTTGGACAATTACGATGATGGTTTTGTTTTTTGTTTTTTTTGTGGCCACTGGTTCAAGAATATGCAGTGAGACTTCTGTCAATTCTACAACCTGACCAAAGCTCATCCTTTACTATGTCTCCCAACTCTTTCCCCACCTTACAACCACATGTCTTATATTTGTCTAGGTCATTTTACACAGGCCGATGATTGACTGAATAAAGGTTTGTTCCTAACCATTCATCCACGTAAATACGCCCATCGATCAGCTGACAGACAAGCAAGAAAATGATCCTTTATCAACAGCATA
The DNA here is from genome assembly GCF_031893055.1 of Leptodactylus fuscus. NCBI lineage: Eukaryota > Metazoa > Chordata > Amphibia > Anura > Leptodactylidae > Leptodactylus > Leptodactylus fuscus. Next base: position 135,082,119 of record NC_134265.1, read on the forward strand.
TGTCCCAAAATATACAAGGAGTACTCTTCCAACAAATGCAAACTACATATAGAGAAACCATTGTATTAACGATTGTTCCTATCCATGTAGTGCAATGTTTGCTACATCTACTCAGGGACTCATCACACTTATTCTTTGTATTTCCTGTGCACTTGTACATTCCATGCACTGTGGTACAGGCGCCATATTCATGTGCAGGTAGATTAGGTAATCAAAATCCAAATGCTGGCAAACAGAAGAGAGGCCCCAATTAGAGATGTGCAAATTGATTGGTAATGAACCGATTTTCACCCAAATTTTCCAAAAGTTTTGGCTTTTAAATTAATTAAAACCTTTGCGATTCATCTCGGGTAAATTGGCCACATTTTAAATACAGAGGACAAGGAAGATAATATGCGCTCTGTGACACAGGCTAGCTTCAAGCATCACCTGCTTCTAAGCCAATCATGAGTGGTAGGTGGAGATGTTGCAGTTGTGACGTCACATACACAATAAGAAGCTGTAGGAAGCAAGGAGAATTTTTGTGATGTTGCAAGTTTAGGAAAGTTGTGTTATCATCACTGCATTATTGAAAGCAATGGCTGCAGTTTGCTACTGGGAAATCAACACAAACATTGCAATAGAACGACAGAATCATAGTAGGAGGATTAGTGGAGCACAGTTTAGTTAGATTTAATCAATTTTAGATAAAAAAAAAAAAAATAAGAGTGGGGGAGGGAAAATTTCTGTACTATGCTGTGGTCTCTGTATAAATGTAGATTTCACATATACTGAATAGTTCACCCTTTCATTGGCATTAAAGTGGTTGTCCCATCTCAAGGATCCTATCTATACTGCTTATTCACTGCATTGTTTACACTGCGTCTCCATAACCACAGACCTGGGGATGATCTTATCTCTCTGTCCAGGACAAGTGACGTAGCTCACTGCTCTCAGGAATGGAGGGGGGCTGAGTGCTCGGAGCAGCTTGTATTTCTGAGCTGTTTATTCCCCTCTTCCAGTTATCAATCTGCTAATTGAACTTTGCTGAGGACTGAGACAGGGAGTCTGTTACCTCTGTAACACAGACCTAAAACTGAGTTTATTGCAAGCTGACCCTTGGTCCTGTAGCATGTAAATTTGGGATTCTCATCACCTATCAAATCCAGCTCTTCTACATCAGCTTCATATTGTGCATCTTCCAGTGATACTGTGCTAATTTATTTACATCCATCCCTCATTACTGACTGCAAACATATACTGCAAACATATAATGAAGAGAGATAGCAGAGTTGGCTTTGTCTGGGAGACAGCCAAGTGAAATTCCTGCCCACCAATTCATTGAGAAAACCAGGAAGTGAACAGAGCATACAGCCTGCAAGTTGGTGAACAGGCGAGTTGGGAATACCCCTTTAATCTCATTTTGCAATACAGCATTTTTTTTTGTAAGCAGTAACTAATGTTAACAGTGGTTTTTGTTCTCTGCCTAGTCTGGGAGATTCTAGTTGTGTAGGACATTTTTTACTAGAATTGTGACAGGACTTTAAACATTGTCACATCTGAAACCAAAACCTCTTGATCGACAGGGTAAAAAAAAGGATCATAATGCAAATCCTGTTGGATGGTTTTTCCACCATAAACTGGGCAAATCATTTCCAGGATAAAGAAATCCCATTTCCATTGGTGCTCCTCTGTAATCTTTCTATTGCTTAGGCAACATATAGAATACTGTGCACAATTTAGGTACCAGTATATAGGAAAGACATAGGTGAACTAGAGCAAATGAAGAGGAGGGCAAGCAAAGTAATTAAGGGAATGAATGGATCAGAGTATAAAGACATATTATTAAACCTGATGATGAAGGATTTGGAGTGTCGTTCTGGGATTAAATTCCTTACAAAGTAAGAAAAGAAGCCTAAAGAAATCCATGAAAGGATGATGCTGTATATGGTGACGATGCACCTTCCTACTAACAAGTAAAGTTTTGAGCCAAGCAGATTAAATGAGGTAGGGAATGAATTGAAGATGGCCGCCATTCAGGGCGACCCATCAAAGCATTATCAACTTAAATGTGCCATAAAGCGGAGGCCATGATTTTGGAAGATTGTCGGGTCAAAGGCAGTGTTATAGATTATGAATTTCAGCTGGCATTGTTTCCAGTATCATTTATGATATTTTGAAAAAGTCAACCTCCAGGCTGCCAGGTTGAATCTCCTCAGATCGTGGTACCTTAGCTCTCCTTGTGTTACCAGATCTGCGAGGGGAGGAAGGCTCCAATAACTGCCTTGACTCATCCACATGAGCTGGGCAAACCAAGTCCTTTTTGGCCAGAACGGGATAATGGTGATTCCCGAGACTTGGTCCTGTCGTATTTTCATCAGTACCTTGGGTATGATGGAAATTGGAGGGAAGATATATATCAGCCTGAACCTCCATGGGATGGACAGGGCATCCACTGCCAAGGGGTTGTCCTCCTGGTAAAGAGAGCAGAAGGTCTCCACCTTGGCGTTGAGTTGGGTTGCCACAAGGTCGACATCCGGGAGACCCCATCTCTGGACGATTTGTTGGAATACGTCTTGATTGAGAGACCATTCTCCTGATACAGGGATACCCTGACTCAACTGATCCGCTACTATGTTCAGGGAGCCTCTAATGTGAACAGCGGATAGGTGGCACAGGTTCTTCTCTGCCCACGAAAAAATTAAGTTTGCCTCTCTCAGAAGGGCTGGAGCTCTGGTGCTACCTTGCTTGTTCAGATATATTACTGTCGTCATGTTGTCTGATGTACCTTGACTGCCTTCCCTTTCAGAAAGGGGGCGAAGTGCATAAGTGCTAGATAGACTGCTTTCAGCTCTTTTAGGTTGGAAGTTCCCTCCTCCGGATTCTTCCATTGTCCCTGAACGGTCTTGTCGTCTAGGTGGGCTCCCCATCACCATTCAACGAGGTTGAACCGAGGACCTTCCATCTTTCTGAGGGAAGGACGGGTATTAGGAGAAAGGCAGATTTTCTTGTGCAGTCCCCGTGGAGACCTGTTCCAGGCGCTCAACACCATAAATGCCATAAATCCCAAGAGATCGCCCTGGCTGAAGATGACATTAAGCCGAGGACTCGCATGGCGGTACGGATTGTGATCCGCCGGGTCCGAAGAAGGAATCGGGCAGAGGCTTCTATTCTCGCTTTCCTTGGGTTGGTAAGAAAAATCTGCATATTCTTGGAATCCAGAATGAACCCTAGGAATTTCTTCCGGGTAGATGGTACTATTTCCGACTTCTCCCAATTGATTAGCCAGCCCAGCTCCTGGAGGAAGGCGATGGCTATCTGGATGTGATGATGGAGAATTGAAGTAGACTGAGCTCGTTGCGCAATAGAAAGGTGGTTACTGAGTCTATGGACTCCATTCTGAATGGTTTCCTTTTGATATGACAATTGAGAAACCTCAGATCTATGATCATGATCAACCTCCTGTGGACTTCGGAACCAGAAATACGGGTGAATAGACTCCTAGACCTATTTGTGAAGGAGGAACCCTTTCTAGGGCCCCCTTCGAGATACTCTGTGGTACTCTGCCACAGGTCTTTCTAGGCAGGACTGCTGTTCTGCTGTTAATGACCGAGTGATGATGAAGTGGTCGACAGGGAGTTGGGTAAATTCTATTGCGTATCCGCATTGGATAACCTGGAGGACCCACGGATCTGTTATTTGACAATGCCACGCCACGGAGCACTGGGAAAGTCATCCTCCCACGGGAGGACAGGCCACTGAGAGCGGTGTCCCATCAAAAGCTCTTTTTTTGGGGGTCTTCCCTGGAGGCCCCACGACCTGCTCCTCTAGGGCGATATCTGGGACGCCTCTGGGTATGTTGAGATCTGTACTGCCCTGAGCTTCGACCCCGAGAAGGGGAAGGTCTTCTGCCTCTGGCGGCTTGAGGCAAGGATCTGCCTGTGCCCTCGGCCAGCCCTTCCATTAGGTCGTTGTTAGGATTGATCCTGCAGGTTGCTATCATAGCGCAGAGAGCCACCTGGGGGTCAGTCTGACCATTCAGCTGTCACCTTACTGAGCATGCTCAGACCTATTGGAGCTGCTCACAAGCTAAGTGCCATTTCTCCCCTATTGAGCATGAGCGGTGAGGTCATCACCACCGCCCCTATTGGGCGGGGACTTCCCTTTAAATAGTGTGAGCCGACACCCGCCGGGTGCTCACACTTCTACTAAAATTTCCTCAAGTGTTAACCCTTGGCAGCCGTGTGTGTTTCACTTGTACTGGTGCACCTGGCCAGTGAACTAAACTGGCAGGATTTTAGTCGCACCTTGTTCACATTTAATGTGAACATCCCCTGACGAAGCCTGAGCGAGGCGAAACGCGCGTCGGGTCCCCAGGTGGCACGGGTAGGCATTTGGTATTGATATAATAATTTTTCACTTGGTTCTCCATGCTGTGGTTCTTATACTTAGCTGCACCTTAGTGTTTTTACACATGTGTTTCTTAATTATTGTTCACTAACATACAGTATATGATTGTTGTACTTCTGAGTCACATGTTTAGCACTTTGTGTATCTATTTATTGTTGCACTTTACCTTGCATGGTAACATGTCATAAACTGCCTCACTATTTTATTGTGCCTCCCACCACCTGGTTTACTATTTGCTGGGTTTTTGATTCCCCCTATATATTGCATGTTCATTACTATATACAGCTGATGCTGTTGTTCATTGATTTTCAAATAAAATTATTTATATTTTAAGTAATCCTGTCTTTTATAGACATTGTTCTTTCTAGTTTTGGTGGATTTCTTATTTAATAAGCCTTTGCATTGGTGTTTGTTTCACATTTAATGTCGCACAGTACACACTGTTCACATTGGGTTCAGGCTCCAGTGTCTTGCAGTAGTTCACATTTAGTCCACGCTGCAGTGTCTTTGCAGTAGTTCACATTGAGTTCAGGCATACAGCCGCCCACCATTGGGCCTGTTGACCTCGCTGTAGTGTTCTACAGCTAAGAGGTTCTGTTGTTTAAAAAAAAAATATATATATATATACACAGAACCGTAACAGTCGTCCAGCCCCTGGCCAAAAACCTTCCCCGGCTCAAAGGGGAGGGAACAAAGTGAAAATTTAGAGGCAACGTCAGCCCGGCAGGGTTTGAGCCACAAGGCCCTCCTGGCTGCGGTATTCAGGGCCATGGTTTTGGATGACAACTTTAGTTGCTGTCTTGAGGATTCCCTCAAATAATCTGTGGCTAGATGGATTTCGCCCATGGAGGCTAGGATATCATCCCTATTGACACCCGAGTCAATATCTCGTTCCAGACGGTCTAGCCGGGCCCGCAGATTATCCGCAACCTCTGTAGAAGCAAAGGCCACTGCTGCTTGGGCTGAGGCAGATGAGTAAGCCTTCTTCAAGGTCGAATCCACTCTCCTATCCAAAAGGTCCTGGAGGTTAGAGTCGTCATCAATGGGCACCACGGTGCGCCGGGATAATTTTGAAACGGCCAGATCCACTTTAGTTGGTGGTCCCCAACAGTTCAGATGAGAGGAATCGATTGGGTACATTGATTTGAAGGCCCTTGTTGTCCCGTAAACCTTCTCTGGGTGTCTCCACTCCTGTTCCATCAGGTTGGCCTTGGAGGCGTCTACTTGAAAGGCCCTCTGCGTTTCAGAGGTGGACGCAGAGGCTTCTCCCTCGCCATCCTGGTCCCACGACCGGATGGCCCTCAGCAGTTTGTTAGTTTTATCCCGGTGGAAAATGGGCTGGCGCTCCCCATAGAAATCAATGGAAAAAAGCAGCCCATTCATTTCTATGGGGAGTGCACATATGCTGGCTCCCATAGAAAGCAATGGGATCTGTTTTAAACGCCACTGATTCGGAACATTTACACGTTCCGAATCAGCCAGCGCATACTCCGTGTGAAGGGGCCCTAAGACTATCATCCTCTATCAGAACCTCCTATGCTCGTACACAAGACTTCTAATGAGTTGCACCACTTCTCTGGAATGTTCTATCCTGGACAAAGTTTGGATTTATTTTTAGGGGTTAAATGTAAATAAAACTATATAAATTTGATATCCTTGGAATAGTACCACCCCATAGAATACAGCAGATGTAATTTTGGATGCATGGTGAACGCCGTAAAAACAAAGCCTGATAGAAAGTCGCACAAATGCAGTTTTTCTCCAATTCCATCCTATTCTGAATTTTTTTCCATCTTCCCAGTACATCATACAGAATAATAAATAGTACCATAACAAAGTACAATTTTTCCCGTAAACATTAAGCCTTCATTTGGCTCTATAAAAGGAAAAAATAAAAAAGTTATGAGGTTTGAAAGGAAGGGAGTCAAAAATGAAAATTGAAAAATGCCTGTTGCAGGAAGGGGTTAAAGTATAATAGAAAGATCCGCACCTGTTCTGTGTTTTAAACTCACTCCTGGTTCTAGGTTACAGGACACTGTACAAAACTTTAGGCTACATGTACACGCTAGGCTAAGCCCCCCATGTGTGGGTGTGATTAGCCAGAATCCCAGGTAATGTAAAATGCAGCGTTTTCGCAATCTGGTGCCCTGGCCTAAAAGTGGTTGCTTTAGATTTTCTGCACCAAAGTATTTGACAAATTCACATGTAGATTTTGTTGCTAGTATTAGACCTCTTGTTGAATCCGTTGAAATCCACAGTGAAACTCTGCCCAAAGAATTAACATTCTGCGAATTTTAACATTGACACCAAATGCTGCAAAGTAAGAATGCTTTCAACTAGCAAAAATAAGTGAATGCACAGAAGAAAAATCTAAATTCCATCTGTACTTGGTGTGAAGACCCTTTGTCTTCAAAACAGCATCAGTCCTTCTAGGTACACTAAGGCAATATGCACAAGATTGTTTGTATGTTCCTGGGCCATGATTAGACAGCACAGGAATGACTTTTATTTGCCACCTGCGCTTCTATGGCCCCATTCACTGAGGTCAGTGAACAGGGGTCGCAGTATGGACAGTAATCACACACATCTGGCCATCCACAGCAAGCAGGCACACTTGACTCCCCACTACGGCAGTTCCTTTGCACTTGAAGAAGGGCAACTTGTGCCCGAAATGTGTTGTACTGAACTTTAATAAAGTGGTTGTCTTACAAATCTGGTGAAGCGCGGTCCTTTATCCCGGTCCATGTTTATATCGTTTACACCATTGGTGAATAGGATCCAGCTGCTCAATCACAAATAGGGAGCAACCCCCTGTAATTGGTTTCCAGGCACATACGGTAGTTGTGAATTTTTCACAACTCCACCAGGTGAGAGCATACTAAACTATTGTCAGTATACCCTCATTTAAACAATACTTCACCAAGTACAGCTCGGTGCTGTCTTGCCTTTTTTGTTTTCACATAGAAATGAATGGGTCAGTGCAGGGCCGGCTCCAGGTTTTTATGGGCCCTTGGGCGACAGAGCCTCAGTGGGCCCCCTTGTAAAGGAGGTGGGGGAGTCGAGACACTGTGCGTTGCAGATGAAGCGAGTGACGTCATGCAGGAGTGTGGCGTCACCAACGCCATACCTCCCAATCTTGTAAAGAGTAGAAAGAGGGGCAAAATGCTCTGCGCGCCGCTGCAAATTTAGCTCCACCCACTTTTATGTTGATTCCACCCATTCTCATTCATTTATTATGTGCTCCCACACAGTATAATCCTCCTACAGTCACCGGTAAATTATATGCCCCCCCTCCATCTCTCCCCCAGTTTCATATACACCCTTCCTCTGCCCCCAGTTTCATGTCCCCCCTCCATCTCTGTCCCCAGTTTCATTACGTTCTCCCCCTTCATCTGCCCACAGTTTCATGTCCCCCGTCTCTGCCCCAGTGTCATGCCGTTCCCCCCCTTCCCTTCATTTGCCCCTTCAGTTTCATTGGGCCCCCTCCATCTCTGTCCCCAGTTCCATGCCGTTCTCTCCCCACCCCCTCCATCTGCCCCAGTGTCATGCTGTTCTCCCCCTCCATCTGCCCCAGTGTCATGCTGTTCCCCCCTCCCCTTCATTTGCCCCCCAGTTTCTTTGGGCCCCCTCCATCTTTGTCCCCAGTTTCATGCCGTTCTCTCCCCACCCCCTTCATCTTCCCCAGTGTCATGCCATTCCCCCCCTCCCCTTCATTTGCCCCCGTTTCATGGGCCCCCTTCATTATGTTTCACCTTAATATGTAATACAAAACAAACACTTACACTCACCTTCTATCACTCACCTTCCATCGTTCCCCCGACGCTCCTCTCTCTCACTCCAGTCACATACGCGATGCAGGAGCTGTGAGATCAGCTCCTGCTTAGCTACGGCCCGGCTTGCGTGTGTAAGCGTGATGCGATGACGTCATCACGCCTACACACGCAAGCTGGGCCGGAGCTTTAAAGCAGGAGCTGATCTCACAGCTCCTGCATCGCGTATGTATTCCAGCTCATCGGCGGACGGACGCCGATGAGCTGAAATTGTGACAGGCAAGTGCCGGGGGGCCCCCAGAGGCTCTGTGGGCCCCGGCACTTGCCCGACTATGCCGTGCGCTGACGCCGGCCCTGGGTCAGTGTGCTAGCCATGCATAAGGCCTTACAGCTCAGTGAAGGTAGACCTTACAGATCATTGGATGTAAACTTGCTCAAAATTGATTTCTCCTTTCAAAGGGTGATATCTTATATGAAAATGCACAACATATATAGTTTTCCAGAATGATTTTATTTTGTCTGCAGTAGCGGCGGAACTACTGCAATAGCAGCCATAGCAGCTACTATGGTGCCCATAACCTTAGGGTGGGCCAATGTTGTTTTATTTTTTTTAAAAAAACAAACAAACTATATATATATATATATATATATATATATATATATATACATACCTCCCAACTTTTGAAGAACCGAAAGAGGGACAAAATGTGCGGCACGCGTAGCGCGCCGCGGCAAATTTAGCCCCGCCCACTTTGTGTTGACTCCGCCCACTCGTTAATTTTTCATGTGCCCGCACACAGTATAATCCTCCTACAGTCACCCGTAAATTATATGTCCCCCTCTATCTCTCCCCCAGTTTCATATACACCCTTCATCTGCCCCCAGTTTCATGTCCCCCTTCCATCTCTGCCCCCAGATTCATGTCCCCACATCTCTGCCCCCAGTTTCATGTCCCCTCCATCTCTGCCCCCAGATTCATGTCCTTCCATCTCTGCTCCCAGATTCATGTCCCTCCATCTCTGCCCCCAGATTCATGTTCCCCCATCTCTGCCCCCAGATTCATGTCCCCCATCTCTGCCCCCAGATTCATGTCCCCCATCTCTGCCCCCAGATTCATGTCCCCCCATCTCTGCCCCCAGATTCATGTCCCCTCCATCTCTGCCCCCAGATTCATGTCCCCCATCTCTGCCCCCAGATTCATGTCCCCCATCTCTGCCCCCAGATTCATGTCTCCACATCTGTGCCCCCAGATTCATGTCCCCACATCTCTGCCCCCAGTGTCATGCCGTCCCCTCCTTCATCTGCCCCCAGTGTCATGCCGTCCTCTCCTTCATCTGCCCCCAGATTCACGTTCCACCTCCACATTAAACTTACCTTCTCCTCCGCTCCCTCGCCGCTCTCTGCTCGCCTCTCTCGCTGACACATGCGGCTGAAGCGAGGAGCTGACCTGTGTCAGCTCCTCGCTTCGCCGCTGCCGCCGGCTCCTGGCTTGTAGACCTGTGTCAGCTCCTTCCTTCAGCCGCATGTGTCAGAGAGAGGCGCGCATCGGCGAAGCGAGGAGCTGACCTGTGTCAGCTCCTTGCTTCAGCCGCATATGTGTTCAACTCAGATCTGCGTCCTCTGGACGCAGATCTGAGTTGAATTCGGGACATACCTCCCTCCAACCGGGACCGCGGGACATGTCACCCAAATCGTGACTGTCCCGCGGAAATCGGGACGGTTGGGAGGTATATATATATATATATATATATATATATATATATATATATGTTATAATAATATAATAATAATTAACAATAAATAGGCCATTACCTGTTGGAGTTACTACACCAGGTGACAGGCCCTATTTACTCATTCATTCCTGCTCCTGCCCACAACTGATTCCACCCTCTAGAACAGGGGTCCTCAAACTGCGGCCCGAGGGCCACATGCGGCCCGCCAAGCACTTCTGTCTGGCCCCGCCGACAACGCCGGCAGGCGTGCATTTATAATGAAACTCCTGGAGAGCTCAGGCCAGGCCATGGAGCGCACTTCACTTTACCTATTGGAGGGCACCGCTCCCGATGTCTGTGCGACCTGCTCTGCCTCCGGCCCACTGTTTAAAAAGTTTGAGGACCCCTGCTCTAGAGGGCCTGTGCATTCCATATCACGTGACTGACAATGAACAGCATCAGGATGAGTTATGGGATGTGAAAGGTCCCCTGGAGGGATGAATGGGAAGTGGGTTTACCCATGGGCAGGAGCAGAGATCAGTAAGTAAAGCTGAAGGCCCGCAGCAAGAGGATTTGTTGAGCAAACCTCATAAGATGAATCGTCTTGTGGTTTTGTTTGGCCATATAAGTCTGAACTAAGGGAGCCTTCACATGGAGTTATGCTCCGCTCATTCTAAACGTAAAAACTTGTTCAGAATGAGCGGCGTAAAACCCAGATCCCATTAATTTCTATGGGTGCCAGCAGGGCTGGCGTCAGCGCACGGCATAGTCGGGCAAGTGCCGGGGCCCACAGAGCCTCTGGGGGCCCCCCGGCACTTGCCTGTCACAATTTCAGCTCATCGGCGTCCGTCCGCCGATGAGCTGAAATACATACGCGATGCAGGAGCTGTGAGATCAGCTCCTGCTTTAAAGCTCCGGCCCCGGCTTGCGTGTGTAGGCGCGATGACGTCATCGCATCACGCCTACACACGCAAGCCGGTCCGGAGCTAAGCAGGAGCTGAGGTCACAGCTCCTGCATCGCGTATGTGATTGGAGGGAGAGAGAGAGGAGCGTCGGGGGAACGAGGGAAGGTGAGTGATGTGTTTGTTTTGTGTTACATATTAAGGTGAAACATAATGAAGGGGGCCCATGAAACTGGGGGGCAAATGAAGGGGAGGGGGGGAACGGCATGACACTGGAGAAGATGAAGGGGGTGGGGAGAGAACGGCATGAAACTGGGGACAGAGATGGAGGGGGCCCAAAGAAACTGGGGGGCAAATGAAGGGGAGGGGGGAACAGCATGACACTGGGGCAGATGGAGGGGGGGGGGGGAACAGCATGACACTGGGGCAGATGGAGGGGGGGAGAACAGCATGGAACTGGGGACAGAGATGGAGGGGGCCCAATGAAACTGGGGGGGGGAACGGCATGACACTGGGGAAGGGGGTGGGGAGAGAACAGCATGAAACTGGGGACAGAGATGGAGGGGGCCCAATGAAACTGAAGGGACAAATGAAGGGGAGGGGGGGAACGGCATGACACTGGGGCAGAGATGGGGGACATGAAACTGTGGGCAGATGAAGGGGGAGAACGTGATGAAACTGGGGACAGAGATGGAGGGGGGACATGAAACTGGGGGCAGAGGAAGGGTGTATATGAAACTGGGGGAGAGATGGAGGGGGGCATATAATTTATGGGTGACTGTAGGAGGATTATACTGTGTGGGAGCACATAATAAATGAATGAGAATGGGTGGAATCAACATAAAAGTGGGTGGAGCTAAATTTGCCGCGGCGCGCAGAGCGCGCCGCACATTTTGCCCCTCTTTCTACTCTTTAAAAGATTGGGAGGTATGGCATTGGTGACGCCACCCTCCTGCATGACGTCACTCGCTTCATCTGCGACGCACAGTGTCTCGACTCCCCCCACCTCCTTTACAAGAGGGCCCACTGAGGCTCTGTCGCCCAAGGGCCCATAAAAACCTGGAGCCGGCCCTGGGTGCCAGCATATGCGCGCTCCCCATTGAAATCAATGGGAGGCTTTTTTTCCCTATTGCTTTCAATGTTATATGCGCGTATGCCGGCACCCATAGAAATCAATGGGATCTGGTTTTTACGTGCTCATTCTGAACGAGTTTTTACGTTCAGAATGAGTGGAGCGTAACTCCATGTGAAGGCTCCCTTAAACTGCTATTACTATACTGTGGAGTCTCTTTAGACCCCTGAGTATAATAATCCGAGGCCCACGGGACGTGGCACCTCTCCTGGGCTCTGGAGCGACTCTCTGCTGTCTTCGGGCCTCTTCATTGATTTTAAATGACTCCGGCATAATCTGTGTCTATGACGGCATTTAAGAGGGACAAACACAGCAGGGAGTCTGAGCCCAGTGTCTGAGCCCAGTGGAGATGAGGAAGACTAGTTTTTATGTTTGTCACCTCTCCTGGGTCTCCGGTTATTATACTCTGGGGGGCCCCCTGGGTATGATAATAATTTGTGGGTTTTGAACTTTAAAAATTTGGGGTTTGGAAAATCCTGTGTTTTTGCAGTATTTGCAACGAACACTGTAGGGATCACTTTGAAGGGGCCGCTATGGAACATTATACTGTATGCAGGGGCCACTAAGGGACATTATACTGTGTGAATGGTTTAAAAAAGGAAATTATACAGTGTGAAGGGGCTGCTATCGGACATTATAATGTGTGGTGGGGCCGATATAGGACATTTTACTGTCTGAAGGTGTCACTGTGGGACATAATATTGTGTGTGTAAATTGGGCATTGTACCATTTGGAGGCCAGGAAAAGGGGCACTATGCTATGTATAAGTGGGGAGGGCCCAAGTGCTTGCCAGTTATGCCCCTGGTCTGCAACATGTGGATGAGATGTTGTTAAATATCTCATTTACTTTCTATCTACTGTAAAATACTGCATATTTTCTGCTAATCTAGACCAGAAATCCACATGTACTGTATATATGCTACGTGTGAATAAACCCTGACAGAACTTTTGTCACGTGGTACAGAACAGAACATGGTGCTATATAAATAAACAATAATAATGATAAAAATAATAACTTGGCAAGTCATAGCAAACAGCACACTTATCATCCTTTTCTCCTATGCCATATGGCACAGTGGAACACTTGTCATGCAGAAATTACACAGATGGCATCTACATGTGAAAGTGAGATGCTAGAGATACAGATATTACGAGATCATGAAACTACCTGGTAAAATAGCAGACTACTCATCAAGCATCTATTCAGTATGTGTTGCCTGATTCCTCTCACCTTTGCCGACTAAGAGAAATTTATGTAAAAAGAAAAATTACCATATCATACTAAAAGCAGTATTTTTTTTTATTTTTTTTTAAGTCCCATGCCCCCACCCCCACCCCTTTTGTTCATTAATGAATTTCAATGGAAGGGTAACAGCTGTGTACAAAAGAAGAGGGGGTGAGACAGAGCCAGACCTTTTGTCAGTGCAAACAGACAAACAGCGTTATGATTGGTTGTTCTAGTTTTCTTTTGCACTAGTTTTATTGCATCTTTTCCAGTGCCCTAGTGTATTTTTGCACAGTCCTTAGTACTACTGTGCTTTGTGAACTTTGTCAGTATCGTGAAGAATTTGATTTTTTAACTGCTCGTAGAAATTCTTAATTTTTTTTTTTAATTTAAGTACTAGGGTAAGGACACCCAGGACGTAAATTCTGCAGAGAAAAATGCTGCTGATATGCAGTTTAAAACATAACATAATAATAACCTACAAATTCTCAATATACTAGTGTAACTAAAAGACTGCACTATTCCTCCTACCCAACTATACTAAGCGAGGGTGCACACTACCATTGGATATCTGTTCTGATAGTGTCCATTATCCCCCTCCCCCCCAAAAAAAAAAAAAACCCTGGACATAACAGACATTAATGGACACTAACTAATGTATCTATTTTTTTTTTAACTGATCCACTTCAGCTGTTGAATTGAAAAATGGACCAGAAATCACAGAAAAATTGCATGAAGTCATTTCCAATCATTTTAACTGCAGTACACAGGAATGTACATCTTATACAACCCACCCAGGACATATCAAAATAAATGTTTCAGCACCCTTACAGCAAGTTGACCATCTCCACCTTAAAACAAATTGACCATATCCCCTAGGGCCCTTGCAGCACAATGATCCCCCTCCCCCACTTGCAGCATATCGAGCATTCTCATTAAACTAACTCACCCTCTGAAATTGGGCTGAACCCTAGAGGATAAATGCTTCCCCACAGTGAGCACAGTGTATCGACACTGCAGTCACATCACAATGAAATGTAACTGCAGCAACAAAAAGTGAGCTTACCTAGGCAGAAAGAATCACGTACTTACACTGCTCAGGAATGTAGCCTTAAAGGGGTTTTCCCATCTCAGTGTTTCAGCAGCCTGCCTGCAGTCTCTTCTTCTCACTTCCTGTATTACCCCCCCTCCCCCCCCGAACGGGCTTGAAAAGGATCACAATACTTAGGCAGATCAGATAATATGCACATGATTGTACAGAATGGATTCAGTGTTATCTGTGTGTTTACATAGAGAGATAACAGACTTTATCAGCAAACTGCAATTAGCTGAACGATTTTCCTGCCAGCAAGAGCAATCAGTATGTGACTTCAGTTGTCCTATAGGTCTGTGGTTATAGCAACTCTATGTAAACAATGGGAGGAGTAAGGTCACATACCAGGCAAACACAGCAGAATTTCTAAAGCAATACATTTAGGAAAACTCTTCAATTTACATAAGCTACCAGTATAAATAGGATCCTTGAGATGGGACCCCTTTAATGGTATCCATGTTCCTGTCTGGAGTCCACAAGTACCACCCCCAAAGCGGGGAATTGAGCCAGGGGACTGTCATGGTACCCCTAAATAGTTCTCAAGGCACACTAGTTGGGAATCACTTCTCTAACTATTAGTAAATCTAACAGACTCACTATATCTTCTGGATTTCCTGAGTTAAATCTGCATAAAGGGTACCTGACCTTTCATGAAAAGCTGAAATATCTGCAGGGCAGTCTGTTCTTTGGCTGTATAAGCCCTCATACATGAGTGTACTATAAATTTTACTATGTGCTGCTGATAGCCTCCTCATGGCTGCAGAATATTATTGTTTATTTATATTATTGTTTATTTATATAGCACCATTAATTGTATGGTGCTTTACATTTGGGGGTTTACATACAATACACAAAATATACAGGTAGATATAATACTAACAATGGCCGACTGACACAGTGGGGTAGAAGGCCTTGCCCACGAGGGCTTACAATCTATGAGGGAAGGGGGATAGAGACAGAACGAGAGGGGGGAGACTGTTGAGATGGCGGTGCGGTGATAGTGTTATTGGAGGTTGTAGGCCTTCCTGAATAGGTGAGTCTTCAGGGCCTGCTTGAAGCCTGTGATTGTGGGGGTCAGTCTTATGTGTCTTGGTAAGGAGTTCCATAGTATGGAACCAGGAAAATTTCTGCTTACGCTGGGTTCACACCAGCGTTCGATCTCCGTTTTCAGGTTTCCGTCTTCTGCATGCAGAAGATGGAAACCTGTCATACCGAGTCCGGTCGTGAGCTCCGGTGAGCATTTTATGCGCTCCGCGGCTAAACCGTTTTGTTTTTTTTTTAAACCAGACACAGAGTACTGCGTGTCCGATTTAAAAAAAAAAACGGTTTCACCGCGGAGCGCATAAAACACTCACCGGCTTGAAACATGTTGGCAGGTTTCCGTCTCCTGCTCAGTTTTGTGCAGGAAACGGAAACCTGCAGAATGGAGCCCTTAAGGAATTTGAAGCAGATTTTTACGGATTATCAAAAACTAACACTGAATTTTGACTCTAAATTTGAAGCGGAATTTGACGCTGAATTTGGATAAGAGTGCAACCTTATGTTGCAGGGACAAATTCCAAATTATGAAAAACAGATTTTAATAAATTTCTAATCAAATTCTGGTTTATGATGTGAAAGGTGTAGTTTCAATGGGAGTTCTCAGGCGGATTCTGCTAGCTGAAAAAAATCAGCTACTTCCTCTCATTATAATGAATAAGAGGCAGACTTCAGAAAGAATCTAAGTCAAATTCAGCATCAAGTTCCAATGAACACTCCCTAAAAGTTACAGCAATACCAAATATCGCAGGAGCCGGACAGTGAGGGCATCCCGCTGTACTCCCCGTGGACCTTCTGGCTGGACAACTGCAGTATAATGTGAGTGCAACCTACACCGTGCAAACAATACAGTGTCTGGAGTGTATATAACAATATCCCCCCTGCGCTTGACTCGAGTATAAGCCGAGGGGGAATTTTTCAGCACAAAAACTGTGCTGAAAAACTCGGCTTATACTCGAGTATATACGGTATACCGTATATACTCGAGTATAAGCTGACCCGAATATAAGCCGAGGCCCCTAATTTTACCACAAAAAACTGGGAAGACTTATTGACTCAAGTATAAGCCTAGGGGCGAAATGCAGCAGCTACTGTAAAATTTCAAAAATGAAAATGGTCGAAGTTTTTGGGTGCAGTAGTTGCTGGGTGCTGGGAAAGGGGAGGGGGTGTTTTGGTTGTCTGTCTGCCCCTTCCCTGAGCTTGAGGACTGTTTTTTTTCCCCCACTTGGAATTCAGCCTGGCTGAATATAGGGTATCTGCAGTGCTCCTATTAACCCCTTCCCGACGGAACAGGAGCACTACAGATACCCTATATTCAGTAGACCGGGCACTTTCAGACACAGGGATACCTAATCTGTATGTGTTTCACAGTCATTTTCTACTTTTATATGTATTCTAGGGAAAGGAGTGATTTAGAACTTTTATTTACTTTATTTTTTTATTATATTTTTTTTAAAGCTTCTTTTTTTCCCACTATTTTATGAGAGATTCTATGCATTAATATTGCGGCTGGTCAGAGACACCCCTCCCCTCCCCCCCCCCCCCAAAAAAAAAAAATATATTTTTTTGCTTGACTCGAGTATAAGCCGAAAACTGTGCTGAAAAATTCGGTTTATACTCAAGAATATACGGTATATATATTATTTGTTTTATAAACATTATGACATACTCTAGATATAGCTCTATATACCAATACAATATGCATGTAAAAAAAATAGTTCTGAAGCCTTTTGATACTGAGAACAATTGAGCCTGTGGCTCAGAATGAGGTTATGTTCAGATTCTGCCTCAAAATCAGCTCCAAATTCTGCCTGAAACCAGCATCCATTAATTTCAGTGGGAGGCAAATGCAGATTTTTACCTCTAGATAAACGTGTGGTCACAATAAAGCTAAAAACAAACAAAAAACAATGGCCGGTAACCTAATATACTGATAAAATCTAAATTTTATTAAGTCATGTTAAAATACCATAGCATAACCCACAGATATGTGAAACTAAACAAAAAAGTGATGTGTATTTCTAATGTCATTTGATATCAGCGACTACCAGCATAGGGAAACAAAATGACAATAGTAGTCCGCTCTCAATAAAAACAGCGGTCGGAGATTAGTTTTTCCTGTTGCTTAACAATTAACCAAACAACTGTGTAGGGGAACAAATATATTATTAGCTTGAGAGTAATCCCAGATATATTGGAATGTTCCCTCTAGTATCCACCCCACCTCAGCAATGTTAAGCGCCTGTGGCTTAACATTGAACGAAGTACCGATGCTTACCATCCAGACATCGGGAACAGCGGTTCTCACCTAAGGGCTAGTTCACACGGGGCCAAAGGGGCGGATTTTGACAGCGGAATCCATGTCATAATCTGCCCCTTTACAATGGTGGTCTATGGAGACCACTAGCGTTCTTTTTTCCGCTATCGGCAACTGCCAATAGCGGAAAAAAAGAAGTGAGCTGCCCTTTCTTCAGGCGGATTCCGCGGCTCGCTGACCCATTCATTTGAGCCGACTCCAGGGTGGGGGAAGCCGCGACCGCGACATCGTGGCAGGCGGGTTTTGACCATATTTTGACTTGGCTCCCCGAGTCAAAATATGGTCAAAATCCGCCCCACCGCCCCCTGTATGAATGAGCCCTAATTAATTTTTTAGCTAGGAAAATTTCCTCCATGTTAACATACCCTTAGGGTGCATTCACACAGAATAAAGTGGTGCTGATTCTGCCACGATAACTTGCGGCAGAATCAGCGCTGATAAAAAGAGGAACACATTGAAACAATGGGAGGCTTTTTAACCCATTGATTTCAATGTGTTCCATGTGGAAGACGGAACCCATTGAACTCAATGGGAGTCTTTTTATCAGCGCTGATTCTGCCGCGAGTTATCATGGCAGAATCAGTGCCACTTTACTCCGTGTGACTGCACCCTAAGGCTAGATTCTATGTGTTGGCAGAATTAATGGGCTTGAACTTCATGCCTGGAGCAGGTCTCCTAGCATCATAGTTATCTACAGACTAATAAATCCGGTGAACACATGGATAAGAGTTCGGTCATATGAATTTAGCCTTACCCTTTGTTCACATCTGCATTTGGTAATCCATTTAGGGAGTCTGCATGGGGACACCCTGAACGGAATACCAAACGCAATTACAAGCGGTGAGCAGTAAATGCACACGAAGCCCATAGACTATAATGGGGTCCATGTGCTTGCCACTAATTTCCTGTCCGCATGTTCTGTGCGGAGATTTGGCGGCAAGTACACAGACCCCATTATAGTCTATACTAGTCTATAGCTTTTACTGCACAGCGCTTGCAATTGCTTTTGGTATTCTGTGAACCAACCCTAGTCTTTACATACTGTAAATTGGGGATTTCCCAGCAACCTCCACTTTAGTATTCACTGCACTGAGATAACCTGATAGTTCAGTCAATACTAAGGTAGTGACTATTGATTGGAAGACTCCTGGGAAAACCAAGTGAGTTGACATGTCTGGAGTTATGATGCAGTATGCTCCCAAACAGTAGGGTCAAATCAGCACGTAACTGATGTAAAGCTTTTAGTGATCCAGTCATTTGGGAGCTCACTTCCATCATTCACACAATCAAGTTCAGTCAGGTACGGGGGCTTGCAAAAGTATTCATAACCCTTAAACTTTTTCACATTTTGCCACCTAACAACCACAAACTTACGCTAGGTTCACACTAGCGCTTGGAGTCCGTTCTCAGCTTTTTGTCTTCTGCATGCAGAAGATGGAAAGCTGTCAGACCAGGTACGGCCGTGAGTGCCGGTCAAATGAATGGGTATGAAAGAGACCTTCAGGTTTCCGTCTCCTGCTCAGTTTTGTGCAGGAAACGGAAACCTGTATGAACGGAGACCGGGCGCAGATGTGAACGAGCCCTTAAATGTATTTTATTAAGATTTCAAATGATGGACCACTATCAAAGTAACAGATAAATGTACAGTGGAACAAAAATAATACATAGTTTTGAAAATCTTAATCAAATAAACATCTGAAAAGTGTGATGTACAAAACTATTCAACCCCCTGTACTCTAATACCTCTAAATAAAATCCAGTACACACAATTGCCTTCAGAAGTAACTTATTTAAAGGAGTTTTCATGGCAATTTTTTTTAAACATCTGATAGTACACCCATATACTTTTAGCAGTGTTTTGAGTGATTTCTGTGGTTGCTCCTGGGATCTTCTGCATTTGTTTACTTGGAGTTAGCTTCCTGCTATGTAAGTTTCCTGTGTACCATCCACACTGCTTCCTTATCATTGCTCACCCCCTTCTCTCACTCTGTTACAAAATCTTTTGTCATCTTTCATGAAAGATGCAAGCTATATTTTCTTCTCTGACCTTACTCTTCAGGTGATGAGCAGCAACAGGTTGCCATTATAATTTCTTTTTTGCAGGGAAACCCCAAAGCATCAGCCTTTCCTCTATAACACCATGCTCCTGGACTATATTGTGGATCAGGTTTTAGCTGTGCTTGTTTTACAGTAAGATGAACCTCACCTTACAGCAATTTAATCTGCTTGCCCTTTGCCAAGGTCACCGTCCAGATGACGATTACTGTTCTGAGTTCCATAGGCAGTCGGTTCACGCTCAGTGGAATGATCCCACTGTTCAATATTACAAAAGACTTGTTAGTTAATTACTCACCTCTTTAGATTAAATCATGACAGTCACCATTTGTTTGGACCAGCATTTACGCAAGTCCCAGCCAGAACTTATGTAGCTAGTGGATTTAATATCAGTTTATGACAGGAGGGACCATGCTTATGATAGAGATGCCAATCATTTCTGTGTTAAATATTTTTTTTTACAGTTGGTCTTATATAATATTCTAATTTTCTGAGATAATGACTTTTGGGTTTACCTTGGCTGTAAGCCATAACCATCAATATTAACAGAAAGAAACACTTGAAAAAGTTCACTCTGTTTGTTATGACTCAATATAATATATGGGTTTCACGTTTTCAATTGAATTACTAAATAAAATAACTTTTTGAGGATATTCTAATTTATTGAGATGCACTAGTATATGCCACTCCACCAGTGGCACTGAAAATAGACTCTGTGTATTCTGAAGCCCCACAATCTAGCACTTGACTGGGAAAAAGGGGAACTAGTTAAATGGAGCTCTAAATGTAATGCTTCTTGTTCTCCAGTCTCTACTATATCATGAGGTATCTTGTCTTTAAAGATTTTTAGGATCCTGTAAATAATTCTGCGATGTGTAGTAATTTTCAGCCATTTGGGTCTTATAATAAGGTGAATTGCTCTCTTGATGTTACTTGCACTAATACTCTTAATTCTAACTCTTTCCACTCTCACAAAAAAAAAAAAAAAAAATTCTAAGGTGGAGTCTAACAAACTGTATACAGGCTGGGATCAGGACCAGTCGTACCAGAAAAATAGTAGCCTGTTTATAGGAAGAAAAACTGGTTCTATGGGTAAAACCTACTATAAAAAAAAAGAGATCTGGTTTGAGAACTAAGGATCCCATAGCCCCTCAGGATTCCCAATTCGGCTGCTATTCCTTTAACATTACAGTATCAACCTGAGAAGCTTCTGCAGTTTTAGAAGTTCCCTGGGCTTGTTCAATAAGCAGCTGAGGAGGCATATAAAAGACATTTCTCTCCTGAACCAGGTTGCCTGCTATATTAATACTCTAATTTGGCTCTGAACCTGGATCGTGTGTACTAGATTGCTAGTCTGAGCCTTGGCTTATTTTGTCTTTGACGTACCCACTAGGAACCAGATCTTGGCTTTGTATTTGATATCCATTTTTTCTCCTGATTCTGCCTCTGACCACATCTCCTGGTATTGATCATTTGTCTGGACCATGTATTCGTCTGTTTCAAATCTGCCCTGTAAGTAGTTTCAGTAAGTGTTTATTTCTGGTATGGTGGTAATAACTCAGACCCCAAATTCAGAAAAGTCCATCTATACTATGCATCTTGCAGTGCGTGATGGTGAAGTTGTTTGGAGGTCTGGGCCTATCTAGCTGTGCAGAATTGGATTCAAATACCATATTTTCCGGCATATAATGTTATGTTAGTCCAGGTAGCTGCAACGGGGCTAAGGAATAGCAGTAGGAAATCTCGCCCTGCACTACTCCCACTAGCTATCCCGGTCCCTGCCTCACGGGTGTGGGTTGGCTGTACTCAGGCTAAGCCTGACCCCGACAGCTCCTCTCTCACTGATACCGTAGGCCTAGAGGGAAGTGGGAGAAGGAATGCCCTATAAGAACTCTAGGGACTGGAGACTAAAGGGGGTCACCCCTAACGAACAAGTGAAGCTGCTACTGACAGGGACTGACAAGGGTGTGCTCTGACTAACAACACAAGCAGCACACAGGAAAAATGTGGGAAAGGATTCCCCCAAACCAATATGGGAAGGAACCTTACACTAGGAAACAAACACAGGGAAACTGAGTAGAAATCAAAGGATAAGGCAATTCACTCACACAGTCAATACACACGGAGGGAGGATTGGTGAACTCAGAAGGGAAAACACACACACCAACTAATTCACCCAAACCTCCCAAAAACCAACCACGGAACTTCCTCTATCCCAGATAACCACCTACTCCTCCTGCTAAGGCCTAGCTCTGTAAAAGCGACACTCAGCACAGAACCATGGGAGGCATGGGTTTAAATACAGAGTAGAGACCACTCCTCCCAGGTGCAAATGGGAGGACAGACTAATCAACCAGGAGATAAAGCTGCCTACCATCAGTGCGCACGTGCAAGTCAGAAGGTGTGCACCAATACCCACGACAGGACAACCCCGCAGCGCCAGGATGCCACCCCAGACACTGCGCAGCCAAAAACTCCCCAGGTAAGAAAAATAGAAAGCAATGAACCTAAATACTCCTAACATATAAGACAACCCCCAACTTTTCCAGTTAAAATATAGAGTTTAGGATATACTCGCCGTATAAGACTACCCCTCTTCTGTGGGGTACCTCTTCTTAATACACTCTTACCCCTTAGCATACTCTTTAATGCTTTTTTATTTGCTTTCCAGTCCTGAACCATCTTTTCACACTACCGCCGCTGTCTGCCCGGGGTTTCTGTCCTAAACCCCAAAGAAACTGGACAGGCGATGGCTTGGCTTCATTTGAATGGGTTGTAAAGCAAACTGCTGGTGTCCGTAAGCGGCCTCTCCGCCTGAAAACCATTTTTCTGCATAAACAATCTGGCAGTGCCAGATTTACTGTAGCTATACAATTTTGGGGAATGTCTATTTGATCTCTTTTTGTTTAAATCGGACGCGAAACAGTGAAAAAAAACGGCAGTTTGGCACTTTTGACGTTCACCGTACAGGAAAATTACTTTATACTGTAAGTAGACAAGGCATTTTCAAATACAGGAATACCTAATGTGTATGTGCATCACAGTATTTTTCTACTTTTATATGTATTCTAGGGAAAGGAGGTAATTTAGAACTTTTTTAAAATTATTTTTTATATATTTTTTTGAAACTTTTTTTTTTTTTTAACCCCACTAGGGGAATTGCCAAGTGTATTGCCATCTATGGGAGATTCTCTACATTACTCTTACGGATGGTCATAGTAATAGCAATAGTAATATAGCTATGACAGGCCTGGGAGCCTTCAGTAGGCTTCCGGCTGTCATCGGAACAGGTTGGCTCCTGCGAACTCGCCGTGCAGGAGCCGGCCTGCAACTTTAAAGGTATGGAGCCGGTGGGGACCGGCCCCGGGGGTGTTTTTGCACTTGGGGAGGGGGGTTAAGTTTTATTGCCCGCAAATAGAATGCATTCTGATAGCGGGGATTAGCTTTGCACCTCTGCGTATAGCGGAGACCCGGTTGCTATGGCGACCACTCTGCAAGAAGAGCGGTTGCCATTAGCTTTACATACCCAGCATACGCTGTAATAGCACAGTGGATGCTGTGTAGGCTGCGGCCGCAGCAACGCTCCACTCCTGCTGATGCAGGAAGCCAGCAGTGGCAGGAGCGTTGCGATCCCACTCCTTTGCCCCAGCGTATAAGACAACCCGCAACTTTTCAGAAAAGTTTTGGGGGTTAAAAAGTCGTCTTATACGCCGGAAAATACGGTAGCATGGTTACTGCTCTGTATCAGCCAGATTCTGCGTTTGCTGACATTTGCTCCTGCAAATTAACCATAGCAAAAACATTACAAAAACTATAAACTTTGTAATGATCTTACTGTATCGACCACAGATACAGGTAACATATTTTCACTGCACAGTTAATGCTGTAAAAACAAAACCCATAAGAGTATGGAACAAATGTGGTTTATTCTAATTGTACCCAATTCTGATATTTTTCAGCTCCCCATTACAATGTATAGGCTATTAAATAGTACCATTTTGAAGTGCAATTATTCCACGTATGAAAAAGCTTCACTGGCCTCTATGAACAGAAAAATAAACTTATGGCTTAGGGAAGAACAGGAGTAGAAAACAAAAAATCAAAGACAAAAAAATGGCAGCAATGGGAAAGTGTTATAGTCTATGGGTCTGTGAAAATCACAGCACTTTTTCACAGACTTTTTATTTTTTTTAAAGTTGATCTGTCTAATGGGAATAAAAAAAAACAAATAACTTAGGGCAGCACATGACCGAAAAATAAGTGCTTTCACCAGTAAGACTTTAGTGGATAGTCAGGGCATTCCCTCCACTACAGTCCTGTAGCTTTTCTGTGATTTTAGCACTTCAGTGACAAAAGTGAGTGCTCCAAAGCAGAAAATACCTCACTGTATAGAGAAGCCTGTTTTGTTCGACTATATAGTAGCTAATCCCTGACTTTAGAGGGCAGTTTGTATAGTAGATAATCCTAACTATACAGAGCAGCCGGTCCTGTCACAGTATATTGTAGCCAATCCCTGACTATACAGAGCAGCCTGTCCTGTCACAGTATATAGTAGCTATTCTCTGACTATACAGAGCAGCCTGTCGTGTCACAGTATATACTAGATAATCCAAACTATACAGAGCAGCCTGTCCTGTTACTGTACATACGGTAGTAGCTATTCCCTGACTATACAGAGCAGCCTGTCGTGTCACAGTATATACTAGATAATCCAAACTATACAGAGCAGCCTGTCCTGTTACTGTACATACGGTAGTAGCTATTCCCTGATTATACAGCACAACCTGTACTGTCACACTATATAGTAGCCAATCCGTGACTATACAGAGAAGCCTGTTCTGTCACACTATATACAGTAGTAGCCAATCCCTGACTATACAGAGCAGCCTGTCCGGTCACACTATATAGTAGCCAATCCCTGACTATACAGAGCAGCCTATCACGTCACACCATATAGTAACCAATCCCTGACTATACAGAGCAGCCTGTTCTGTCACACTATATAGTAGCCAATCCCTGACTATACAGAGCAGCCTGTTCTGTCACAGTATATAGTAGCTATTCTCTGACTATACAGAGCAGCCTGTCGTGTCACAGTATATACTAGATAATCCAAACTATACAGAGCAGCCTGTCCTGTTACTGTACATACGGTAGTAGCTATTCCCTGACTATACAGAGCAGCCTGTCGTGTCACAGTATATACTAGATAATCCAAACTATACAGAGCAGCCTGTCCTGTTACTGTACATACGGTAGTAGCTATTCTCTGACTATACAGAGCAGCCTGTCGTGTCACAGTATATACTAGATAATCCAAACTATACAGAGCAGCCTGTCCTGTTACTGTACATACGGTAGTAGCTATTCCTTGATTATACAGCACAACCTGTCCTGTCACACTATATAGTAGCCAATCCGTGACTATACAGAGAAGCCTGTTCTGTCACACTATATACAGTAGTAGCCAATCCCTGACTATACAGAGCAGCCTGTCCGGTCACACTATATAGTAGCCAATCCCTGACTATACAGAGCAGCCTGTTCTGTCACACTATATAGTAGCCAATCCCTGACTATACAGAGCAGCCTGTTCTGTCAGAGTATATAGTGGCCAATCCCTGACTATACAGAGCAGCCTGCCCGGTCACACTATATAGTAGCCAATCCCTGACTATACAGAGCAGCCTGTCCTGTCACACCATATAGTAGCCAATCCCTGACTATACAGAGCAGCCTGTTCTGTCACACTATATAGTAGCCAATTCCTGACTATACACAGCAGCCTGTCCTGTCACTGTATATAGTAGCTATTCCCTGACTATACAGCACAGCCTGTCCTATCACACTACATAGTAGCCAATCCCTGACTATACAGAGCAGCCTGTCCGGTCACAATATATAGTAGCAAAATTCTGACTATACAAAGCAGCCTGTCCTGTCAGACTATATAGTAGCCAATCCCTGACTATACAGAGGAGCTGGTCCTGTCACAGTATATAGTAGCTATTCCCTGACTATACAGAGCAGCCTGTCTTGTCACTGTATATAGTAACTATTCCCTGACTATATACAGTAGGAGAAAATCCAAACTATACAGAGCAGCCTGTTTGGTCACTCTATAGTAGCTATTCCCTGACTATACAAAGCAGCCTGACCTGTCAGACTATATAGTAGCCAATCCCTGACTATACAGAGGAGCCGGTCCTGTCACAGTATATAGTAGCTATTCCCTGACTATACAGAGCAGCCTGTCCTGTCCCAGTATATAGTAGCTATCCCCTGACTATACAGAGCAGCCTGTCCTGTCACAGTATATAGTAGCTATTCCCTGCCTATACAGAGCAGCCTGTCCTGTCACAGTATATAGTAGCTATTCCCTGCCTATACAGAGCAGCCTGTCCTGTCACTGTGTATAGTAGCTATTCCCTGACTATACACAGCAGCCTGTCCTGGCCCAGTATAGAGTAGCTACTCCCTGACTATACACAGCAGCCTTTCCTGTCCCAGTATATAGTAGCTATTCCCTGACTATACAGAGCAGCCTGCCCAGTCACACTATATAGTAGCTATCCCCTGACTATACAGAGCAGCCTGGCCTGTCCCAGTATAGAGTAGCTATCCCCTGAGTATACAGAGCAGCCTGTCCTGTCACAGTATATAGTAGCCATTCCCTGACTATACAGAGCAGCTTGGCCTGT